>NC_137257.1:5875100-6393114 GCF_965637545.1 Phallusia mammillata
GCACCCAAGAAGGTTCCCATCCTAGAAATGGTCGGTGCTGCAGAGGCGAGTCTGCTAAGGCTTGGGCCCGACAACGCAGCTGCGGCGGATTTGGCCAGAAGTCGGATTGCGCAGGTCTTAAAGAATTCCACGGCGCCCACTCCAAACTTATCCCCATAAGAGACCCGTGCCCTAAGCGAACTTCGAAAGGATAATTCGGTTACAGTCTTAAAAGCGGACAAAGGGAACTGCACAGTGGTCATGGACAGACAGCAATATGAACACAAGGCACAAGCACTTGACAACACGGTATACCTACGATTAACAAAAAATCCGCTAAAGGGCATAGAACGGGAATTGAACAAGTTCATTTGGAAACTACGCACGGACAACCATCTCACCGACCAGCAATACCGACACCTAAGGAGCACAGACGGACTTCTTCCAAAGTTTTAAGGTTTGCCTAAAATTCATAAAGATAATATCCCTTTGCGACCCATTGTTTCTTTCGTAAACTCACCCACGTATAATTTATCAAAGTTTCTAGCTGCCATAATTTCGCCTATTGTTGGTCGTTCCGATTACACAGTTAAAAACTCTTTGGACTTTTTAGAAAACATTTCGAACTTTAATATCAAACCAAGCGAATGCCAAGTGTCTTTTGATGTTGTCAGTTTGTTTACCTCCGTGCCCACTGATTTGGCGCTCTCGGTCACTCTGGACAAACTCAAACACGACACTACACTACACGAACGCACTGGGTTAGATTTGTCTCACATACAAACAGCATTACAGATTTGCCTCAACGCAACAGTTTTTACCTACAATGGCACAATATACAAACAAATCTTTGGCACGCCTATGGGCTCACCTATTTCAGCAATTATCGCTAACCTCACTATGGAACACATCGAGCACAAGGCACTTGCAACTTTCCACACACCACCACGTCTATGGCTTCGATACGTAGATGACACATACGTCATTATTGATAAAAACATGGTCCACGCATTTCACACGCACCTAAACACCATATCACCAACTATAGCATTCACAATGGAAACCGAAAAAAACGATACCATTGCTTTTTTTGATGTAGCTATCACCAGACAGCCAGACCAAAGGCTCAGCACTAGCATATACAAGAAGCCCACGAACACTGACCGATACTTACACTACACGTCACACCATCCACGGCACCAAAAACTTACAGTCGCAAAAACACTTTACAACAGAGCCACCACTCACATCAGGAATACGGCTGTTCACAAACACGAATGCAAGAACATTGCACGCGTGTTACGGAATAACGGTTTCCCACGTAACTTGCATCACATGACACGTAACACTATCACCTCACAGAACAGACAGTTTAAATCGTTCACTTGCCTACCATACGTCCAGGGTGTATCGGAGCGCCTCAAACGAATCTTGAACGACGCTGGAGTAAAAGTGGCAATGAAACCTTTTAAAACAATTGGACAGTTGCTACCAAAACCTAAAGATGCCACTATACCACAACATCGTACAGGAGTTGTTTATCAGGTCCCTTGTCGTGATTGTGATATGGTATGCATTGGACAAACTAAGCGAAATCTAAATTCACGCCTCAAGGAACACAAAGTGGCAGTCAAAAACATGGACGTCAACAAGTCCGCCTTATGCGAACACGTTTTGGAATGTGACCACCGCATTAATTGGAACGATGCCCAAGTTTTGAAACAAGAACCGAATTGGTCGAAAAGATTGGTCTTCGAAAGTTGCCTCATAAATTCTAATTCAAATGTTTTAAATCGTAACGATGGCAAAAACCTCAGCGCAGTTTTCCGCGACATTTTGCGTCCAACTTCCCCATCAAATATCGTGCATTAGTTACGCGCTGTCATTTTGTAGCACACGCAACTCTTCACGGGAAGCCTTTGTCCTAATGTAATTATTGTGCATCGTATCCCGCTGTTTCCATACATTTTCGTCTCTGTGCCCGCTGTATTTTTCGTTCATTGCTCTGAAGAAGTCCTACCGTTCTGGTGGACGAAACGTCAGCAAATACAAGTTCTTGAAACAACAACTAGTATTTTGTTTACTTTAACACCAGTTGAACGACAAATTTGTTAAATGCCTGTTCACAACTTTAGTTTGTTTGCACATTTAAAACAATACGATTCGGTGCATCTAAAACGTGTTTAAACGGAGCTGAGTGCCAAATTTCACTGATAAACGTGTTTCAGTGATGTAGTTTGGTCTTGTTAATTGAATGGTTTTGTGCGCTTTGGTTAAAAAATGCATGCTCAGATCACATACCTAAAAGTGCCGTTGGACAAACTAGCGATTTTGGGAAAACTGTGAATTAGATTAGAATTAGATCATACTCGATAATTCTAAATTAGATTAGAACTAGAATTACCGCCATTTTGCTCTAATTTGCCCAACTAGACAACTAGAATTATCTAGTATTCTAGTTGTCCAAGTCTGGCGCTTGCTAGCTCCTAAACGCAGGTTAGCAATACCAATACGTCTAATAATAAGATAAGTCGATAACATTAGTAAATTTCAATTGATAAAACGTATAACAGTAAGCAACACAATGTCTATTAGTTATTTCAGCAACATGTCAACTACCGATACTGTTTTTTTTTGCAGAGAAGACTATACGGTACTTTAACATGGAAGCTTCCAGCAGAATGCGCGTAATAATTGCCTTTATTATGATGCAACGACGTAATAATGACTGTTTACAACGTGGTTGAAACCAGTTGTGTATAGAATTTTTTACTCTGAAAAGCTTGATAATTGATATATATATATATATATATATATATATATATATATATATATATATATATATATATGCCAATCAGTCGTGTTTATCAACACTGCGCCAATCTCACTTTCTTGTGAACCCCATAGCCACGCTTTCTAATACGGTCTAGCTGCAGCGCGTTTTGGTATTATTCACTGTTTTGCGCTCCATAACGTTTTAGCGTTGCGCAGGTATTTCCGATTTGGTGATTGTTTTCAGTGCTATAGTGTCGCTTTGTTTCCTTTCACCAAGCGAAATAAACTCGACTCAACTTAAGCAGAGACAGTTTCTTCTTTGAAACCTGTTTCTTTAAAGAACACCGCTTTACCATCATTTTTTTTACTTAGATATTTTTGCTACGATTCTATAGAACAATGCCATCAAAGTATTAAATCTCCAACGTGTGTGCTATAGTATCGTTTTGGGAAAAACGTTTTTTGTCGAAACTTTATGTTCATCGCAAATATATTGACCTGTCAGTTGTGGGAGATTTTTACAGAACGGAAGCTGCATGTTTAAGTGCCCTTTCCTGTGTTTTCGTTTGTTGAATCTTTCGTTTTAAAGACCGTTTGTTTATCCACTTACGTTTTTCACAACTTGAATCAACCGATGTTTATCAACGCACGCGCGTCTCTTTGACAGCAACCAGCTTTTCTAGTATGGTTCCAACTAGTGATGCACCGAAGTTTTGGTTCGCGGAAACATATCGGCCGAATACGCTGTTTTTCGATGTTTCGGTTTCGGCCCGAACTTTTTTGAAAATTCGGCCGGAACCGAACTCTTTGATTGCATAAATTATTGCTTAAACCAGTGGTTCCCAACCTTCCATGGACCGTGGCCCCCTAAAAGTGTCATTTTTGCCTCGTGGCCCCCTTCATGTAACCTTGTAAGTCATGTGGCCCCCTTAAAATGTAAATGGCAAACTCGTGTGGAAATTGGATACTAATATCGGCTTTAAACAGGTCGAATAGAGTAAATAAGGGTCCGCGTTCGTAAAAACCTCAATATAGACAAATAGCATGCAAAATAGTTGATTAAATTAGGTGATTTTTAGTGGGTGTTTCTGGTAAATCTACACCTGTGGCCCCCCTAAACACAGCTCGTGGCCCCCCTGGGGGGCCATGGGCCCTGGTTGGGAACCACTGGCTTAAACTATGATTTTCACCAACACGAAACGTCATAATTCAACTAATTGTTGCAGCTATAAAATGCGAGCCATGTTGTCTGCAAATTATTACAAGTTTAGTAGTGCTTCCGCGTTGTGAAGCGATTTTTATTTGTCATACTTCACTTCACTCGCATCAACGACACAAGGTTCAGTTGGAAACATTCATATAAAGGGGGATTTTAAGTTCGGCCTGATTCGGCAGAATTTACTCGGCCTCATGACCGAATATTCGGTTTCGGCCCAAACCTTTTTAGGCAGGCTCGGTGCATCACTAGTTCCAACCATCTTAGGCCCTTTTCTCGTTAGCAGGCTAAAACCTGGGCCAAACTTGGCTTTTTTCCATAAAAAAACATGCCTGAGTTAGGTTCAAAAGTTGGTGAAATTGCGTCACAAAGAAACCGAGTGTAAAGTCAAACTCGAATTAAGCCCGTTATAATCTAACTTCAGCCCCAACTCTCAGTACTAACTCGAACCCACAACTCTGCCGTGAAAATTCGATCATTTTTTTTGTATGTCCATTAAACAACTTCCAGATTTTTGTGTGTTTCTGAATCTGAAATGGTTGTAAACAATACAATGCATAACGGTTCGATAACACACACATTTATGTGACAAATAATCGGAACCATTGAAATTCAGAAAAGCAGACGATATTATAAACGTAAAATCACAAAGGCAGAAATTTCATGGAAAATATAGTCTCAGTTTTGGTAGTCAGTATTTAAATGATCCACCAAGTAGAAATTTTCCAATTATTACGACATTTTTTTTTCAATTATAACCGTTTGTAATTATCGGTTAAATCGTTAAAAATAAGGTTTACATATTTTTACAAGACGTTGTTCATACATGGAAGTAAGGCAAAAATTATTTTCTTTTATAGAAGGTTAAGCCAAATGCCATTTGTTCAGCAATCTTTCTATTAATGTTTAGGTACACAAGACACTGACTCAAATAGTAGTTTAATAAAAACCAAATTGCCAGCGATGTAGAATAAAAGGTATTCATTTTATTAATCAGACGTTTCGACATAAACAATTGTCATCATCAGTGCAAATATAATGTACAAGCGGAAACAAGCGTGTTTATATATATCCAGAAAAATGTTTTTGTCGAAACGTTTGTTTAATAAAATAAATACGTTTTATTCTACATCACTGGCAATTTGTTTTTTATTAAAGTATTCTATATGTTTATTATTAATTAGATGCCAGTAAAAACTTAAAACGTGAATGTTTATGCAGAAATTCTCAGACTGAAATGTGTAAAAATGTAGCAAGCGTATATACATTTTTACGATATATATACCTATAGGTCAGGTTTTTCTGTCTTTCGGATAGTGTTTTCACCTCACAATCTCAATCACTCTGTCGCCTTCCGCCTCTGCATTAACGTTGTATTTCACAGCTGAATCAGGCAAGCCAGTTGTTGATACTCGAAAGAATAAAGTTTTCTCTACTATACTTTTCGTAGCCCTGGTAAATAGATCTTCTATTGCTTTTGAATAAAGCAAGGGATTAAGCGCACTGTTTACTGGAAGCAATAGACAAGCACTCAACAAGTAAGCGTCTGGTGGCATCTTTATTCCTCCAACACTTATATATCCCATGACACAAATTGGAATCCAGCAACAGAAGACGGTCACAATCAACCTTGAGATTCTCTTCTGCATCTCGGAGCTGACATCAGTGCTTCTGGATCCTTTCATGCTGTTGCTCACTTTATAGATGACAACATAAGCAACCACCATGTAGATGAACATGAGGAAGTTGATAGTTATAAGACCAGTTGAATATTCCCAAGCAAATTCACTGGTTGTGGCAAACAAACGCGGCATACAGACACTTAATGTTTCTCCGTAATACCCAAATTCCTTAGTAATGTAATTACGGGGGAAAGTCTTTTTGATGATTTGTTTGACATCGTTCAACCTTTTCGGTTTCATACCCGTAATTCTTTCTGCAAGAAGTGATATATTCTCTCTGGAAACAATATCATTGCGAAAAATGTTGTTTGGAAACCAAACGTCGGTCGTGAAATATTCCGAAGTACCTTGTAATAAAGGAACGGTAGCCAAAGCAACGGCCAAAATCCAGCAAAACAATTCAACAAGTAAAATAATTTCGACTCTTACATTTCCAATTTTAAAAGGTTTAAAGACTGATACAAGACGAAAAGTGGTCATGGCTGCCATGGTAAAGGCCGACGCTTGAGAAGATACAATTGCAAGTGCTCCAAGTCCTGAACATAAACTACTTGATCTCCATTCCTTATCAAACGAATAATATGATCCCGAATATTGAGTTCCTTGCACTACAACTGCAAGTAGATAAATTCCCATGAGGAAATCTGAGCAACTTAGATTTAGAATAAAAACGCTAGTGTTAATAAAAACGTTGTTCTTCTTTTTGGCACCATATAAGCTGCGGGCAGTTGCAATAAACACAAACAAATTTCCTCCCAAGGCTAACACACCTGTTATCCAAAAAATTACTCGGTATATTGGATTGGCAATCATTTCGTTAAAGTCTGCGAACCCAGTTTCAGCAAATTCGTCACTTCCATCCGAACAATCTCGAATTCCATTTTGAACCAGTTTCAAGTCAACTGACAAAGGTTGTTTATTCGCGCAATAAAACCGTTTCTTTTTACAGCGGCATCTGCTTTCGTCAGATTCATTATCGCAGTCCACAATTCCGTCGCGAAGAGTTTTTCTGTCAATAGAAACTCGGTCTTTGGATTTGCAATAAAAACGGGTATTGTGACAAAGATCTATAAATTCATCAGAGCCATCGTCACAATCGACTTTTCCGTCGCACACCTGACTGTTTTTTATGTTGATTTGTCCATTCAAAAAACAATAAAACATATTTGGACAATTCATTTCATCTAATATTTGAAAGTGGTAGTCAATTTTTCCATCACATATTGAGTTTAACAAGAGTTTAGCGTCCATTTCACTATCCAAGTGAAACTGGAACCATGTCCTTAAGGGTTTATTGTCATTTCTAGCACACTTGAATATTTCGTCAAGTCCGAGACTCATATAGTTTTCTGGTAAACATTGAGTTTTTTGCAAATTATGTGAAGGCGTAAAATACTTCGTATTTGTTTGTCCAAAACATTGTACGCTTGAATTACACAATTTTCCGTAATGAAGCGAGCACTCAGATTTGTTTTGGCAATGCATTTCATTTAACGGACAGGTACCTCTTATGTCGTTGCACAAACTTTGATTTAAACATAAACACTCATCTGACATATCAAAGCAATCCACGATACCGTCACAAACTTGCTTGGGCGATATTATCAACTTTTTATCCAAGCACTGAAAACATTTAAACTCTCCGTTGACGAAACAAAGATCAGATTTATCGGAACATTGAGCCACTGAATCGTAAACGTGGGCTTGTGACAAAACACAAACACCTTTTCTGGATGATCCAGAGCATTTAAATCCAAATCCTGCCTTGATTTCGTCGCTATTGTCACTGCAACTACTAACTGGGTCACAAAAGTAACTTTCAGGAATAATTTCTTGTTTTTCACACGTAAAAATGTTCTGACAAAATGTATCCGTTTTTGTGCAGCTTGATGCCACACAAATCACTTTCTTGATTTTACAATTCCTTATGTCATCAGCACACGACGGTTGGATTATTCTATTGCACTTTGCTGGAATATCGGAATTTACAAGATACCTGGCAGACTGTTCAGTCCTACAGGTTGTGACAAACATTGTGCAAGAATGGCATATAAAATTTGATACCGAACACGTTTCATCACTTCCATCTGAGCAATCTGTAACGTTGTCACCTAACCAGTCAAAAGGTATGCATCTGCCAGTAGGCGGGCAGTGCTTGTTACCAGGATCACACGGACATCTTGCGAAAAGTCCACTGCAGTTACATGTGTAATGGGTTTCGTCGCTACCGTCAAAACAGTCGCGATTTCCATCACACAACATAGATCGGTCAACACAACTCCCTTTCATCCCAATACATTGTTTCGTGCTAAGGCATGAGCATTTAAACTCATCAGCTGAACAAGTGCAGTTAACTTCATCACTCAAATCGCCACAATCACTTATTCCGTCACACCGCTGAGATTTGTGAATGCAACCAGTGGTATTTGGGCAGGTGTTTGTTTTGTAACAATCACATTCAAACTGGTAGCCAGGACAAGGGCAGTTGCTTTCAATACTCGAATCTTCGCAAACTCCATAAAGTAGGGGAATTCCCACTAACATACCCCTGATAGGAACGTATGTACTCTTTGGTGGATTTACGATTAAAAAATCATTTCTATTGCAGACCTCATCAGTGCCATCTAAACAATCTGGTGTACCATCGCAGTGGTACCTCTTTATCACACACCCGACAACACCTTTACAAGTTGTGTTAAAGCAATCACACTGAAATCTGTCTTGAGGACAAATGTCACCAAATTCGTCGCTCCAATCTCCACATTCGTTGAAGTCGTTGTTTACCCTCCACATCGGGATGCATCCTGGTTTGTCCCCACAATGGCCAAACTTGTGACAAGCACATTCAAACATTGTAGAAGGGCAGGTGCAATTGGGACCACGGAATGGCTTCTTGCACACTAAGAGATTTTCAGGTTCTGTTGATGAAATTGCAAATAAACATTTTATACGATTCGGTAAATTAGAGAAAGTTAAATTAGATATGTACCACGGCATTCAATATTTGTGCAAAACGAACACTCCTTTTCATAGATTTTAACTCAAGTTTCACTAGTTTAACGCTCTTTAAAGACCAACATGATTTGACCACACTATCAGTATATCAAACAAAAAAAGCAACTAGTGAACCAAAACTGATATCAAACTAAGTAAACTTACTTGCATAAGGTCGAGGAGCGAGACTAAGGTCCTCACTCGGACATTCACCTTCCGTGCATCCGAGGATTAGCAATATAAATAATAAGCACAGCATACCTACGATTTCTGTCTACAGTAAATATTAGTATTTCAAATTAATTAAGTTTTGGAGTGTGAACGCCGATACGGTGTAGCTACAACGCGTTTAGTCATAATACGTGTTGTGTTTTATAACGTTTTGACGTTACGCAGCTATTTCCAACTTGGTAAATATTTTAGTGCAATTGTGTCGCTATGTGTTCTTTTACCAAGCAAAATAAACCTTTATTCACCTCAACTCAGTTGCTATGTAAACTGCTCACTAAAATGCTTGCAAAATGAGGATGTGCCTAATTACTTTGCTTGAACTTGATCAGTTGACTGAACAGTTTAAAGACAAAAACGAAATGCCTTTGACCGCAAACTATATACTCTGTACGCCGGAAACTTACATTACAAAGTTTTATTCCTTGAGTAGGCAATGCGACAAAAAACACCAAGGCACACGTCACGTATTTGCTACATCCTAAGGCAATATGTAAATTCGTGATCCTGAATACCGCATAAAATAACTTGGTCAGCAGTTTAATGCAAATAAATGTGCTAAAATGCAAATAAATGGGCTATTAAGCTACTTATTTAAGCTACTTATTTTGCAGACTTTTGAAAACGCTGCCGGTTGGAGCTATTTGATTGGCATGAAGGTATGGTAATATCAAACATTTCCATATCCTGAACAAGCAGTCGGCCTAAATATAGCCTTAACTCGTTTAAAACCACCGACTGTCCACCAAACCATCATCCGACTGTCTGTTTAACAAATAAACTATAAGACAATAATTGATGATATAAAATTTTATGCGTTTCTGACATTTTTTACGGAACGGATATGTTATTTAAATGTTTTTTTCACATTCCTCCGGCACAAAAAAACGTGGGCACATGCATATATTTATTTTACATGAGTTTTTTAGGTGAAACACTTGAAAACTGCAGCGCTTAAGTCTGCTATAAAGCTATCTCCTTTCTTAAAGAATTCCAACCACACAAGTCATACACGACACTTCGTATATGTAACGATTCCACTTCTTTCAGTGTTATTTTAAATCTTGAATTCAGACTGTTTTGTGTACCAGTTGGTGAACTTGGGCGTCCAGCGCTTTAGATTCAAAAAGTAATATCATTCATGCATGGCTTGAGTTGTTTTTAGGTTACAAAAATGGTTTATTAAAACACACATTTTGGACTTTTTGATTAAAATTTTTCGGCGTTTTGAATTGAGTTACAAATCCCATGGTCAAATTTCATGTTTGTGGCGCAAGTGTAGTAAATATAAGTTAGTTTAAAAACAAGAAATAATAACAATTGATGGTGATATTAATAAGGCATATTTCTCTGTACGAGCTGTATTGTCAATCAGACCAAAGAGTATTAAAAAAGAGTATTTTATTAAATACTCTTTAGTCAGACATTTTTTCCTAAACCTTACATTTTGTATTGTCTATTGGGAAAGTCCCATTTATGCATCGCGGCTGCAGGTTTTTGCTTGTTTACGAAGTGAAAAATGTTCCAGTTATTTGTTTAGTGACCTTTACAGTACCTGAAGCACCTAGTGAAGTCACTTTGGCGTTTATATCTTTTCCCATGAACGTTTAATTCAAGCAAGCAATGAGCGTTTGTTGTGTCATTAAACACTACGTCATAATAACAGAACGTGCCGTTTGTGCGTGTGACGCTGAACCGGCGTGGGGGCAAGTGGATGTTATGCAACAATAGCGCCGTGGGCTTATTATCATGCATTTATAATGAAAGACTGAATGGATTCGAAACAGTTATTAAAATGGTTATTTTGTTTTAATAGTTGTTTAAAATGTTTTAAAGACCAATATGTTTGATTGTGCTGTAAATGGAATCCCCGAGTAGAGTGGTTTTGTGCAGTTTATGATAAACTCTCTTGTTTATCTATAAGCTATTGCTGCCAGGCATAAAATCAAGTTTATAGAGAGCTCTTCTGGCAAATGTAATTTTATTCCGACGTTTTGACGTCCTATACTGGTCATCTTCATCACGGAAAATAACACTAAATGCGACTAGCACAGTGCACCAAAAACAAAGGAAAATAGAATGGAACGCAAGCACGTCACAACACGCTGAAAGCATCCCATCTGTTTTGATGTTCATTTTGTTGCCCCGTTGGTGAATATTCCATGACTCAAGAAATAGTCTTTTCCTGTAGTCAGGCTCCATGGCCACAACAGACGCCGCAGCGAAATCAATACGGTGGTGATACCGCATGATTGGAAAGGGCCGACTTCTTCGGGTCGCTGTTGGCAACATCCCGTTGATGTTCTTTTCGGCGGTTGTTGAATGGCCTTCCAGTCTCCCCGATATATATTAACGGACACTCGGCGCAGGGAATAGAATATACAACACCTCATAGTTCAAAGGTATTGATTGGATGTTTCGGGTGACACAGTAGCTTGCGGAGAGTATTGGCAGGTTGGACGCCAACCGCTACGCCATACGCCGTAGAATACTCGTCAGTTTCGGTATGTACGGAAGTGTCACAAAACCCTCTGTTTTTGGGATGGGTCACCTGTTTGGGACAAGTTGTCTGTCGATCACAGAGCATCTAGTTGGGGTAATTTCAAGGCTTTGCGAAACTTTACCAGTTCAGCCTCGCAGTAGTCGCTATGAGTGCACAAGCATCGTGCCTGATCTTTTAGGTGAACGAGTGAATAATCAAAACAGGCGTGCTGCTTTCAGCGTGCTCAGGCACCTGCTTAAAGATTAGAGGCCCAATAATTCGTTATCGCGCTTCCATTCTTTTTTCCTTTGTTTATCGTGCACTGTACTAGGCGCATTCAGTGTTATTTGCCCTGATGATGAAGACGATCTGTACAGGACGTCGAAACGTCGAAATAAAATTACATTTGCCAGAAGAGCTCTCTATAAACTTTCTTGTTTATCGCTGAACTTTGACAATCGGAATGGGTATAATTTTGTGGTAACACAACCCAATTACTCCGATGCTAATGATGACGGCGATGTCGTGGAACATTTAAATACTGACTACCAAAAATGTGACTACATAAATATCACTTTCTCTTGAAATTTTTGCCTTTGTGATTTAACGTTAATCATTTTTTGTTCTTTCGTGAGTTTCGATTATTTGTCCCATAAACGTGTGTGTTATCGAACCGTTATGCATTGAATTGTTTACAACATTCAGAAAAACACAAAAATCCGGTAGTTGTTCAATGGATGGGAAAAAATGATCGAATTCGCACGGCAGCGTTTTGGGGGTTCGAGTTAGTGCTGAGAGTTATAATTCGGGCCTTTCTTTTAACGTAGCGTTTGTTAGGAGTTGCATGGGGCTGAAGTTTAAATGAAACAGGGCTTTTCTAATTCCCACAACAGACAGGTTAATATATTTGCGATGAACATAAAATTTCGACAGAAAAAAGCACAAAACTATGTACACACATTGAAGATTAAATAATTTAATGGTATTGTTTTATAGAAACGTAGCAAAACATATCTAAGTGATAAAATGGTGGCCAAGCGGTGTTCCTAGAAAGGTTTTTAAAGAATTAATAGGAATATCTCTGCTTGGCACGCGTACCAGGTTTAAAATGGTTACCAAGTGAGTTTAGTTAATAATTCTACATTCTTATACAAACAACATTGTTACGGCAGAGCTACCAACACCATACGTCGCGGCATACCGACATTTTGCTAAATATCGATAGATGGCACCAAGAGCATTATTATTATGTCAGCAGCCAACGAACGGCAGAGATACGAAACTAAGATTTTTGATTTTTTACACAGTTTTAAAGTTTTATTGAATTTTTTATCCCAACCCTAATAGCCCCAACTATCAGCATTTTTGTAGATTTACCATTTCAAAAAAGTATTTGTGCTCTTTGCGCCACCTATCGAAATTTAGCTAAATGTGTGCCTACCGTGAGGTATGGTGTTAGTAGATTGTCCCATGGCTACACCCCGTACTTGTGGTATAAAGGACTTTTACAGCGTTTGCGTAGTGGCGCAATTTTGCTAAATGCCTTGAGGTACGTAGTTGACATACCTTGCCTCTACGTCACGGTGAACTGTGCCCAGTTATGCCTAACGTTTACGGAATTAAAGTGGCTTGCTTGAATTCAGAACAGCTTTGAAAGTAGACGTTGAAGCAAGATTATCTGTAAAAGCAATTTATAGCGCTGAAATGTCAAGAAAAGAGGTTTTGTATTGAACCCAAAGGCGGTGGGCATCTTCTCAATTATAGTTGATAGTTCCGGTAAATAGAAGGCATTAGTTTGATGTTTCTGCACACTTATGATTAACAATCAGGTAAGAGATTTTTCACACCTTAAAGTCTTAACATTTAGTTAACTGGTTTTGATGAGTGAACTAAAGTATTGCCACTCTATACAGAAAAAAATGTCAGGGACCCATACGACCTAGATAGGTAGGTTGGTCTGCATGAAAATACTTGGTTACTTAAAAGCTTCAATTCTGAGAGCAGGGCTTTTGATGTGAACCCCGTTGTAAAATATGTTTGTTTAATTTGACGTGTCCATCTACTTTGTAGTACATTGGGGAGAAAACAAGTGTCCTTCAAAATGTAAAAGAAAAACTTGTGAAAAAAGATAACTTAATACTTTGCTAAAAAGGTAGTTTCATTCGTCACATTTATGAATCTGTGACGTCACGGTGACGTAAGAAGTTTCACTTTTAATTGTAAACAACAACCTGTTAGGAATTTTAGCATATAGGTTACGCTGTTTGGATTTAGCGCCTTTCACAAACAAATTAACATTCAGGTTATAGATAAAGTTGAACAAAATTAAACACCTAACAAACATAAATTAAATGTAAAAGCATATAAAGCCAACAAATGGTAAGTAAGCTGCAATACATGCTGTTTCGACCTATAAGGTGAAATACTTCTGTTTGAAAACCGCAAACCCACAAGTTGCCACAACTATTTGCACAAAGGATGAGGAGATCCAGTTTTCTTCGCGATTTCGAGACAAATGCTACGAAGCGTGCGATTTGCTGACAAGTTGCGACGAAACTGACTATTTAGGTTGTGGCAGTTTCGGTTCTGCCCGGGTATGTTACAACCAACATGCTGGAAAGGTGGTCGTCAAGTGCTTTAGCTTGACGGGGGCCAAGGGAATGATAGACAAACGTATTGCAAGGTAATACACTTGAATTGCTGAAATCGGATAATATGACCTTAATTATTAGCATTTGATTTTAGTTTATATTGAGCTTTAATCACGTGTTTATGCACACCAAATAATCTAACTTGACTTTATCACTTTTAACTAGTGTTTCATACTGAACGGAACAAAATAACGTTGTTTATTCAGTGCAATTTATTTATTTCGTTCCGATACTGATATTTTCATTTCGTTTTCATATAAATAAAGTAAATTTAGGCCTATCAAGGCGATTTTTCGGTATTTCGGTCTTAACGGAAGAAAACACTTTTCGGAAAAAAATCGGTATTTGATTCCTTTCCGGTATTTAAAACAATTTCGGTATGTTGTTTCGGTAAATGGACCAAAATTTATTTATTTCGCTCCGGTATAATCAAAATGCATTTTTGATGGATATCGATTCACCTTGTATCAAAATGTTAGTAAAGCTTGATCTTTTTTTAAATGTAAAAGTGTTATTTACAAACATAAGTGTATAAGCTACTGTAATAGACCTTCTTTATACCAATTAGGTAAAAATAGCTTTTTTGTTTCAGTGTCAAACGTGAAGCAAACATCCTGATAAGAATCAGCCACGACCATATCGTTGATATTTTGGGTGTAGCTAGCTGGTCAAATAACGTTGGAATCGTGTTAGAATATGTAGACGGCGGAAATTTAGATTCTTATCTAAAAAACGAAGTAGTGGCCACAATTCCATGGCCAACACGCCTAAAATTCGCCTCTCAGCTTGCAAATGCGCTCAAATATCTTCATAACTTTGAGCCAGGCAAAATATTTTGTCACGGTGATATCAAACCCGACAATTTATTGCTTACCAAAAACCATGACCTAAAGTTAGGTGATTTTGGGGCCGCGAATATTTTGCGTGCTACCGGTTTGCAAACTACAACCCTGGACGCACCACCTACCAAACAGCACACGCCAGTTTATGCAGCTCCAGAATTGTTTTCTCACGTGTTTTCCAAGACTCCAAGCATGGATATGTACAGGTATGTTTGAGGCATCGAGCCTATCAGAAAGGGTCGACTACGGTGTATTTGGCCTCATGTGCATATTTTTATTTCTGTTAGCAGCTCGTGAAAAATTTCTGTAGAATTTGTTTTTTTGCGTAAAACATAAAAAAAGCTGTAAAAAAACACGATTTAGGTACCATTAACCGATACGGGTAAAAGCACCCTAAATTTTCACATAACAGCCCTTTTTTCACTCAATGAACGTTATTCCGGCCAACAGGTATACATGTCTAACCCTGGCATAGCCGAAATACCGAAAACACTCAATGTCAAGGCAATGTTAAGTTTTAAAACAAAGTCAAGGCAATGTTAAGTTTTATATTAATTGCTCTGTATTTTTGCTGATCACTGTTCCTAAGTTTAAACATAAGATCACTACATAAATGGCAGCAATGGCATCTTTTGTACTCACAGCACGAGCATGGTCTTTTACGAAATCATTACAAGACGTACCGTTTATGAGGGTTGTCAAGTGAGCAACGATATTCTTGTGGTGCTGATAGCTCGTGGTGATCGCCCACTCATGGAGGTTGTCGACAGCGTCGAGAAAAAGCTTTCCAATCCTGACGATCGTAAAATATTCACTGTCTTGAAAAACATTATGACGGTTTGCTGGAATAAGGACCCCAATATCCGGTATACCAGCTCTCAAGGTAAATTGACTACTGAAAAACATAAGTAGAAGTTATTTCGGACAACAGAGGCCTACAATTCTCTTGAAATTGACACCAACCGCATACGGTTTGCCAACACTTACTAACTACACTTCTAGTACCACAATAAAACGATTTGTCAACCATAGATCGACCCGCTAGCCTCTGTTTGCCTGCCTCTGCTGTGTTGTTTTGAATTGTTCTGAACATAATTGTTGAATAAACACACATACTTATGACCAAACAATTAGATTGGATTTTTGCAGCATTGTATCGTAATTGAGTGATAAATAAGAACCTTTAGCGTTTCATAAGTTCTATGTTTTACAATTTTACAGCCAACAAGACAGTGCAATAGTTATTATGTATTTATAAAGCAAAAAAAAGGTTGGGATTTGAATGTTAAAATTGTTATGTTGTTTTAATACTTAAAACCAATTTGTGTGTGTTGTAAATAAAAATCTGCAATTAGAGCATTTTTGTTTAGTTTATGATAAACTTGCTTGTTTATCGCTGGACTTTGACAATCGGAATGGGTACAATTTTGTGGTAACTCAACCTAATTACTCTGATGCTAACTGCAACCGCGTTGGCCTTCATACCTTTGAGCCTCCTTTCAAGGTGACCAGTCGACCAATAACCAGCAGCAACGTTTGTGCTAGCGCCAAAGGTAACTATACCTGGAAAACCAAAGTGTATCTAACTTACTCTGCATCTATGTCAATATTACTCAGAGGGCCATGTTCTTATGTATACAGTCCTAAAGTTTGTCAATGATTCAGTGTACCATGTTTTAACAAGGGACTTTCCTGCTCTGTTTGAATTAGACTGTGTGTGATGCACATAGACGGCGGGATTTTGCTACATTTAAAACTTTGTCTCTACGACTTTTAAAGTTCCGTTTCAACCATTAACATGCAACTGATTTTTAAATTTCACATGCAATTGTTTGGTTGAAAAGTCGTATTTTGAACTAGGTTTTGTTATTTGTTGCCTAACTTCGATTGTGTTGTTTCAAAAACTTACAGATAAATTACTGTCCCGAAAAATTCCAAAGTTTTTTATGCTAAGGTTCGTCGGTTTTTCGGTTTGAGATCGATTGCAATGGGTCTATGGGACTGATGCCACCTGCTTCACGGTTAGTAGCCTTATTTATAGTTGATTATGATCACGTTAAAATAATTGTCATCGACAGGTCGAAATGCCGAATTAAACGGTAAAACTACTAACACCATAACGCACGTCAGACCCACATAGGGTTAGTTAGGATGTAAGTTTTTGAAAATTTTACATTGAAACTAAGTTCTATTGCTATTTTTTGAATTTTAAATGCAAATACCTTACACCGACCCTAATAGCCCTAACCATGGGCATTTTTAGAGTTTCTATTTTTTATATATTTTTTTCTTCTTCACGGAGGTTCGAACCCAGGACACTCCCGGGGACGGATCCCGATCAGTTTTTTTTTATGTCTGTATATGGGTCAGGCGCGCCAGACCGTTCGGCCAAGTTAAACTGGTTAAGTGCATATTGCGCCACCTATCGAAAATTAGCTAAATATGGGTCTGACGTAAGTTATGGCCTTAGTAGAATTTCCAAATTAAACAAATTTTTCATTTTTTTCCAAATTAAACGCAATCTGAAGATAGAAATCATAATTTAACAAATCATTAACTTGATTTTAGAAACCATTCCCGAATGACCAGATTCGTCAGGATGATCCTACCTGCAAGGTAAGACAGCAAAGACTTACAACAGTCTAACAACGCAGTCTATCCACACCTAAACAAAACAAAAAAAGCGCCACTGGAAACTTTTTTTGCAACGGAATTGGCTTTTTCTTTTCAAAACGTTGTCAATAAAAACGATCGGATGTTAATTCTATATATTTTTTGAAAGGTATTTTAATGTCTGACTTTAAAAAATACGGTTGTAAGTCGGCCGGGTTTTTCGTGGCGGGTTCGGGTCCGGGCCGGATTCGGGCTTAGTTTTTTTTTTTAACATACGGGCTTGATTCGGACCTGACTTCACATTCTGTGTCAGTAATTTTTTTAAATGTAATTTACTTAGCTGAGTAGCTATAGTTGGTTGATTAAACCTAATGCCCAACATTACTAAAACATCAGGCTATTGTCTATTATTATCCACTTGGTATATATCTTTATTATTACAGGCCTCTTAATGGCCCAAATGGACCACTAAAAAGCGATTTGGGTTCGGGGTCAAATTTCGGGCCCGCCTACAACTCTAAGTCGAAATATAAACCTCAAACTACCATCAGAAAGTTTTATATATTTATCATATCTTACGCGGGATAGCTTGTTTTTAGATGGACCCAAGGGCGGAAGCACTTATCATACAGTTTCAAAGCCACTCTGCAACTCGAAAATGAGTTTGCGCAAGGAAACGTTTTGTTCTACTCTTACAAGAGCAGTTTTGCAGACGGGTCACTTTTCAAAATCATTGTCTTACCGGTAAGCATAAATAAAGTCAATGGCTCTATTCGGCTTGTCAACTTTGCAGATAAAGAGCCCAGTGAAGATGCTTTTGGAAAAGGTAAGGCCCAAAAGGTCTTGCGCGACGCTTTTCCAAAAATAATGAAACTAAAATTAGCCCAACACCAAGATTTTGACGATTTGCAAGACAACCAACGGCAAACATCAGCAGCCTTTGCCATCAAGGGTTCCTGCTGGCAATATCCTTCCATTGGCATGTTAAATGAGAATGGACTCGTACTTCGCCTTTGGAAAACCAACAAGCAGTTATGGGAACACTGCGGCACTTTGGTAGGGCTTATTCCAAGAGATTTAGACGAATTTGCAGTGATTGCTGGTCGTTTTTTCGGCACCTCGCTGGTTTGGATTCGCTACTCGTTCGCACCTACGGAAGAAAATCCCAATAACGAGTACATGCTGCTTCCCTAAATGAGACTTTGTCCGTTTGAAGAACATTCGTGTCATTGTGCCAATTTTTATACGAACCGGCATCTTGCATATAGGATTAAATGATTTAATTTACCCCATTATATTTTAACGTCAACATGTAAAAAATATTTAAAATGATGAATTGTGGTATGACACAAGGGGCGGACGCTTGACCATGTAAAAGATTGATTAAAATTATTTTAAACCAGTGGTTCTCAAACTTTTTTGTTCAAAACGGTCCCTTTGCCATTATTTCGAGGGCTCGCGGTCCTTAAGCCTAAATTTGCATTTCAGAAAACGAAAGTTGATTGCAGGACTTTAGCCAGTTATGCAAAATTGCACAGAACAATGTTCCAAAGAGCATCTGACATCACAGACAAAAAAAAAACATTACGATTGTGCGCGAACAATTGCATTTTGGTTAGTTGTCATGCAATAAAGGCTATATTTAGGAACACTATGCACGGACTTGAAAAGTAGTTTAATCATAAACATTACTGCCAAGGTAGTGGTGTATATAGAATACATCGTGTAGACGTTTCGACAATCTCTGTTGTCGAAACGTCTACACGATGTATTCTATATACACCACTACCTTGGCAGTAATGTTTATGATTAAAGGCTATATTGTTTTGCAAAGGAGACAGTCAATTGTCAATTTTACTTTGATTTAAACGCACAAACTGACGCCAAATAAGATTATAGAATTACTTCAACCTTATCGCGGTCCCCCCAAAATTGCCTCATGGACCCCTAAAGGACCGCGGACCCCAGTTTGAGAACCGCTGTTATAAACAGATCCCATATGACCTGTGTGGGCTAACTTAATGTTTACACAACCATTTCCTTGCTGAAACGTTTAGTCTGTGCAATATCTTACACATTTGCTTGAAAGGTAGCCCAATTGTTGCATCCACTCAACATTGTCATCAAAATGGCTGAGTGGTTAGCTCATCTGTCTTGTGTTCACAAGTTTGTGGGTTCTAATCCTATCTCGGTCGCTTGTGTTTACCTGAGCAAGAAACTTGAGCGGCATTGATCCAACCAGTGGCTTAGGTTTCCCCACTAAAGTGAGGTCACTAACTGCATAACGCCAAAAAAAAAAAATGATTCCACTAACTTAAAACAACAACAGGCATTCCAAATAACGCATTTAGGCGTTGCCCGCCTTCCGAGAATAAAAATGAAACAAACTATAAACAACAGAGCACATAGAAACCATTGTCAGTTACATTCCATGCAAACTTGACCAAAGAACACCGCCTACTGTACAAGTGTGCACTGTTTTTTAATTGTAAGATATGCAAACTAGTACAACCTCAAATAATGTGTTTTTGGTTGACGTTAAGTAAAGCGAAATTAACCAGTTGCTGTTTGTTAATGTAAAAGTTTTTTTTTTACACTGAATTCTTTCGAACACACCGTTTAAACTGTTTATTATTGATTTTTTTTCTTCTGCTATGTAACTGTTTTTATTTTGTTTTTTTACTGTTTATTATTGGTAGTACCATTGTATTTTGTGTTGATTGTTCGTAAAACGCGTTGCTGTCTGTGCATAAGGTGCAATTGTTGGTAATACTCCAGTTTACTACACTTAGTCATGTTTTGATTTTCGCAAAAAAATAAAAAAACATGCTCCGCTAGGTGGCATTACATGCAAATTTGAAGAGTCATAATTTTTTTGCGGCCTTTTTTTGTTGTATTGCGTTAAACACACAAAAAAACACACGACTGATGGCACTTGTATTCTGCGTCCACTGATTAAAAGGCATACCATGTAGGCTAAATAGCAAATAAATTAAAAATTCACTTCTATTCGAATAGTTTCAAAACACAAAATCGCTAAATTTCAGATAGAACACGACAATGCATTACATATTGACTGTATATTTCCGTTTTTATTCCCATCTTTTAACACGTGTTATTTAGGACCTTCATACACGAAAAAACGCAAAATAATCTTTAATGTGCTTAGTTTTGTTTACTGTAAGATTATGTTTTTTTTCCTTTAAACGCACTTAAGTTTGTAATCTTGCAACGAATTCAAAATTCTAAGAGGTAGTTTAACCTAAGAACCTACATAACCACACGGAAAATGAAAATTGCATGCACGTAGCAAAGTAATTTAGATGTTACTTCTTAACGTAAAAGTTACTAACGTACGTGACAAAAATGTTGCATTTTACGTCAAATGTACCAAAACGTTGCAACAACTCCAGGCAATGACTTTACAAGGCAAATGTTTCATTAATTTTGTGACTAAAATACTTTGGTTTCGGCTCTGGCCTACACGTGCCAAACGTTATGATACCGAAATAGCATAATAATGTGGCTTATCACTCCAAATGCTTATCAGGAATTCAAGGATTGTTTGTATGTTGGGTGCTTTGACTTTTCAGCTCACTATTTGTGGACCACATTAAGACGCAGAGTGGTAACAATTTATGGCAGGCATAAATATTTGAAATTAATTTTCGAAAAATACTGAATGACAACGAAAATGTGAAGGGTTGCAACGTTGAAATCAAAACACAAGTCCATTGTTTTGCTTTTAATAATAAACAATGCTGAAATACTAACTTTAGTGCAAACAAAGGCATAATACTAAACACCTCATGAAAAACCTACTTTGTTACAAATTACACAATTAGAAAACAAAATTGGGTATCCACATTAAATTCAAAAATGCATTTAGTGATTTATGTCACACACAAAAAAAGGTTATTTTGAGCAAATGGTTCGAAAGCAAAACTTTAAAGCGATTACCCTAGAAATAGTACGACAGGTACACCACAGATAACAGTCAGCACAAAATGCAACAGCATAAATTTAGGTGAAAAATCGTTTTGAAAAACAGGCCTAACTCACTATTTAGGATAACAGATATGCACAAAACTCTAGAAACCGTGATTAAAATTCATTTTTTTTTACTTTTTGGCTGCCAAGCGTTTTGCTTCAATAAGGTCGAAAGTAGGCATGTTGTAAGGAAGTTTTAACATATCTCGCTCTTCCGTCATAATTTTCTCAGCTTCGGCTGTGAACATAAAACACAAAGTTAGATTAAATCAGTGTTTCGCAAACTTTTTCCAGTAAGTGCCTCTAAAAATTGCCGAAATTTTGCGTTACACAATTGGTATACAGAAAACCGTGTTTATTCCGGACCCGTTTGGACTAAAAATTTGTCCGTATTAGGCGAAGATCCCGAAATGTCGATTAGTTAAAGCTTTACGACATTACAAATCGTGTGTACCTCAAGCTTTGTTAGAATTAGGCGAAGATCGGGATTAACCAAATCCGGTTTTACAGAGGTTTGCTGTTAATGGGAAAAAATCAGCATGAAATTTAATGATCATATGATACAAAGTAACTTTTCGTTATATTTGGGGCTGTTTGAACCACACCGTGTTGAACAAAGTTTTTAAATGCTATTTTCAGAAAACATGGTTTAGGTGGACAGTGACGTTGCTGCACACCAGTTGCGGGGCATTGCTCTAAGTGCCCTTGCGCTATTCTGTACTGCTGGTACATTGTAACGCACAGGAAATGTATGTTGTGCAATATATGGCTATGGAGCAGTGGTTCTAAACTTGTTACAGGCTCTGCACCACCAACCCGATTAAAAGACTTAAAAGATTAAAAATCATTCTAGTAAGCATACACGGAACCAATCTAGTTTGACATGTTTGTTTTCACAATGGAAAATTCAAAAATTACGGAAAAGCCTAAAATGCGTCAAATTGATCACCAAATATATACAGTGGGCGTCCTATGGACCACCCAATAGTCACCATAAACCAAACTAGAAACTACTGCTAATTAGTGTGTGTGTAAGTTTTATCTCGGGTATGTTATAGTCTGTATGTACCAAACTCCATAGTAGCGTATCGAAGTCGTTTTACTTTTAGAAGCAAAACGAAACTAAAAATATCTCAGTTCGGTTGACTTTAAAAACAAATAAAATACTGCAAGTGTTTGGAAGATGCCGCTATAAAATTTGGTACATACAAGCAGGGTTTTTTTAAGGTTTGGTTTGGGTGACCGCTAAGTAGTTTTAAGAGACCGCAAGTGTTCATTTAAATACCAAAAAATAGCCATATTTGCAAAAATTTTGGGAAACCGCTGGAGAAATTTGGGGGACCGTTTCGGTCCCCTAAAACACCTTAAAAAAACACTGCACACAAGTCATACATGACATATAATATACACATAGGTACATGTGTACTTTTAATGGTTCTCGCAGTGGTCAGCAGTGTATAGCGGAAGTATGTGTGTATGTCCAGACACAAGTCAAATTATAGCGAGCATTGATTTCAACACATTCGAACTGAACGCACTTTGAATGTCCATTCTGTGCGCCCTGTAGCAGACGCCAATCACTTTGATGCCTTAAAACCAAAAACCCAGGCTTGAGTATATATTATAACAGCAGTTAAAACTGTACAAAACAAAACGCAGAAAATCCGCAAATTAGAGTGAAAAAACGGTGCAGTTAGATACAAACGACTCCAAAACGGAAACAACTATTACAGGAAAAGGCGTATCATGTTTTTTTGGGATATTCGCTTGGCCACGTTTTTGCAATATGAACGACTAAATGCCATGTGAGTTTTTAGTAAAGGAAAGCAAGATGGCTGTTATCGATCATTAATAAATAAATACGCCCTGTTTCTGTTTTTTTCTCTTTAAACGTCGGCGTCCAAATTTGCATTAACGGCCCTTATGGATGCCATTTCACATATTTGTTTTATAACAGTTGACGTCCAATGATTTTTTTTTTCAAAAAATACTTTGTTAATGAGATTTTTCAAGGGTGGAACGTTTTTTATGGTACTGTATCTGTGTTTTGTAAATAATTCTCGCATAGACACACCAAGAATTGATTTTACAAAAAATACGTGTTTTGGGCTATTCGAGATTTACCAAAAACTCTTTTACGAGCATATGTAAGCTTGTTTGGAAACGCGCCACTGTCGTTACTATTCATTGTACAGTCGAACAAATGTAACTTTGAACTGTGGTTTTACACGGAAATTTGGTGAGAACAACGCATGGTGCACAAAACCGCTCTCGATGATTAGTTATATTCGCCTGACATACGCCATATGTCTGTCTAGCTAGCCTAGAGTACGAACCAAATACAGTACCTTTATATGTATTACAGCATTTACGCACTTGATAAATGTTTTAAATTTTTGAGACTAGCTATCAAGTTATTTCCAAAGCCTGATAGTCATACCATTGACTAGTCGCAAAATATTGTTAAAATTTGGCATTCATAGCTTTGTCAAGATTCGGCAAATACTATTGGTCATGATTTTTAAACGCATCTCATTTAATTTCTTTTTACAAAATTGCTGAAAAATGACTTTCAGAAAACAATGTTTCAGTAATGTTTGAAATATAAATGGGCAAAACCAATATTTTAATTATTTTTAGTGTACATGTACATTCAGTTTAGGTCCTTGCACTGCAGTCGAAGACCCAGACAGAATACACTTATGTCAAGCTTTTATACAATAAATTAAAAGGTCAATGCCTTGATAGGTAAGACACACCCATGTCATTATATATAATTTAGGGTGATATTTCATCTGCAACACTTACTGGAAAACCAGAGAGTAATGGGTTA
This sequence comes from Phallusia mammillata, assembly GCF_965637545.1. Classification (NCBI taxonomy): domain Eukaryota; kingdom Metazoa; phylum Chordata; class Ascidiacea; order Phlebobranchia; family Ascidiidae; genus Phallusia; species Phallusia mammillata. The sequence goes on from NC_137257.1 coordinate 5,899,386, forward strand.
ACCTTATGTAAAAACCTAACTACAAATGTTTTCTGATCCTGTGTCACAAATGTAGTAATTTGTACTACTACTACAACACACTATTTGTATGTGCTGAAATAATTCCACCATTTTTGTGTTACGAGTTTGATTTATCATATGTAACTATGAAACAAAAGTACAGAATTATTTTTCTATTTAGTTGCTGTAAACTTTTGTAATCATCACAAAAAAAAAAAAAATTGCCAAAATATCATAACCATTCGTCAGAAAAACAATTAAAATTATATATATTTTGTTCAAATCTAAACACACTGTTCGAGTGATATTTAACCAATAACAGATACATTCGATGCCAAAAATGTAACCAGATCTGATGACACACTATGCTATGCACTACAACCTGTAATATAGTTGCTACGTCCATGTTAGGATAACTATTTAATGGGGACTAAAAACTATGTATTGAATTCACAATATCGAAAAACATGGCAAATTTATTCTGTATTTTGTTTCGTTTTCAGGGACAAACAGTACACTTACTTCTAGCTCTTTGTATCAGATTTCCATATGCACTATCAAGTTGAAATGTAAGAACAAATCCCAGTGGTACCAGTGGTATGAGTGGGGTTCCTTTTTTTGTCTTTATTGCTCTAAATACATTTTTTTGTCCCTTTTAACATTGTTATACAGGTTACACACAATTTGGATTAATGAAAACAGATTCAAATTGAAAAAGGGGAAAAATAGTATAATGAGTTTAATCTAAATTTTTACCATCTTACCCTGCAGTGCATCCCAAAGCAAGAACGGCATAAAAAGTACCATAATATTTCACTATTTCTCTAGCTCTTGCGATTTGCATACTCATCTGTCGCTCCCGCATTTCATTCTGAGCATAAAAACATTTGTTAAATGCTGAAAGCTGTAGCTCAAAATCCAATCATTCATGGGGGACTTAAAGTTTTCTATAGCGCTTTTGCAAATTTAAAAGACATCAGAAATGAGCAAAGTTCTACAACATTTTTAAACACTGCTCGGTAACAATACCAAGATGCTCAAGTGGTTAGTGCAACCGTCTTGCGTTCACAACGTTGTGGGTTGTAATCCTATTTTAGCCAGTTGTGTTTTGTGAGCTAGAAATCCAAATCAGACTCATTGTGAGCATAATAAATTCATGTTCTGTCTTTCTACCCAAATCAACATTAAACAAATTTCATACAACAACAGCATTTTTTTCTTTCACAGACCTGCATTGCCAGTTGCCTCTCTAACTGCATTTGAAACGCATCCATTTGGAAGTCCATCTGTCTTTTAAAGTTTTCATCCATAGTAGTTTTCATCCCAGATGCTATTCCACTAGCAACTTGTCCCATGATGCTTTTTGTTAGGTTTGTTAAACTAAACTACCCTCTAAATTACTGTAAATAGATAGGAGGGTCAAAAAATGCAAGATTCAAGCCTTTTTAAATGCACCAACTTGCAAAATGATGAAATATATGCATAAAAAACAATCAAGTCTGTTAGAAGCTCAACACAACACTTTCAGTTTTACATATTACAACAAATAAACGAAAACTGTGGCAATATTAGTATTATGTGTAACACAGTTATACTTGGAACTTATATTCTAACATTTTGCCTTACCGAGTAACAGTAACAAAAGGGCATAAAACATGAGTTTTGAAAAGGATTTTTTTATTTTCGTCAGCATTGAATGTGTTCATCATACAAATCTTTACTGGTGTTTACAGGCGTTAGGCAGTGTAACTGTGTAACATTTTGAACAATTTTTCAATTAAAAATATTTTTTTTTACTGGTAGCAGCTTTATAATCTTTGTGGGACACTGAGAAATGCATCATTTTGCACTTTAAATATTGGTTTAACAAACACAAACAAAATTGCTTATTGTTTAGACAAAAACATTGACGAACCATTTGCAATTTGTTGACATAATGGAGGTAACTGATATTGCTTCAAATTTGCACAATAGTGAACAAAAGCAGACAAATAATTTAAAATTTTACCAAAAATCAGTAAAACCTTGACCCCTTTTTTGTGGCAAAACATGGCGAATTTCAGGTATCAGGACAAAATGCTCGAAAAAGATTCCTTAGGCGATCTTGGGTTGGAGGCCACTTCGCGAAACCCTCACTGTTTTGTAAAAAGAACACCATTGTTCCATGAACAGCTTTGAAGTAAACCTCCTTTGCAATTGAAGTTACATGCTGTAGACCACTGCGATACTGATGCTCAAAGGCAGGTATCAGTACTTGCTTTCGTTTGTAACGACTGCTTTCCATGCGCAAAATTGACAGTGGTGTTGGGTCGCGCCACTCGGGAATGAAAATGATAAACGACAATGGGCTGTTCGACTGGGCCAGCAGTTTCTCAAAATGTTCCACCATCGCCTCCATAAGCTCTTCACAAAAAGGTGGATTTGCTTCAAAAGATCCCTGAACAGGGAAAAACTGCATCACAGGCCCACTAGAACCAAAGTAAGAGTCGGTATCGGCAAATGCAGATAGGTAATGCTTGTAATAACAGTTTAACGGGGAGGCAAAACACTCCATGCTAACTCCAAACTCTTCATTTAAACATTTGAACACTGCAGTTGGTAATGAACCGTGCAACATAATGCCTTCATACTGATTTGGCCCAAAGAATGTGTGGTATCTTTGAAGGAGACACCACATTCTTGCATGTATAAGCTCCATTTTAGGGTCATCTTTGCAGCTTAATCTGTACAAGCTTTCCAGTTTCTGATAATGAATTACATTCAGCTTTACCATATCCGAGTGATAAGTCAACGATACAATGCCCTTTTCTTTAACAACCGAAATGTCACCCAATGCAGGACTTGGGCAAATTAACATTGTTGGTCTGACAGATACTATATTTCCATTTGGCTGCACTGGGTGGGGCAAATTTATGTTGCATTGTCTCAGAATGCTTAAATGTTTGTCAAGAATTAACTTCGATTTTTCTTGTGACATGTAATACATTTTCTTGCAAATGTCTTCAACAGATGGCGTCGAGACTTTAGTTAAGTAGGGTCCACATTCCCGCCTTAATCTGTGCAATTGATTCAGATAGTCTTCTAAGGATGCGTTTTGGTCTTTTCTTAACCACTTCAGTGTTTCATCAGTATGCCATTTCACAATTTTGCTGCTTTCAAAATCAACTCCACGTCTTTCCAGCAGCTTTCTTGCACCCTCTGCATACTGAAACAAGTCTCTTCTCGCATCTGAAACGTTTTTAATTTTTGACAAGCGAATCGGAATGTCATGTATAATTTCTCGAAACATAGCAGGAGAGACGTCTTCCCTGCATTTAGATGGAAGTAGTGGTTCAAATCCAGTGTCAAACACCTTTCGTTCCATTATCCATCTGTTAAAAGACTCTGCTGGGGCATCTATACCTTCATGTGAAACACAAAGGCTGTGGTAGTGCTCTCTCATTTCTTTCACGACTTTGGCTCTCAGTAATTCCACTTCAGGGATTGGAGGTAGAAGTGTACATGGGGCCCCTTCAATAACCAGCGCATTTGGTTCAATATAGAAGTCCCACAAACTACCAGAGATAGAAAAATCCTGATTTTCAGAGTTAATTTCCACCATTTTTCCTTTTTTAGCAGCTCATATTAAAGCATTTTCAAAACAAATACAAAATCTGACATTTGATAAACCTAAGTAGGCATAAAGTTAATTATGAAAGAATGTTAAATGTAAATTTGAAAGTCTTTACTTAAGCTATGGGGGTGTCATTGTATGATAGTAGTTGCCAATATTATGATTACATTACCAATTAAGTAGAGTGTCATGAATGGCTGTATTGTTACGTTTACAAAATTACAATACTAAAACGTTGTGTCACAATTTCAGAATCATGACCTTTTTAGTTTTCTAAATAGTGGGTTGTGAGCTTGTTTTCTGTGATAAAAGCTACAACATATAGTTTTCATTTTGGCTTGGTCCGCCACACGCACACGAGACGTATAGTAAACATTTAAACAATACCTCTGCCGTGCTGTAAGATTCGCCCTTGACTATGAACACTGTACGAATAATTGCAGTAGTATAATACTCAAAAAGGCAATGAGACAACCATATTTGGCGTAGTGCTTTGTTACGTCTGGGTATAACATCTCATAAACGAAGCCACCTATGTTCTACTTTTAGCACTATAAATAATGCAAAATATGCGAGTAAAAACCTGTAAAAATGCGGTGTACTGCAGTACTGCTACTGTAGTCTACGGAATGTACTAAGTACTAACGTAAAAAAGTGTGACTACTTTTTTCAAGGATTGCAATATAATACAATAAATTCAGATTAATATAATCTAAGTAATTTTTAGCTGAAGTTGGTATTTTTTAGCACAAAGAAAAAAAATCACATCCTAAATAAAAACTCAGCATTTTTTTTGCATGGTTGAGTAAACAGCTACATTTACGAAAAACCTCATTTTATGACATCACAGGCAGTAGTGTTTCACTGTTTCTGTGTCTTAGCAACAAGACGTAAGCAAGATTTTATTTTCTCGTACAGCGGGTATTAGCCTCGTTGGATGGGATTATCGATTTTGGCCGAATACATGTTTACTTATATGGTCAGTGAATTAGGGACCGTTTGAGACTTGGAGTGTAAAATTTGAGCTGATGGATGAGGAACGTAATTCAATGAATCTAATATTTGATTTACAAGCAAAACATCAATGCAAGTTGTCGTCTAATTTTGTTTCTCTATTGTCACGTTTGCAGAGTATGTGTGTATGTATACATATATATGTATGTATGTCTGCTGTAAACAGCGTATACCGTCCTTATTTCTAAGATTTCATCTTATTTTGAAGGTAATGTCTGAGAAAAATGTATTACTCCAAGAAATGTCCTTCTTTTTGACTTAAGTCCTTATTTTTTCTTATTTTCAACAATTACAAAACTTCTATCTTACTGAAATGACAGTCCAATCCCTGCTATAAATAAATGTAAACTGTCGAGAGATGCATGAAGTATTATCTATGAACAAGGAGTTGCTGTAACAGATTGTTTCTGGCAAGAAAATATGGCATGTAATATTTCATGGTTGGTATAAATTCAAAGATTTGTTCAAAACTGGTTATTTTGTTTCACATAAAAATGTAATGTTTACATGTCCTATTTTGGAGTCCATGTTGATGGCAACCCTGCTTGTAACAGTGGTTCCAAAACTTTTTTGATGCGATTAATATTTTTATCTGTATGATGCAGACACACATAAGTGTAAAATTTTGAAAAAAATGTAAAAATTTAAAGTAATACAAAGAACTTCAATTTGAAACATAATGAGTCGGAGAAGACCAAAGGAAAATACCTTTACCTCTGACAATGACGATGAATACTCAGATTATTCCGAAGATTTCGAGCACGATTCTCCTTCTGCAAGTCCTGATCATGGTCTTTCTAATATCAGGTTGGTAATGTTATAATGGAGCAGTATGCTGGTTATCGTTCAGAGATATAGTAAACCTCAGTCAATCTAACTAGTGATTGGACGAGTAACCGGTACTAGGTATCGATGGTATCAAACGATTTCAGTGGTATCGATACTCGTACTCGGTATCGAAATATTTTGCCTCAGTTTTCGATACCAACATGCAAGTACCAATAGCTGTTTTACACCATAAGAATACGGGCAACTTTATGCCAATATTTGCTTCGGACAGCACAAAATTGGAAAAGAGTTCCACCAGTTTACGTATATCTTTTTCGCTATCACGTTGAGATTACATTTTTCGGCATGTGTGTGTGCACGCCTGTACCCTGACCATTGCAGATAAATTAGCCAGTGATATACAACTTAGTGCAACAACACCTAAGTACTCGGTATCGAAGGTATATACATGTGGTACTCGCTTCAAAACCTAGTATTGTCCCATCACTAAATCTAACCCTGTTTGGACCCAAAAAATTGTCTGGATAAACGAAAATCCAGATTTGCTGATGTAGATTAGTTAAAGTATTACCACAATACAAATCATTTGCATTTGAAGTTTTGTCCGAATTTGGCGAAGGTTCAGATTAACCAAATCCGGTTTTACTGAAGTACTTTCAGTTTTGTTGAAACTTGTTGGTTGAATGTTGTAATAAATGCAAACTTTGAAACAAAGTTTTTGTGTCACAGTTCAACCGGCCATAGAACTGTAAATTAAAACTTGTGATTGTAATTACTTTTATCAATGACTAATGAGTGCATTTTTGCTTAAACAAGTCCTTTAACAACAAAGTTATCAATTCACTGGTAAGATAAGGTTACAAATTCTCTGCTTACAGTTTAAAAACAGCTCAACAATTCCTGGATTGTCTACTACAGTTCTGAATTATTTATGACCTTGGTACTTCACAAACCAGTTTGTTTTAGTTTTTACTTTCTTAATGGTATGTCTATTGTGTACACCACCTGAACATATGTCTGGTGCAGTTATTGCTAGGACTGTTGTTTTTATACCAACAGAAACAAAACCAGGCTAATTGACAAGCATGACCCCAACTTTTCTGATGATTTGACTTCAAGCAGTTACACAACAACAACCAGAAGTGCGAAAAAATGTAAGCAAAAAACATGTTTGTTTGTAATTGTTTTATTTTTTCAAACAAAATTTTCTAAATGCTTAAAATGCTAAATGCTCACAATGCATTTTTTAAAGATTTACATTTGGGCACCTGTTTAATTTTAGATAGCAGATTATTTCTTGAAAGCAATTGCCAAGAAATGCTAGGTGCAAAGCAATTCTGAACAAAAATAACTGTTTAAGAAACTAACATGCTTTGCATTATTTGAATTACACATTGTTTTGCAGCCACTCAAAGTGAGGGACGACGGCGTCCGGCTAAACAGTCAAGTTACAAATATGGCTGGAGATCAAATAGCTTCACCAAAGACACAAAGAAAAAGTTTCCAACTAAGGTAACAACTGATAATTTTACTGTAAGCAAATAAGAGCACTTCAACTTTTGCAAGCCTATTGTACTATGCATCATGAATAAGTATGCAATGATGGCTAGACTACATTGACACTGTCATGGCTGATTCCCGTTGTAAATATATGTTCATCTTAACCGATTAATATTGTTCCAATTTGTGATCCATTTTTATGAAGCTGAGTAGCTGATATGTGCAGCAAATGAGGCAGGCAATGTTCCTGTGTTTTGACTAATGTTTAATAGGCCTGGTATAGTATGATTAATCTTTCAGTCTGTTTTCGTAGGGTAACTAAAAGTGGCTCTTCAAGGCATATCTACCTGACATTGGATGTATTTTTATGATTAAAATATTTAATTTTGTGCAGGATTCAGTCCAGTCACGCATGTTGTCTGCTAGGAGAAATCGAATCAACATTTTAAACAATCAGCTTTGTGAAACTCAGGTCAGATTGGAAGAGGTTATGAAGGAAAATCGGCTTCTTAAAACATTGCAACATCGGCAGGTAACGAGTCACAAATAAACAGATATATATGTATATATATACATTGCTCTTTCAGCAGTTTTATTATATAAAATAACTGGCATTTCAAAGTCCCATACAAGTCTTTATCAAGATAATGTTATATCTTAAAACAGGGGTGGGCAACCTGCGGCCCGCGGGCCAAATGCGGTCCTTGTTTGAAGGTTGTGCGGCCCGCAGAGACTCTTGGATTTCAAATTTACTGACAAATGAGTTCAACTGTTATATATTTTTGAGAGATTATTGCGCCCGATGCTATTTTGCTGAGACCTGGCAATTTGTGGCTATAATCAAATGTGTAATCAAATTTTACTTGTAGTTAAGCATATTTGGTAAGCAACCAAGAAAAATTACCTTGTGTTATACACAGGTGCAGCCCGCGATCTAATTTTGGCAATTGTATTTGGCCCCACAGTAACAAAGGTTGCCCACCCCTGTCGTAAAACACAAAGTTCTTATTAAGCCACAAAAATGTCAATAACACATCAAAACAGCAATAGCAAGCTTGTGTGGCTACAAACTGGCACCAATAGATTGATGCAACTTAGTTTTGTGGTGTAAAACTGACTTATAATTTATTGGCATTATACTGTATGTTTTAACATTCATCGTCTTGGCATGTGAATGGATTTTCCAGGACTCTAGGGCACCTTATTCATGGTAGTTGATTCCGCTTGCCAATACTTGAACTAGAAATAATATGTTTTGGTTTTAAAATTGTGGTTGTGAGAAAATTATGTAGACAAATTTTGCAGCTGTGACTTTGTAATGGGGTAAACAATATAAAAAATTCATTTATATAGTTCATTTTCTATGTAGGATAGAGCACTTCGGAGGTTTGAGGGTGAAGAAAATGATTTACCTCGGATGATTTCCCAACATTCAGAGGAGCAGAGGATACTAAAGGCAAGATTACGAAAGTCCCAAGACAAAGAAAGACAACTTGGTATGCATTGCATTATAAACCTTTCTCAATGACCTAGGCTATGATTTATTCTTGCTCTCTAAGAAAATTAGCATTATGTTTAGTTTGTACCAAAAGTGAAATATTGGTTTTATTTCAGGAAAACTCAGTTAACTTTTAAATTTGGTAAAACATGTTAAAACAAATAATTAAACACCCGGTTAGAATATGCTTAGGCATGCTTAAACTTAAAATGTAGCTTATTTGGCTTGATTGTATGAAATGTTATATTCCTGTAAGTACAAACCAATAATTTGAAACTTTAAATTTGTGTTTTTCCACTTTTTTTCTGCTACATTAAAACATCATTGGTTAATTTAAATGTAGAGAAAAAACTACGGGAAACAAATGAAGAAATGCAGAAAATGGAAAATGTTTTGCGAAGACTGAAAAAAATGGTTTATGATAAAAATCTTGGGGAACGTTCTGAACTTGCCAGACAGCTATCAGTTGCTGAAACCAGATTAGAAGATTTTGAAAGAAAAAATAAGGTAGATTAAATATTTTGGTGTATTCGAAACTTTCAGTAAATAGTTTTTGTAGGATTGAAATGATTAAAATGATTTTGTTTGTGTGAATCAACCAATACTTTTTTGACGGGAAAATCAAGACCATGTATGTTTTAATGCTTCGTTAATTTTTTTTTAAAGTAAAAATAACTTATTTTACTGCATATATATTCGACTTCAACACATTCTAACTTTTTGTCAAAGTTGTGAAACATGTGCGAATTTTGGTTTTGAAAGTAAAATATCTGATGTACTTAACAACCATTGGTTTCTTCTTGTGGTAAAACTAACAGATGTCTGTATTGTGCTGTCACGTTTAGTCACCGCCTGTCAACATTTCAGTGGTTTGTCACACAATAGATTTATTATTTTCTTTGTGTAAGCTGGTTGAAGTCACTTAGGTAAACATTGATTATACTCATACCTGTTGATATGTCAGAATTTGATACAATAGCGGACACAGCCCATTGTGACTAACGTTGTTTTTTTGTTTCCATATCAACCAAGTTTGTATGTAATTATGTTAGTACAAAGTTTCAGTATTTTGACTGAATGTCAAGGCCTAATATGTGTACAGTTGTGTATGATAGCTGTGTATCCTAAATCTTTCATGTAGCTTTGTGAGGCACTCAAGCGAAAAAGGAAAACTCTGCCATTGTTAAAAGCTTTTGAAAATACAGGGTTCACCATTCAGGTGAAGGCACCATGAAATTACTTCATATCCAACCTGCTGTACTGTTCGTTCAATAGTTTTTTGAAGCTGTCATTTTTATGAAATGTTATACCTTTCAAATGGCTATAATGAGGTATTTAATTATATTTAAGTATAAGTATGAAGTGTTGTATAATTAATGCAATATATTTGCTTGCGATTCTTTTGAATGAAACTAAAGTAAACAGTTAAAATGAGTTTAAAACTTTGGTTAAAATACTATCCATTTAAATGTGATATGGTATATTCATATAAATTAGGTTTACCATGACCACACAATATAAAATGATTACCTATAGTACAGTATTATGTGTAAATGTTCAATATACAAATCTTAATTTTTGCACTTTTTTAAAAAGAATTCATTTCTGAAACATTTTTCAAGTCCAGTCTGTTTTTTTCTGAAATTTACAATGGATATGCTGGCACATATAACTTTATAAAGCTACAATGTAGCAAAGATAGTTTTAAATGGCGAACAAGTTATTATTACCTAAACAATTACAAAACAGGTTGATTTTGGTATTTAAACTTCACCCAGAATACTTAGCATGTGAAAACCATTCCTTTTTAATAAATTAAAATATATCAATAGTAAAATCTTATCAACCGAAGATTTCTTTACACTAGTCCTCAATTGTGGGTTTTATGTGCTTGACACTTCAACAAACTTCTAAGACCAATCTAAATGGCCTCAAGTATTTTGTCATCCACTCAAGCACATGTTTCTGGGGTTTATCAAACATTCATATTTTGTTGTGTGTTTACGTTATCTTATGCCAGTTTTATTCCAGGGCTTGTCTGGACTTCTTGCCCGATCTGTTTTGCTTTTGGCCTGCTCTACCTCAAGTTCAGTTTTGAATAAAAATAGGCTACATTCTGTTTTGTGACATTGGAATTTCAACTTTTATTTTAGAATATTGTTTTTTTTTTGTAAATGTATCAATTTCATTTTCAGATTCATAAATTTTTCTAAAATCCTGGTGAAATTCTGACAAACGACCAATTATCTCCAGAATTTCGGCATATTTTATGTTTTTGTGATGCTTAGAAAGGGACAACATTTTGTTTAAAGTTGACTTTTAACATAATGCCTTATGACATTAAATAAACATCCAATTTTCACATGAAACTAATAGGCCACCACTGTCAAAAAGCCATTTTAACTGTGTAGACTATTTTGACCTATACATTCTCATAAGTGCCACTGGTTACTTGAGATTGCATATGAAGGGTAGCATAGCAAGGCCAACTTAAAAAAGTGTGTACTATCTGTGGCTAAGTTATTATTGTATGGGAACGTTGCTTTTATGTGTAATATTTTTTTTCACAATTATAACCTCGTGTTTTTGGATTATTTTAGGAGCTGAACAAGAAACTTGAGTTGATGACAAATAGTTACACTCGACAGCTCAACGCTGAAAGAACTCGGCACCGAGAAACCAAAGAAAGTCTGGACATTCTCAGAGACGATCACCTTTCATTACAAGCAAAGCTAAAAGTAGTATTTGTTTCACAGATTTGTAATGTGCCAAAGTAGACAAAATAATTGCTTTAACCATCTGTGTTAGTTTATTAATATAGACAAATACATTAAATCGCATAAACAGTGTAGGTTTTTTATACAATTAACTAGAAAATGTGATACTCCCTATGATTTTATTATAAACACCTATGATTAGGATTCATGATCTCTATGCAATTAAACAAATCATGCAATTAACCTAATTTGCTTTAACTTAATGCCAGTTTAAAGTTAAACTAATAATTTCTAATAGTGGAGAGTCTTTCAATTTAAAAAAAACTAGAGGAGTTTTCAACCAGATTTGATCTAAAAAAAACAAATAAACTGCATTAATTTTGATTATTGCATAAACTTAGTTTTATGTTCTCTAGTCCGATTCATTGAATAAAAGCGTTTTTTTTTTTGCTTTAAAGACTCCTCGGTAACTAAAACCAGCTTTACAATGTGCGAGCCATTTTTTTGTTTCACTAAAATACTTAAAACGCTTCTTGTTTCACTAAAATACTTAAAACGCTTCTTGTTTCACTAAAATACTTAAATTACACAGGAAAAAGAGAGAGCTTTGGATGTAAACAACATCTATGCACTTCGAGTGAAGCAGTCCCCTGAAAAGTCGTTCGTTGGTGGAAAAGTGGCACTGATGAGTCCACGTCAAGTTGAAAAGCAAGCCTCGCCAAAACCAGAGACACCACCGCGAAAGCCTAAACCACCCTTAGCAATACAAGAGAGTCCCGAACCACAGAAACCTGCTCCTACTGTCCTAAAAGCCACCACTGAGGTTACAGACCATAGAAAAACAATCAAATCTCCAGAATTGGAGAAAACTGAAAGAGAAAATTCGGCGTTGCTGGATTTATCATCAGCTACCAAGGAACAACAAGTCACCAAAGGCCTCAACGGTTTAAGGCTACATGAGCAAAAACCTAAAGAAGACGGTAAGAAGAATAAAGCTTCTGGTAAACAAGTGTAGATTCACCAGAACCGCCCACTAAAAGCCATTTTCTTTTTTAATGTGCTTAAATTAAGTGTGTGTTGCAAATTACTTTATTCCCTAATTTAATCGACTATTTCATATACCATTTGTCTATTAAGGTTTTTACCAATTACAGATTCTTGTTTACTCTATTCGACCTGTTTAAAGCCGAAATTAGTACCGAATTCCAACACGAGTTTGCAATTTACCTTTTTTAAGAGGGTTACAGGTCTTACAGGGGGGCACAAGGCCAAAAAGTTACTTTTAGGGCGCCACGGTCCACGAAAGGTTGAGAACAACTGGTTTAGTCTTTTATTGTTTTAAGTTATGGACATAAATCAGAATGTTTTCACTACAGATCACAAGCGACAATCTGTTTTTCTCACCGCTAATTTTGAGTCTCCCCTTACAACTCCTGCTCGCTCATTTATTGAAGATGAAAATAAGGTTTGTTGTTTTGCCTAGTCTTACAAATAAACTTCGCATGATACTGGGCTGACAAAGCAAGCTGGATGTCAGCAACCTCTGGCATGTGTGGGAGGATTATTCTTACGATGTAATTTAGAAGTTCCAACTCATATACTTTTTGATACATATTAGTTTATTTACCAAGCCTGTTGTTCAACTGGTAAAATACTTGTTGTTTTCAAGAACTTGTATTTTTGCTGTCGTATATTCGCATTTTACATTTGTATGACATATATTTGTTGAACACAAATGTTGTAAATACTCTTTGTGAATAGTTGCTGGTGATAAATTAATTTTATGACTATGTAACAAAACACACTTTGGTTTTTAGACAAAATCGTCACCTGCAAAACAATCAATTCTTGAAGATAGCCTTACTGCATCCCCACCAAATGGTAAGAAGTGTTTAAAAAAAGTTATACACCTTTGTAATTGGACAATTATTTTTACTTTTATTGACAATTTTTACATTATTCTTTAATTTAGTTGCAAAACCAATGGATTTTGAGGATGCAAGAAGAAAGGCTAAAGAAGAGGAGTTGAGAAGACAACAGGTAAATTTTTGTTCAATTTGTTTTGGCTTAATGATTGCACCTTTTTGAACTATGTCAATCCCGTTAGGAAGAGGAAGAGAGGCGAAGGAAAGCAGATCTTCTTTCTAAAATCCGTGAACTTGAAGATGACAGTTCAAAAATATCATTAGAGGATAATAAACCCAAAATTAATGGTGTTGGACACAGAAAACTTGGTGGCAATGGTTTTCATGGAAACAAGGTGTTAATGAAGCAAGATAAAGTGAACCCTAATGATCCTCGTGTAAGTTCTGTTAGAGTCTTTATTTAATAGGGCTGGGCTAAACCTGCAAATGATTGAACAACAAGCCTCTCATGTTAATGCTTAGTGCTTGGCCAAATAGCGCGGTACATTGTGACACAAACATTTCCAATTCCCTAGTTTTGTAGCTTTCCAAGGTCCCTTAAGTCACCAGTGGTGTATTATGCTGTACATGACCCAGTACTTTTCCACCATCAAACGCTGTAAAAAACATTTTTGTTCTTGGATACCCTTTTGAACATTGGTTTGGTATGTTAACAGGGCATGAATATGCAAATTTACGGCTGAGCACCAAGCATAAACAATAGCGATGCTTGGTACCGAGTACTCAGGTTCGGCTCGACTATAATGGCCTGTATTGGCATTTGGCGGGTTAAGACTAAATTCATACGTAAACATAAACTATCTTGGTTTCCTAACAAAGTGTTAAGGTTCTTACTAACTAGATTTTGAAAGGTTTTAAACCTTGATTGACTAATTGCGGTAATTATAATCCATTTTAAATCACTTGTGTTTAATATTGCATTATATGTCTCAGTTTAAACCATTTTTTATTTTTGATGTACAGTGCAGCGTATTTGTGGTTTACAGAAAGTTGGAAATTGTAGCTCAGAAAAAGACATTATGGAGGTAGCACCCAATCAACAAGCGAATACACCAAATAAAACCCCACAGGAGGTTGTCCTTTTGTTTTTTAGGTGATAGTTGCAAAGTTTAGTTATGTGATATTTCAGAGTCAGCATGGTCCAGTGTTAAGCAGAAAGACAGTGCTTACTAAAAGTGCCAACAGTTTGGCAAAAAGTAAAAGTTTTTCTGCGCCAGGGTCATGCGATCCTGAAGAAACTGAAGGAATTTCAACAACAAGATCACCAAGAAAGAGTTACACTTTTCCACAGGAGGTAGCTACCATTACATTTATCAGAAATTGTTTGTCAAGCTTAGCAGAAATACTATAACAACTGAGAATGACTAGTGCCAATATCGATTTGGATTCTCAGATTACAGATAGTTTAAAAATAATACAAATAATTAACCTTGGCCCGTTCTTAAAAATTAGTGAGATAGCAATAATGAGAACTCTGACTTTATTTGTGTACCATTAACAAATGTTGAACTTGTGTGTGACTATTTTTCAATTGTGGTTTTTGCTAAAACTGGTTAAAAAGTTTTTGGTCGGAATCATTTATATACCAGCCAGTTTTTACAATTTTTGGAGTTAATCCACACATACACATTTATGATGCTCATGCTTGGATCAACATTAGAAGACAGTTTTTGTTTAAATTTAATAATCAATCCATTGTAATAATCACTGAATGAAAATGATTTTATCCAAGGGGATGAAACTCGGTAACAGTTATTTCCAGTTCATTAGCATACTTTTTAGTTGTAAAGTTCTTGTTGTACCCAAATCTAACACTTTATCTATCTGGTCAACAAAAGGTTGAAAACCTGCACATGGGAGTACCTTCCTCACTAGATGGCAAAACATCAAAGAAGAGTGCCCCGGATGTAAGTGAACCCGATATTTCGTTCGGTGGATATGCACCATCCCTCGGCGTGCAGCCCAAACGGAAAACTAAAGGTAAGCGTTCTGGAAGTAAAAATACGTGTTAAAGTGCTGAATGTTGGACAGGTAACTTTGCTTGGAACACTGTTGGCAATCGCTCAAAACGAAAGTTGATCGACTATCATCAACCAAATCGTTTCTAATAAACCTTCCCACTTAGCAAATAACTTCACCGGCCATGTTTGTCACCATTCCAAGAAAGTGGCTTGCCCGAATTTGCACAGCATAATGTCTTGTTAGACCAAAACAAATGCCGAAGAATATAATGACCTCGGATTTAACCTTCTGTCTCGTTTTCTATGTGTTTTTTTAGCAGTAAAAGTTTGGTTTGCTGTCATAGCGTTGCAAATTTGGGAACATATGGTTCAGTCTTTGATCATATAAATAAAATTTTCGAAAACCACGCCTGACACTATTATATTAGTTGTTTAATTTCCTATTAAAAGGCTTGTGTCTAAAACTTACTGACAAATTTGATGTGTTTTATTTTTTGTCTAGCCCGTACACAACTTCCGAAGAAACCTCCTCAATCAAAATCGTCCGAATCGGAGTCAGACGAACCCTTGTTAGACCTAAACAGTGGCAAAGCCAAGAAGAGCGATTTATTGTCCCAATTATTTGGAGACCAAGCGGGAAAACAAACGCCAACTGGGTCGTCTCCCAACCACCCGAAACCTCAATCGGTGTGCACATAAATTTACTTTGTGTAATATCAAGTAGTGAAAAATTGATGTGAATTGTAGTTCTGGATTAATACCATTTGACCAAACAGTGTTAAAAAACACTGGACCTAACTGCGTGTGTTTGAAACAATTGCAAGTTATCCTTATGAGTAAAAACTATAATTTCAGAAATGTCTTTGCCGTTTTTTGTATCCAAGAACTATGGAAATTAAATACGCCTTTTTATAAATGATATCTAAGTAACGGTAAGCTTTTCTGTAGGATTTTGTTCCTGCAAGGGAAAAGTCAAACGCCTCGAAAACGACGCCGAGAGCAAAACCTGTGCATTCTGGTTACCCGTGGGAAAAGAATGTTCTCGCAGCACCAGGTGACAAAGGTATTCATGTAAAATGAAAACAAGCACCTTCCCTTTTTCTTTTTTCTCTCGTTTTTCTCGGGCATTAGTAGGAAATTCTCACAACACAAAGCAATATGTTGCGAAAATTTGTAACAAATTCGTATGTTGCCAGGCAACGGTGACGCGACAAATCAGCACCAACATGTGTTCGCTACACCGTTGGTGAAAGCAGTGACGTCATCATTCAACGATGACGACATTGAAGAAATGACGTTATGATGATTTCCTTGAGTTTTTGTGTTTTGTTGTTTGATACTAAGTAATAAAATCTTGGTCCTCAGGCCAGGAATTTTTTTATGTCTGTGATATACTTTCGGTGCTGTGAACAAAAGCCTGAATGTAACCTCAATATTTTTAAAAGTCTGTCGTCTTGGTACATATTTAACTATTCATTTCATATAAAATGAGTGCCGTCGGTTTAAATTTTTTGGACAGAATACTTTAATGTCGTCTGAATTTTGTGTTATTCCTATTCTGTATGCCTGAAACGGTGCTTTCAACACCTGTCTGGTTAGAAATGTCCCAACAGTTTGATGGGGTTATTTTTCGTATGAACGCTGTCAGCAATTTTGATGTTTAAGACCGTATGAAGACAATATCTTGCAATTGGTGGATTCCGCAAAAGAAATCTAAAATGTAAGCAACGTTTCATTTATGAAACTAGTACATGTAAGCTTATTTACTGGTAAATACTTACTGTGTTGAAGGTCCCAATTTTGTCGCAAATGTGCAGTATTCTTGGGTAATGTGTACATATTTTCCTGTACTTTGCATTTGAACAAAAAAATTTATATTTTTTTAACACTCTATCGGTACGACTTGATTTATATACATTTTGACAATCGGTTTGGGCCTAAAGTGGTTGTTCTGTTAACACATTTGTACAACATCTCTTTTTTAGACCTCATAATCTATTATATTATTGTTCAGAATGTTGGTCTAAAATAAACCCATTAGGAGAAAAATTTCATATTAGTCACACACGTTCAGTTTTGACCTGTATCTGTTGACAGTGACCAGATCATTGAGTTTTTATACCGGAAATATTTGTTCCAATCAAAATTGTACCCAACCCGTTTAACGCAGTAAAATCACCTTCGCAAAAGTTTACAATTACATCATTCATATCAATGTACAACCAGTCATTACTTTTAAAGATATTAACCGTTTTCGAACAACCGTGTATGATTCCGAAGTTGCTGCGCTTAAACAATCGACGGTTACACACTCCGGTTCTAACTTTTCCTACTGTAACAATTACAAGTCAAATGCGACCAAGAGCGCACGATCATTTTGTCGTTGCGTCAGTGTTGGCATGACGACGCCTTTGAATACTGTGACGTTGTGAAATATTTTTCTGTTTTTTTTCATTTTGTTGAAGAATAAATAAGATTTTACTTGTGAGGAAGTTTTTGCTGCTAAACGTTTGTTTTACTATTGAAGTGTTAAGTCTGTCCTATATTTTTTTGTTACTACAGTTGTATATTTGAGTAGTTTGGGTTTTTAACTGGATTTTATAACAAAATTGTGGGTTTTTCCGACCTTTGTAAGACCACAATTAGTATTATTCAGAGTTTGGTATCGTGCAAATAGGTTACACCCTTTGACTTCCTGCTGTTCAACTACATAATAAATACAGCATGTATGCCTACATATTGCATATTCACATATTGCACTGATTTTTTTATTTCTTATTTCAACTACTGTGCAATAAAAAAACGGTGACTGGTATATAAATTTCCCATGAACTTACACTTGCTGTTAAGTAAAATTGGTAAAATATTTTGCAGTTTGGGAACCGCTGGCACAAAATTTGTGAAAACAAAAAACTTAAAGAAAAACCTCCCCTGCTATTCAGATATAAGCTGCACTTTAAAGTTGTCATAAAAAAACACAAACAAACAACACAAAGCGCAATTTAATTATATGTCTAAATAAAAATTAATTTAAACTCAATTTAAATTGTAAGGTCAAATTTAAAGCTATTGCTAGATCGGTATTTCTAACTGAACTTTATACGCGTTAAACGCATCATTGTTTAAAAAACCGTTCTTATTGCGCGAATAGTTCGGTTTTAGTTGATACTTTGGTATGTCTGCTATGTACTAGCCTATATACACCAGTTGTGCACATTGTATTGATTTATTTTATTGCTTAACGCAACTACTACACAATCAAATAGCAGTTGTTTTTCCCAAGGGATGTTGTATTCTGCAAACAAACAATTTACTGTTAGATTATAATCACCATTTTCGCCTAAAAAGAAGTACACCTTTGCTATTCTACGTCCATTTCATCTTCAATCATGTTCATCTCCATAATATCAGCCATGGTCAACGCTCTCTTATTCTCTTGAACTTCATCTGTTCATTGTAATTCAAAGAAACACGTCAATATTTTAATCTACCCCGAAAATATATAAAAGCGATCATTTTTTTAATGCGATTAGAGTTAGCGTGTAAATGACACCAGGGGTATTTACCACTGTTTTATCCACCATTCAGTTTCAAACCATTTGCGTTAAAACACAATTGCATTAAAACACAATTGCATCTCAAGATGTTTAGACACTTGGACCATTGCTTTAGCCCAGTTCATTTTTATGTCTGGGCCGGTGTTGTAAACTGTTGCCGAAAATCTAATCCCGCATAGTTTGTGTTGCAAAACAGTGTCTGTATTTATGCTGAAGCACCTAAGTATAGTTTTACTAAAAATTTTCAGACCCACAGATAAAAATATAAACACGGACCAAACTAAAGTTAATCATACTTACGGTCTCCGAAAGCTCGCCTATAACCATACCCTCCACGTCTATAACCATACCGTCCTCGTCTGTACCCGTATCCACCTCGTCGATACCTTCCACCATATCCAGCATTTACTTGACTGATAGCCAAGAAAACACAGAGAACCAGTGCAGTTATAACGATTTTGTTCATCTAAAAATGGAACGGTATCTCAAAACTATGCAACTTTACAACTTTACCGAAACAAATAATTTTTGTTTTCTGCCTTTGGCCTAACACGGTTTATGTAACATAATTAACCCCATGTCTGATTTACTAAACTCTGAACGCACTCACACAGGAAATTCCCTGTTTATGTGTTTTTATTGCCTATCTAAAGTATACATTTTGTAAAACTGTATAAAAACAGAAAATAAAAGAATATCATTGCCAAAGACCCCAGTGTTTTCATCGTTATAGACGCCCAAAGGGCGCAAAGTGAAATCGACACCACCTACCTTGTTAGTTTAATTTGAAAATAAACTTTTCTTGTTCGTACGCCTAAAATCACCGTGGAATGTTTTGAAAAAAGGTTGGTTGAAACGTATGTCCATCACTAATTTCCGTAAACATCGTTGTCGATAAATTACTCAGAAAACGACTTTTGTCAATCCAAAACAACAGTTTCCTGTTTGGAAGGGTACACAAAAAACGGCTTGTAAGTGGGATTTAAGTGTTTCACCTTTTTATCATTTTATCTTCTCTAAGGTGCAACGCCTAAAGTCTGAAGTTTGCCTGTTTGAAATACACCTGAATTAAAGATACAATTTTAAACCGATTAAAAGAAAAACTTAAAAAACAATCCTTACGCTTCATGAAACTCTTCAGTAAGATGTTGAGTTAAAAAGAAAACCCGGTAGAATATTTCGCAAACATCACTAGAATGGCAAACGAAACCCAAAGGGGGTCGCGATTCAATGGTTTTATGTAAGTAACTATTAGCCTTTTTAGATCCAGCCTTTCACCTAGCAAAAGGATTACCAAAAACCTAAACAATCCTTCAAATTTATCCTTCAATTAGTTATTGAAATTTCCATATGTTAGCGTTTTTCTTGCCAAAGGAAATCGGTTTCAAATAATTCAATAGGTTAAATTGTCAAACATTAAAAAACGACCCAAAACATAATGTCCCAGTATTGCATTTCGCGTCACATCGCCAGTGGATACCCTTGATTAAGTTTGTTGACGTCACGACCAATCAGAGTCAAGTTCCAATGCGCACCAAAGTCGAACCTTCCATTGCAAAGTCATTTGGTTTGGGACATTGTGGTGTGCGGAGGTTGAAGGCCTGCTCTGTTACAAGGTACGTTACAACTTTTGCGGAGCTTTATAACTGAACTACTTTGTACACTAAAGCTAGGTGTATATGGCATTTTGTTTTAATATTAACAATAGGTTTAACTTTCACATGTTTATGTTTTCCACACATGATGTTTAAAATGAGTTGCCTACATTACTTTTTACATAAAGCAAGCTATTTAAGATGTTTTATTTATACTGCTGATACTTACTAGCTTAAGTTATAAACTAAATAGCACTATGCCCGAACCAGCAGGCTCGTGAACAAGGCGTGCTCGGGGCTTGCCTTAAGCAAAACACGCGGCGCTGCTTGTAGAAGCAGTGCCTCGTATTAGCTTTTACATTTTGCCTTTGAGAAGAAAAGCTTTGCAATGGCAGCTTTATAGTTTACTGGACTGTTGCATGTTTTTTGTTGTTGCAGATTCATCGTTGAAACATCACCAGAATTATTTCTCTTCTTCTTCTGCCAACATTCTTCAACTTCAAATATTTTCTTGTATGGAAACATAGGAGCCTGTCGTGGGTCAACCTGGATTACGAGACTGTTTGGCCTAACTTAGTTTAACTGGCGCTAGGGATGAGTGACCTATTCTTTGTCCGGAGAGGACCCGTGAAGGATGTCTTCTCGGTCAAGGAATGGTCAGAGTCTGTAGGAGTGCTATTGTATCAGCCAGTTGGCGCTAGGGATAGAAGAGGGTAGCACTCGTTAAATAGGGTTGACGCTAAATAACATAGGTGGGGTACGTTTGGGATTCGCGCGCCACGTAGGGACTTAGTCTAGATCGTTCTACAGCTAGGTGTGGCGCGTTGCTAAAAGGCTTTAGCTAAGGTTCGCATAGAAACACGGCCTGGGCATGGCCTCAACAGCATTGCACTGGCTGGTGCAGGCAGGACCAATTACGGACACCGCTACTTTCAATGAAAGTCCAGGCTCGTGGACCAGAGGAAAACGGCTTTGCATATAGCCCGAAAAGTCCTGTGAGCCACCCTGGTAGGGCGCAAACTGTTGTTAAATTTCCCAGCCCAAGCCCTTGCGTTTGCGTAAAACACTTGGGTCCTTGCGGGGGGACTCGAAGGGCAAGGGACAGTGACTCGATGTTGATGAGTTATACGCTGTAAACGTCTATGTAGCCTTTTAAACGGTTGCGCCTGCATTAACTGTAAAATTAGGGGTGTTGTGTTTCTGTCGGGTTTTGACCAGTTTGTATAATCCATTCCTGTACACCCAGTTTAAGGTTTTTGCACTTCAAAAAGCCGCAAACTGCATGTCAAGTATGTGATGTTAAATTTATGACTTCACATACTTGACATGCAGTTTGCGGCTTTTTGAAGTGCAAAACTTCTGCTAGTCATAAATTTGACTTATGTTAAAAATTTACTTCAATAATAAAACCGACGAATTTGATGCCCCAATTCCCATTTTACTGGTCAAGCCCTTTTTATTTTACTTGTGGATTTAGGTTAACTTAATTATCTAATTTCAGTTCCGTATTCCTGCTTGACCAGGCCACCTCGTCAATTATGGGGCATGGCATATATTGGATGGTTGTAAAACACGACAGACTTGCCTTCTACTTTTCTAGGCTAATTTCCGACGGTTGTATGCAGGGCAGTTAGTTGAGGCAAGCGTGTGTATTTTTTCGTCGCCGCGCAGGTACAATGGCCGTTCGAACGTTTTGTTTCAGATAAAAAAAACTGCAGCCTCCTAAAACGTACGACGCCATTTACTTGCAAGAGATCAAATAATATTTTTGTCCACCTTTTTTGCGTTACATTTTGAGCTTGCGCTTTCGCTCTTTCATCAACAAAAATGTGTGCTGTGTCTACTTTTTCTATCCTTTATTTTTCTTGTTAGTTAGATCAGTTCTTGGGGGGTGTTGTGCCTTTTTACATCAGCCGGACAGGTTCTTTATTTTTTTGTTATTTTTTTATTATTGCTCGTCGTTCTAACCATGCGAACTGTCATCGTAAAAATGTTGAGAACCAACTGTTAGAACTGAGGTCAGGTTTTGCAGCTATATCCGGCTGCAATTTATTTGATGTTTATTTTGCTGCTGTTTGCAAGGTGACAAAAATGAAATTCGTTGACAAAAAAAAAAGAAAAAAATATATAAAATATCATACATTGAAGAAAATTCAGTGTGAAAACCACTAAATCTGTCGCTATATTTATTTGTTTCATCAAAACAAATGCATTTCGCTATAAAAAGCAGATGAAGAAAATTCAGTGTGAAAACCACTAAATGTGTCGCTATATTTTATTTGTTTTATCAAAACAAATGCATTTCGCTATAAAAAGCAGATGAAGAAAATTCAGTGTGAAAACCACTAAATCTGTCGCTATATTTTATTTGTTTTATCAAAACAAATGCATTTCGCTATAAAAAGCCCTGAATTTTAATGACTCTGAATCGTCGCGGTCGTTTTACTTGAAAGGAGATTTCAATAATAAGAAAATAATTACTACATATCATACATTATTTCTTTTTCAGGATTTGGGTATAAAATGTGCCAAACCTTTGTTTCCACAAAACTATGTCTTGCTGTGAAATGCAAAAAAAATGATTTCCGTAGGAGTTCAAGGTATTTTGACATTCATAACAAAAAAGCAACGAATTTTTTATGCAGGTTTAACGATATTATTTTTGTTTTACAGAAGTATTTTTGTTTTACAGCCTTAACAAACTTTTTGTTTTGCAGATTTAATAATTTCTGTTTTTGCAGGCTTAAACAAACTTTTTTTTACAGATGTATTAATTTCTATTTTTACAGGCATAACAAACTTTACTGTTTTTTCAGATAGCCTACTCCTTTTTGTAGATTTAACAAACGTCCTTTTTTTCTAAGTCGCTTTGCCAAAAAAATATATTTTGTTTTGTTTTACAGAGAAATATAACAAACCTACTTTTTGTAGGTGTATTCTATGACTTAAATTTAATGGTTTGAGACCCATGTTTTTAAAGTAAAATTTATTATTTTGTCTTCAAGCCTTTTTGACTGCAGTATTTTTGTGCTTAATTTGTTTTGGTCGTTTAAATGTTTTGTTTTTGTTTTTCAGGTTGTAGGAAGTGATTGTTTTAGGTTGAAAATTAGAAGACTGTTATAAGCACTTACATTAATGCGCGTTTTCCGTTTTTTCGGTTTTCGTGAGTCAAAAAATTGAAGAAAAATCCGATTTTGGGTGGCTTTTCGCCGGAATATTCCAGTTTCAAACTGGTTTAGACCGGTTTCTGCCTCTTACCGAAGCTCCAAACCGGTTTAAACCGGAATCGGAGAGACAAAATTTTGACACGATTTTTGAAAAAACCCTAAGGCTATAGCCTTTCCGTTTTTTCGGTTTTCGTGGGTCAAAAACTTTAAGAAAAATCCGGTTTTGGATGGCTTTTCGCCGGAATATTCCAGATTCAAACTGGTTTAGACCGGTTTCTGCCTCCTACCGAAGCTCCAAACCGGTTTAAACCGGAATCGGAGAGACAAAATTTTGACACGATTTTTGAAAAAACCCTAAGGCTATAGCCTTTCCGTTTTTTCGGTTTTCGGGAGTCAAAAAATTGAAGAAAAATCCGGTTTTGGATGGCTTTTCGCCGGAATATTCCAGTTTCAAACTGGTTTAGACCGGTTTCTGCCTCCTACCGGAGCTCCAAACCGGTTTAAACCGAAATCAGAGATACAAAATTTTGACACGATTTTTGAAAAAACCCTAAAAACCCTTTCCGTTTTTTCGGATTTCGGGAGTCACAAAATTGAAGACAAATCCGGTTTTGGATGGCTTTTCGCCGGAATATTCCAGTTTCAAACTGGTTTAGACCGGTTTCTGCCTCCTACCGAAGCTCCAAACCGGTTTAAACCGGAATCGGAGAGACAAAATTTTGACACGTTTTTTGAAAAAACCCTAAGGCTATAGCCTTTCCGTTTTTTCGGTTTTCGGGGGTCAAAAAATTGAAGAAAAATCCGATTTTGGGTGGCTTTTCGCCGGAATATTCCAGTTTCAAACTGGTTTAGACCGGTTTCTGCCTCCTACCGGAGCTCCAAACCGGTTTAAACCGAAATCAGAGATACAAAATTTTGACACGATTTTTGAAAAAACCCTAAAAACCCTTTCCGTTTTTTCGGATTTCGGGGGTCACAAAATTGAAGAAAAATCCGGTTTTGGGTGGCTTTTCGCCGGAATATTCCAGTTTCAAACTGGTTTAGACCGGTTTCTGCGTCCTATCGAAGCTCCAAACCGGTTTAAACCGGAATCGGAGAGACAAAATTTTGACCCGATTTTTGAAAAAAACCTAAGGCTACAGCCTTTCCGTTTTTTCGGTTTTCGGGGGTCACAGAATTGAAGAAAAATCCGATTTTGGTGGCTTTTCGCCGGAATATTCCAGTTTCAAACTGGTTTAGACCGATTTCTGCCTCCTACCAAAGCTCCAAACCGGTTTTAACCGGAATCGGAGAGACAAAATTTTGACCCGATCTAATTTGTTGTTGAATGTTTGACCCATTCAAAATTAAATGATCGTTACTGAATTGCTTTGGCAGCATCTTCACGATTATGTAAATAAATATCCGGTTTGGACACAAAAAAATTAGTGGATGAATTGATGTCGTTGAAGCTCAAATTTGATTTCGTATAGTGTATTTAGCAAATGCAAATAAATTTGTTTATCTTGGTAATCTTTACTTTAGACCACAATTGCTTTTGCAATGAATTCGATCTGCAAATGAGGTTTAGAATAAAACGTTATTTCATGCTTTCAAACATCAGCCAATGTTGACTTGTAGTTTATTGAAACCAAGTCAAAACTGAAGAATAACACACATTCAAATAAGTAAAAAGAAATTTCGTTTTGTGATAATATGGTTGTGAAATTTGCCGATTACAGATTGTTAAATCTATATTTCAATAAAAATATTTTAAAAACTTTCAAGATCTAAATATGACAATTTTCTTTAAATAAACATTACTTTAAGTTGAGTATATTTCGCCAGGTGATACAAATCATTAAGCGCACCAGGGCAACAAGGCTGGGGGAGGGGTCAAGTTAGGATCTAAAAGTCAACCACTCTTGCTACTTGCTAACTAAAAAAACTATTCGTCTCCCAAGTTAACCCTTTAATTGCACAAAACATTGCGTTTAAACAAAACAGTGCATGAAACAATAGCAACATGAAGTATTAAATGGTCACTTCGATTGAAACTGAAATGAAAGATGTTTTTCTAACAAGCGGAAAAATGACATTGGCACAATAGAAAACAAGTTTAACCAAGTTAAAATTGTTCATATCATTTACAAACGATTGCAAATTGTTTGCTCCATAAGCTACCACTTAATGACAACTTTACCAAGTAAGTTTGCACAATACATAGTTATAAATACGCTCAGTGCCAGCAAAAATAATTGACATCAAAACGTACGCAGTTCTGTGGACAACAAGCCGTGAAGACACCAAATTGTTTTCACCACACACGGGCTAAAATTCAAAACAATTTCTCAAAAAGTATAACTTGATCTTTTAATATGATTTGGGCGACTGTTTTAGGAAACAAATAAAATCAAATAAGCAGTCGTTCTTATGCATACAAAAGATTACACTTCGCAAAAACGAATATTTAAGGGTCTACTTTTTAAAAACCTTTCGCGGCTTAGTTTGGGAGTAATTAGAGTTAAGCGTAAATTTTTGAAAGATAACAACAACCTCTGTTACGCCATAAAGAATTTAGACAACAAATATAGCAAGGATGATTTAGTAATAGCTGGCGTGTCACATACATTAGAACTAATTAAGGTTTAGGACTTGAACGCAATAAAACAAAGCAAAAAAATAGGAATAATCACAAAATGAATAAATTTGGTAATTTACACAAAATGCAAGCTTCATAATTTTTAAACCAGCTTATTTCGATTTTGCCGAAACAGTCCATCACAAAATATGTATTTTTGTCAGGTTCACTGCTTGAAATTAACCCTGTTTCTCTTCGGCCAAAGTTGTCCACGAAACACTGACGAGATGTCACGTGTAATACGCAATAGTAACCGTAGTGTGGCATCATAAACGTCCGAGAATGTAAGAGCGGTTGCTTATAGGACAACTTTTGTGGAGCTTATGTGTTTCGTGCAAGTGGCGTTGAAGTCGCCATCAGCGAACGATTGCACAAACACAGGGGAAGGTTTCCGAATGCTTACGCGGATTTCGTCACACGCTTGAACGCTGGATGTACGGGTGTCTGTGGAACCAAATAAAAATGTATTTCGGATTTCGTGAATTTAGTGACTCATAAAACAAACCAGTGGTTGGGAACTCTTATTTAGGGCTACCTGACAATATATTTTTAATCGTAAAGGCCGCATTAACTAACGTTTTGTCATACGGACTTGGAGCCCAGGACGTTATTAATGTCTTAACATTTAGTTATTATATGTTAGAGGCTGCATTTGTTGACACAGGAGCCTTACAATGGCAGGTTTACGATCTCTGAAATAGGCCTTGATATGCCACGCAATCGTAGAATCTAATTTTGTTTTTAACACACTAGGCCCGCCGTCCAATGTTAGCTGTTTTGTGGCAGAGCCAAAAGGCTTGCTTACCAATGACAAAAATTCCCTTGCATTAAAAGTTATTCTATGATACAATGTACGTTTAAGTTTGTTTTGTTTTTGTTCCATCACGAAACGAAAGCTTTTAAATTTTAAGCAACACTTTTGGTAGGAACGAAATGAAATAATGAATACATTTACCTTTTAGTTCCGTACACGGTTGTCGCCGCCGTCATTGGTTGTTTGTTGAGTAAAATATGTCAAGGGCAGCACATGAACATCACAAAACGTCATATTGCTACAAGGAACATGTGACCTGCATTTGTTGTATAGGAGTTAAAACCATTTTTTGCACAAAGGCGGAATATTCACCAGTGCTTATCAATACTTGTTTGGTCGGGGTGCGAATAGTTTAAACATAATGGGAGAATTGCATATAATTAAGTGTCGATGTCAAGTTAAAACACATCAGAATTTAATTGGTCAGAAATGTATAATGGTATTTTTTACCCATTCAACTTCTTTGGACTTACTTATTGCTGGACGTTTGTGTTTGTAAAGTAAAATAATATTGATTAAAACGATGTTTTTTTTTCAATGACAATAACACTTACCAAATTCGTATTTTCGAAAAAGATTGTCAGGCTGAAAATCATCGCGATTACATCAAATCTGTTAAACATATTGTCTTTTGAACAAGTTTAGTTTATTACTAAAACTATCGAAACGCTGCAACATAAAAACATATTTGTTAAACCTGCAAAAAAACAAGTTAGTACATACCTAGCAAAGACCTAAATACCTTAGGGTTTTTTCAAAAATCGTGTCAAAATTTTGTCTCTCCGATTCCGGTTCAAACCGGTTTGAAGCTCCGGTAGGAGGCAGAAACCGGTCTAAACCAGTTTGAAACTGGAATATTCCGACGAATAGCCACCCAAAACCGGATTTTTCTTCAATTTTTTGACCCACGAAAACCGAAAAAACGGAAAGGCTTTTTAGGTTTTTTTTCAAAAATCGGGTCAAAAATTTGTCTCTCCGATTCCGGTTTAAACCGGTTTGGAGCTTCGGTAGGAGGCAGAAACCGGTCTAAACCAGTTTGAATCTGGAATATTCCGGCGAAAAGCCACCCAAAACCGGATTTCTCTTCAATTTTTTGACCCACGAAAACCGAAAAAACGGAAAGGGTTTTTAGGTTTTTTTTCAAATCGTGTCAAAATTTTGTCTCTCCGATTCCGGTTTAAACCGGTTTGGAGCTTCGGTAGGAGGCAGAAACCGGTCTAAACCAGTTTGAAACTGGAATATTCCGGCGAAAAGCCACCCAAAACCGGATTTTTCTTCAATTTTTTGACCCACGAAAACCGAAAAAACGGAAAGGGTTAGGGTTTTTTCAAAAAACGTGTCAAAAGTTTGTCTCTCCGATTCCGGTTTGAACCGGTTTGGAGCTTCGGTAGGAGGCAGAAACCGGTCTAAACCAGTTTGAAACTGGAATATTCCGGCGAAAAGCCACCCAAAATCGGATTTTTCTTCAATTTTTTGACCCACGAAAACCGAAAAAACGGAAAGGGTTTTTAGGGTTTTTTCAAAAATCGTGTCAAAATTTTGTATCTCCGATTCCGGTTTAAACCGGTTTGGAGCTTCGGTAGGAGGCAGAAACCGGTCTAAACCAGTTTGAAACTGGAATATTCCGGCGAAAAGCCACCCAAAACCGGATTTTTCTTAAATTTTTTGACCCCCGAAAACCGAAAAAACGGAAAGGCTTAGGGTTTTTTCAAAAAACGTGTCAAAATTTTGTCTCTCCGATTCCGGTTTGAACCGGTTTGGAGCTTCGGTAGGAGGCAGAAACCGGTCTAAACCAGTTTGAAACTGGAATATTCCGGCGAAAAGCCACCCAAAACCGGATATTTCTTCAATTTTTTGACCCCCGAAAACCGAAAAAACGGAAAGGCTTTTTTCAAAAAACGGGTCAAAATTTTGTCTCTCCGATTCCGGTTTAAACCGGTTTGGAGCTTCGGTAGGAGGCAGAAATCGGTCTAAACCAGTTTGAAACTGGAATATTCCGGCGAAAAGCCATCCAAAACCGGATTTTTCTTCAATTTTTTGACCCCCGAAAACCGAAAAAACGGAAAGGGTTTTAAGGTTTTTTTCCAAAAATCGGGTCAAAAATTTGTCTGTCCGATTCCGGTTTAAACCGGTTTGGAGCTTCGGTAGGAGGCAGAAACCGGTCTAAACCAGTTTGAATCTGGAATATTCCGGCGAAAAGCCACCCAAAACCGGATTTCTCTTGAATTTTTTGACCCACGAAAACCGAAAAAACGGAAAGGCTATAGCCTTAGGGTTTTTTCAAAAATCGTGTCAAAATTTTGTCTCTCCGATTCCGGTTTAAACCGGTTTGGAGCTTCGGTAGGAGGCAGAAACCGGTCTAAACCAGTTTGAAACAGGAATATTCCGGCGAAAAGCCATCCAAAACCGGATTTTTCTTCAATTTTTTGACTCACGAAAACCGAAAAAACGGAAAGGGTTTTTAGGTTTTTTTTCAAAAATCGGGTCAAAAATTTGTATCTCTGATTTCGGTTTAAACCGGTTTGGAGCTTCGGTAGGAGGCAGAAACCGGTCTAAACCAGTTTGAATCTGGAATATTCCGGCGAAAAGCCACCCAAAATCGGATTTTTCTTCAATTTTTTGACCCACGAAAACCGAAAAAACGGAAAGGCTATAGCCTTAGGGTTTTTTCAAAAAACGTGTCAAAAGTTTGTCTCTCCGATTCCGGTTTGAACCGGTTTAGAGCTTCGGTAGGAGGCAGAAACCGGTCTAAACCAGTTTGAAACTGGAATATTCCGGCGAAAAGCCACCCAAAATCGGATTTTTCTTCAAATTTTTGACCCCCGAAAACCGAAAAAACGGAAAGGGTTTTTAGGGTTTTTTCAAAAATCGTGTCAAAATTTTGTATCTCCGATTCCGGTTTAAACCGGTTTGGAGCTTCGGTAGGAGGCAGAAACCGGTCTAAACCAGTTTGAAACTGGAATATTCCGGCGAAAAGCCACCCAAAACCGGATTTTTCTTCAATTTTTTGACCCCCGAAAACCGAAAAAACGGAAAGGCTATAGCCTTAGGGTTTTTTCAAAAAACGTGTCAAAATTTTGTCTCTCCGATTCCGGTTTAAACCGGTTTGGAGCTTCGGTAGGAGGCAGAAACCGGTCTAAACCAGTTTGAAACTGGAATATTCCGGCGAAAAGCCATCCAAAACCGGATTTGTCTTCAATTTTGTGACTCCCGAAATCCGAAAAAACGGAAAGGGTTTATAGGGTTTTTTTAAAAATCGTGTCAAAATTTTGTATCTCTGATTTCGGTTTAAACCGGTTTGGAGCTCCGGTAGGAGGCAGAAACCGGTCTAAACCAGTTTGAAACTGGAATATTCCGGCGAAAAGCCACCCAAAATCGGATTTTTCTTCAATTTTTTGACCCAAGAAAAACGAAAAAACGGAAAGGGTTTTTAGGGTTTTTTCAAAAATCGGGTCAAAATTTTGTGACTCCGATTCCGGTTTGAACCGGTTTGGAGCTTCGGTAGGAGGCAGAAACCGGTCTAAACCAGTTTGAAACTGGAATATTCCGGCGAAAAGCCACCCAAAATCGGATTTTTCTTCAATTTTTTGACCCCCGAAAACCGAAAAAACGGAAAGGCTATAGCCTTAGGGTTTTTTCAAAAAACGTGTCAAAATTTTGTCTCTCCGATTCCGGTTTAAACCGGTTTGGAGCTTCGGTAGGAGGCAGAAACCGGTCTAAACCAGTTTGAAACTGGAATATTCCGGCGAAAAGCCATCCAAAACCGGATTTGTCTTCAATTTTGTGACTCCCGAAATCCGAAAAAACGGAAAGGGTTTTTAGGGTTTTTTCAAAAATCGTGTCAAAATTTTGTATCTCTGATTTCGGTTTAAACCGGTTTGGAGCTCCGGTAGGAGGCAGAAACCGGTCTAAACCAGTTTGAAACTGGAATATTCCGGCGAAAAGCCACCCAAAATCGGATTTTTCTTCAATTTTTTGACCCACGAAAACCGAAAAAACGGAAAGGGTTTTTAGGGTTTTTTCAAAAATCGGGTCAAAATTTTGTGACTCCGATTCCGGTTTGAACCGGTTTGGAGCTTCGGTAGGAGGCAGAAACCGGTCTAAACCAGTTTGAAACTGGAATATTCCGGCGAAAAGCCACCCAAAACCGGATATTTCTTCAATTTTTTGACCCCCGAAAACCGAAAAAACGGAAAGGCTTTTTTCAAAAAACGTGTCAAAATTTTGTCTCTCCGATTCCGGTTTAAACCGGTTTGGAGCTTCGGTAGGAGGCAGAAACCGGTCTAAACCAGTTTGAAACTGGAATATTCCGGCGAAAAGCCACCCAAAATCGGATTTTTCTTCAATTTTTTGACCCCCGAAAACCGAAAAAACGGAAAGGGTTTTTAGGTTTTTTTTCAAAAATCGGGTCAAAAATTTGTCTCTCCGATTCCGGTTTAAACCGGTTTGGAGCTTCGGTAGGAGGCAGAAACCGGTCTAAACCAGTTTGAATCTGGAATATTCCGGCGAAAAGCCACCCAAAACCGGATTTCTCTTCAATTTTTTGACCCACGAAAACCGAAAAAACGGAAAGGGTTTTTAGGTTTTTTTTAAAAATCGTGTCAAAATTTTGTATCTCCGATTCCGGTTTAAACCGGTTTGGAGCTTCGGTAGGAGGCAGAAACCGGTCTAAACCAGTTTGAAACTGGAATATTCCGGCGAAAAGCCACCCAAAACCGGATTTTTCTTCAATTTTTTGACCTCCGAAAACCGAAAAAACGGAAAGGCTATTTAGGTTTTTTTTCAAAAATCGGGTCAAAAATTTGTCTCTCCGATTCCGGTTTAAACCGGTTTGGAGCTTCGGTAGGAGGCAGAAACCGGTCTAAACCAGTTTGAATCTGGAATATTCCGGCGAAAAGCCACCCAAAACCGGATTTCTCTTCAATTTTTTGACCCACGAAAACCGAAAAAACGGAAAGGGTTTTTAGGTTTTTTTTTAAATCGTGTCAAAATTTTGTCTGTCCGATTCCGGTTTAAACCGGTTTGGAGCTTCGGTAGGAGGCAGAAACCGGTCTAAACCAGTTTGAAACTGGAATATTCCGGCGAAAAGCCACCCAAAACCGGATTTCTCTTCAATTTTTTGACCCACGAAAACCGAAAAAACGGAAAGGCTTTTTAGGGTTTTTTCAAAAATCGTGTCAAAATTTGTATCTCCGATTCCGGTTTGAACCGGTTTGGAGCTTCGGTAGGAGGCAGAAACCGGTCTAAACCAGTTTGAAACTGGAATATTCCGGCGAAAAGCCACCCAAAACCGGATTTTTCTTCAATTTTTTGACCCCCGAAAACCGAAAAAACGGAAAGGCTTTTTTCAAAAAACGGGTCAAAATTTTGTCTCTCCGATTCCGGTTTAAACCGGTTTGGAGCTTCGGTAGGAGGCAGAAACCGGTCTAAACCAGTTTGAAACTGGAATATTCCGGCGAAAAGCCATCCAAAACCGGATTTTTCTTCAATTTTTTGACCCCCGAAAACCGAAAAAACGGAAAGGCTATAGCCTTAGGTTTTTTTCAAAAATCGTGTCAAAATTTTGTCTCTCCGATTCCGGTTTAAACCGGTTTGGAGCTTCGGTAGGAGGCAGAAACCGGTCTAAACCAGTTTGAAACTGGAATATTCCGGCGAAGAGCCACCCAAAACCGGATTTTTCTTCAATTTTTTGACCCACGAAAACCGAAAAAACGGAAAGGCTATAGCCTTAGGGTATTTTCAAAAATCGTGTCAAAATTTTGTCTCTCCGATTCCGGTTTAAACCGGTTTGGAGCTTCGGTAGGAGGCAGAAACCGGTCTAAACCAGTTTGAAACTGGAATATTCCGGCGAAAAGCCACCCAAAACCGGATTTTTGTTCAATTTTTTGACCCCCGAAAACCGAAAAACGGAAAGGCTATAGCCTTAGGGTTTTTTCAAAAAACGTGTCAAAAGTTTGTCTCTCCGATTCCGGTTTGAACCGGTTTGGAGCTTCGGTAGGAGGCAGAAACCGGTCTAAACCAGTTTGAAACTGGAATATTCCGGCGAAAAGCCACCCAAAATCGGATTTGTCTTCAAATTTTTGACCCCCGAAAACCGAAAAAACGGAAAGGGTTTTTAGGGTTTTTTCAAAAATCGGGTCAAAATTTTGTATCTCCGATTCCGGTTTAAACCGGTTTGGAGCTTCGGTAGGAGGCAGAAACCGGTCTAAACCAGTTTGAAACTGGAATATTCCGGCGAAAAGCCACCCAAAACCGGATTTTTCTTCAATTTTTTGACCCCCGAAAACCGAAAAAACGGAAAGGCTATAGCCTTAGGGTTTTTTCAAAAAACGTGTCAAAATTTTGTCTCTCCGATTCCGGTTTAAACCGGTTTGGAGCTTCGGTAGGAGGCAGAAACCGGTCTAAACCAGTTTGAAACTGGAATATTCCGGCGAAAAGCCACCCAAAACCGGATTTTTCTTCAATTTTTTGACCCCCGAAAACCGAAAAAACGGAAAGGCTATAGCCTTAGGTTTTTTTCAAAAATCGTGTCAAAATTTTGTCTCTCCGATTCCGGTTTAAACCGGTTTGGAGCTTCGGTAAGAGGCAGAAACCGGTCTAAACCAGTTTGAAACTGGAATATTCCGGCGAAAAGCCACCCAAAATCGGATTTTTCTTCAATTTTTTGACTCACGAAAACCGAAAAAACGGAAAGGGTTTTTAGGTTTTTTTTCAAAAATCGGGTCAAAAATTTGTCTGTCCGATTCCGGTTTAAACCGGTTTGGAGCTTCGGTAGGAGGCAGAAACCGGTCTAAACCAGTTTGAATCTGGAATATTCCGGCGAAAAGCCACCCAAAACCGGATTTCTCTTCAATTTTTTGACCCACGAAAACCGAAAAAACGGAAAGGGTTTTTAGGTTTTTTTTTAAAATCGTGTCAAAATTTTGTATCTCCGATTCCGGTTTAAACCGGTTTGGAGCTTCGGTAGGAGGCAGAAACCGGTCTAAACCAGTTTGAAACTGGAATATTCCGGCGAAAAGCCATCCAAAACCGGATTTTTCTTCAATTTTTTGACCCCCGAAAACCGAAAAAACGGAAAGGCTATAGCCTTAGGGTTTTTTCAAAAATCGTGTCAAAATTTTGTCTCTCCGATTCCGATTTAAACCGGTTTGGAGCTTCGGTAGGAGGCAGAAACCGGTCTGAACCAGTTTGAAACTGGAATATTCCGGCGAAAAGCCATCCAAAACCGGATTTGTCTTCAATTTTGTGACCCCCGAAAACCGAAAAAACGGAAAGGGTTTTTAGGTTTTTTTCAAAAATCGTGTCAAAATTTTGTATCTCTGATTTCGGTTTAAACCGGTTTGGAGCTCCGGTAGGAGGCAGAAACCGGTCTAAACCAGTTTGAAACTGGAATATTCCGGCGAAAAGCCACCCAAAATCGGATTTTTCTTCAATTTTTTGACCCACGAAAACCGAAAAAACGGAAAGGGTTTTTAGGGTTTTTTCAAAAATCGTGTCAAAATTTTGTCTCTCCGATTCCGGTTTGAACCGGTTTGGAGCTTCGGTAGGAGGCAGAAACCGGTCTAAACCAGTTTGAAACTGGAATATTCCGGCGAAAAGCCACCCAAAACCGGATTTTTCTTCAATTTTTTGACTCCCGAAAACCGAAAAAACGGAAAGGCTATTTAGGTTTTTTTTCAAAAATCGGGTGAAAAATTTGTCTCTCAGATTCCGGTTTAAACCGGTTTGAAGCTCCGGTAGGAGGCAGAAACCGGTCTAAACCGGTTTGAAACTGGAATATTCCGACGAATAGCCATCCAAAACCGGATTTTTCTTCAATTTTTTGACCCACGAAAACCGAAAAAACGGAAAGGCTATAGCCTTAGGGTTTTTTCAAAAATCGTGTCAAAATTTTGTCTCTCCGATTCCGGTTTAAACCGGTTTGGAGCTTCGGTAAGAGGCAGAAACCGGTCTAAACCAGTTTGAAACTGGAATATTCCGGCGAAAAGCCACCCAAAATCGGATTTTTCTTCAATTTTTTGACCCACGAAAAACGAAAAAACGGAAAGGGTTTTTACGGTTTTTTCAAAAATCGGGTCAAAATTTTGTGACTCCGATTCCGGTTTGAACCGGTTTGGAGCTTCGGTAGGAGGCAGAAACCGGTCTAAACCAGTTTGAAACTGGAATATTCCGGCGAAAAGCCATCCAAAACCGGATTTTTCTTCAATTTTTTGACCCCCGAAAACCGAAAAAACGGAAAGGCTATAGCCTTAGGTTTTTTTCAAAAATCGTGTCAAAATTTTGTCTCTCCGATTCCGGTTTAAACCGGTTTGGAGCTTCGGTAAGAGGCAGAAACCGGTCTAAACCAGTTTGAAACTGGAATATTCCGGCGAAAAGCCACCCAAAATCGGATTTTTCTTCAATTTTTTGACTCACGAAAACCGAAAAAACGGAAAGGGTTTTTAGGTTTTTTTTCAAAAATCGGGTCAAAAATTTGTCTGTCCGATTCCGGTTTAAACCGGTTTGGAGCTTCGGTAGGAGGCAGAAACCGGTCTAAACCAGTTTGAATCTGGAATATTCCGGCGAAAAGCCACCCAAAACCGGATTTCTCTTCAATTTTTTGACCCACGAAAACCGAAAAAACGGAAAGGGTTTTTAGGTTTTTTTTTAAAATCGTGTCAAAATTTTGTATCTCCGATTCCGGTTTAAACCGGTTTGGAGCTTCGGTAGGAGGCAGAAACCGGTCTAAACCAGTTTGAAACTGGAATATTCCGGCGAAAAGCCATCCAAAACCGGATTTTTCTTCAATTTTTTGACCCCCGAAAACCGAAAAAACGGAAAGGCTATAGCCTTAGGGTTTTTTCAAAAATCGTGTCAAAATTTTGTCTCTCCGATTCCGATTTAAACCGGTTTGGAGCTTCGGTAGGAGGCAGAAACCGGTCTGAACCAGTTTGAAACTGGAATATTCCGGCGAAAAGCCATCCAAAACCGGATTTGTCTTCAATTTTGTGACCCCCGAAAACCGAAAAAACGGAAAGGGTTTTTAGGTTTTTTTCAAAAATCGTGTCAAAATTTTGTATCTCTGATTTCGGTTTAAACCGGTTTGGAGCTCCGGTAGGAGGCAGAAACCGGTCTAAACCAGTTTGAAACTGGAATATTCCGGCGAAAAGCCACCCAAAATCGGATTTTTCTTCAATTTTTTGACCCACGAAAACCGAAAAAACGGAAAGGGTTTTTAGGTTTTTTTCAAAAATCGTGTCAAAATTTTGTCTCTCCGATTCCGGTTTGAACCGGTTTGGAGCTTCGGTAGGAGGCAGAAACCGGTCTAAACCAGTTTGAAACTGGAATATTCCGGCGAAAAGCCACCCAAAACCGGATTTTTCTTCAATTTTTTGACTCCCGAAAACCGAAAAAACGGAAAGGGTTTTTAGGTTTTTTTTCAAAAATCGGGTGAAAAATTTGTCTCTCAGATTCCGGTTTAAACCGGTTTGAAGCTCCGGTAGGAGGCAGAAACCGGTCTAAACCGGTTTGAAACTGGAATATTCCGACGAATAGCCATCCAAAACCGGATTTTTCTTCAATTTTTTGACCCACGAAAACCGAAAAAACGGAAAGGCTATAGCCTTAGGGTTTTTTCAAAAATCGTGTCAAAATTTTGTCTCTCCGATTCCGGTTTAAACCGGTTTGGAGCTTCGGTAAGAGGCAGAAACCGGTCTAAACCAGTTTGAAACTGGAATATTCCGGCGAAAAGCCACCCAAAATCGGATTTTTCTTCAATTTTTTGACCCACGAAAACCGAAAAAACGGAAAGGGTTTTTAGGTTTTTTTTCAAAAATCGGGTCAAAAATTTGTCTCTCCGATTCCGGTTTAAACCGGTTTGGAGCTTCGGTAGGAGGCAGAAACCGGTCTAAACCAGTTTGAATCTGGAATATTCCGGCGAAAAGCCACCCAAAACCGGATTTCTCTTCAATTTTTTGACCCCCGAAAACCGAAAAAACGGAAAGGGTTTTTAGGTTTTTTTTAAAAATCGTGTCAAAATTTTGTATCTCCGATTCCGGTTTAAACCGGTTTGGAGCTTCGGTAGGAGGCAGAAACCGGTCTAAACCAGTTTGAAACTGGAATATTCCGGCGAAAAGCCACCCAAAACCGGATTTTTCTTCAATTTTTTGACCCCCGAAAACCGAAAAAACGGAAAGGCTGTAGCCTTAGGGTTTTTTCAAAAATCGTGTCAAAATTTTGTCTCTCCGATTCCGGTTTAAACCGGTTTGGAGCTTCGGTAGGAGGCAGAAACCGGTCTAAACCAGTTTGAAACTGGAATATTCCGGCGAAAAGCCACCCAAAATCGGATTTTTCTTCAATTTTTTGACTCACGAAAACCGAAAAAACGGAAAGGGTTTTTAGGTTTTTTTTCAAAAATCGGGTCAAAAATTTGTCTCTCCGATTCCGGTTTAAACCGGTTTGGAGCTTCGGTAGGAGGCAGAAACCGGTCTAAACCAGTTTGAAACTGGAATATTCCGGCGAAAAGCCACCCAAAACCGGATTTTTCTTCAATTTTTTGACCCACGAAAACCGAAAAAACGGAAAGGGTTTTTAGGTTTTTTTTAAAAATCGTGTCAAAATTTTGTATCTCCGATTCCGGTTTAAACCGGTTTGGAGCTTCGGTAGGAGGCAGAAACCGGTCTAAACCAGTTTGAAACTGGAATATTCCGGCGAAAAGCCACCCAAAACCGGATTTTTCTTCAATTTTGTCACTCCCGAAAACCGAAAAAACGGAAAGGCTATAGCCTTAGGGTTTTTTCAAAAATCGTGTCAAAATTTTGTCTCTCCGATTCCGGTTTAAACCGGTTTGGAGCTTCGGTAAGAGGCAGAAACCGGTCTAAACCAGTTTGAAACTGGAATATTCCGGCGAAAAGCCACCCAAAATCGGATTTTTCTTCAATTTTTTGACTCACGAAAACCGAAAAAACGGAAAGGGTTTTTAGTTTTTTTTTCAAAAATCGGGTCAAAAATTTGTCTCTCCGATTCCGGTTTAAACCGGTTTGGAGCTTCGGTAGGAGGCAGAAACCGGACTAAACCAGTTTGAATCTGGAATATTCCGGCGAAAAGCCACCCAAAACCGGATTTCTCTTCAATTTTTTGACCCACGAAAACCGAAAAAACGGAAAGGGTTTTTAGGGTTTTTTCAAAAATCGTGTCAAAATTTTGTATCTCCGATTCCGGTTTAAACCGGTTTGGAGCTTCGGTAGGAGGCAGAAACCGGTCTAAACCAGTTTGAAACTGGAATATTCCGGCGAAAAGCCACCCAAACCGGATTTTTCTTCAATTTTTTGACCCACGAAAACCGAAAAAACGGAAAGGCTATAGCCTTAGGGTTTTTTCAAAAAACGTGTCAAAATTTTGTCTCTCCGATTCCGGTTTAAACCGGTTTGGAGCTTCGGTAGGAGGCAGAAACCGGTCTAAACCAGTTTGAAACTGGAATATTCCGGCGAAAAGCCACCCAAAATCGGATTTTTCTTCAATTTTTTGACCCACGAAAACCGAAAAAACGGAAAGGGTTTTTAGGTTTTTTTCAAAAATCGTGTCAAAATTTTGTATCTCCGATTCCGGTTTAAACCGGTTTGGAGCTTCGGTAGGAGGCAGAAACCGGTCTAAACCAGTTTGAAACTGGAATATTCCGACGAATATCCACCCAAAACCGTATTGTTTAGGAATAATGTTTTTAAGACTTTTTTTTCAAAAATAGATCGCGGGCCGCACCTGTGTATAACACAAGGTGATTTTACTTCGTTGCTTACCAAATATGCATAAATATAAGTATAATTCGCATTTGATTCTAGCCACATTTTGCCAGGTCGCAGAAAACTAGCATCAGGCGCATTAATCTGCTTAAAAATATATAATAGTTCGTCTTGTTTGCCGGGCCGCAGGTTGCCCTCCCCTGGTGTGTGTAGCGGTTGCGACATAATTTGTGCAAACTTTGCAATATTTGTTTACCAAAATAGCTCGGTTTTGACTCGCTAGCTCAAAAGCTGCGAGGAAGTTAAAATGTATAGCAACCAAATCCCACTGTAATGACAAATCGTGTTCGGACTTTGTAATATTTCCTGTCGCAGTTAATTAGGATGCAGATGCAACTTTGTGATCTGGTGTTTATGTGCTTTAACCGTATGTTTTGTCTCGTGCTGTGATTGGATGCTGCTTTGTGTGGGAATTTGTGCAAGAGCCAATCGCAAGAGCACATGTGTACGATTTAACGCCTTTTTCCGGGTATATATAAAACCGCACTCGTTCATTTCGATCTCTTTCCTCTTCTACCATCTCTCTCTCTTCTCGTGAACAATAAACAAACGAACCGAAGTGCAAGACACGTGTGTGGAGTTTCCAGGACTCCGGTCCTGACAAGCCCAGGAGCTTGGGAGGTTAAGGACGGTGGTATACCTCTTTTAATTTGTAGTGACTCGGTTGTAGCCTTGAGACTCATCAGCGACTATTAACATTAAAACCGATAACACTACAAAAATGTGGTGCCCTGAGTGAGGAGAACAAAATTTGCTGTTTAACGAATGATAACTTGAGAAAAGCTCTAGTGATGTCACCAAAGTTTACGACATGCGACCAAAAGAATTACAAGTTTGCCGTCCAAATTTCTGGACTGTTTCTTTAAGCTAAGAATTTGTAAACATTTTACTTTTTGCAGAAAACTGTATTTTATGTGTTGTCATCAACGTCGAACGTTTGTTTTTGTTTCTCACCGTTTGGATCATGTTTCTATATCATCGTTCGATCAGTTACACCGCAGTGCGATGTCTTTTCTTAAACCAGGTGAGCAAATATTGAAGTGCTATTCTTGGCTGATTTGTTATTTGTATGCATATTTGTTTAACGAAAGAAAAACTTTTTACAACTCATGTTACATCATATGCGCACAAAGAATTGTATCGGTCTTCCACTGTGTTGACCTCATGCGCTCGATTTTAAGAAACACGTAATTTAACCATAAAAACAACCAAATCGTGTGGGTGCTGTCCACTAGCCTAGCCATAGGAGTATATTGTTTATGCCACCGTGCTATTACATCGCATGTTGCGCCAACTAGGCGTTTATTGTTCTTCTTGTTCATGCATGATAAGCCAACTAGGCGGTCTTTATTACTTGTCCGATTATTGTATTACTACGCCAAATAGGCGGTGATTACTTTATTACTATTGCATTACTATGCCAACTAGGCGCTCTCTGTTTTTTTTATTATCATTGCATGATACGCCAACTATAGGCGCTTTCTATACATTACAAAAGAACGAACAATCGAAGCTTGTCGTAGCTTCCGAGCATGGCTCGATACACGTACGTACTTTTTATTATTTTCCCACGAAGAATGAATGCTATGCGAATGATTACTTACATCAATATACTCCTGAGTACCATCTCAATTTTAAGGTTTAGTCTGAACATCGGCTAGCTTGGGGGCATACCTTCATTAAATCACAACTTGATTTCGTGTTCTGCTTTATCAAACGTATTAATTTTTTGCACATATTATCAAATATAGTCAGCCAAGACTACCAGTTCAATTGCGAAGTTTATTGCCTGCCCAATTGTAACACATAATACTGAATTCGATTCTCAGGCAATAAATGCGCTGCTCTACCGTAATTACTATGTTCTATTGTTACACATTGAAACGTAGAAACTTTCTTGTAAAATAATGTCATTGTTATTGCGGTATACTGCTTGTTATTTTGTTGTTTCAGAAGCGACGTGCCTTCGAACCGCTATTGCGATCAAGAGCAAAGGACATTCAAATTCACCATACTGACAGACACATAATTTCAGCAATTCAGATGTCTGAAGATTGGAGACAATCAATCTCCAGAAACAAAACGTTACGCTCGAAATGCGATAATGAAATTCGATAATTAGTGTGGTGTAAAAGCGAATGTTGTTTGTTTTTGAATGTATAATCTTAAAACGTTTTAATGCCTAATACAGACAATATCGTATTTGTTATGTTACTTGTGCATCGTTGTGTGGTTGATCCAGAAACTTTCAAAAATCAACAAATTTTCAATTGCGTACTGTTTTCTGTTGTGTATGATATGTAATTTTTGTGTGCCACTTTCATGCCCAATCCCGCAATGACCATATATTGCTCATTGCTCAAAAAAATGGCGGGGGGTATTTTGTAGCGGTTGCGACATAATTTGTGCAAACTTTGCAATATTTGTTTACCAAAATAGCTCGGTTTTGACTCGCTAGCTCAAAAGCTGCGAGGAAGTTAAAATGTATAGCAACCAAATCCCACTGTAATGACAAATCGTGTTCGGACTTTGTAATATTTCCTGTCGCAGTTAATTAGGATGCAGATGCAACTTTGTGATCTGGTGTTTATGTGCTTTAACCGTATGTTTTGTCTCGTGCTGTGATTGGATGCTGCTTTGTGTGGGAATTTGTGCAAGAGCCAATCGCAAGAGCACATGTGTACGATTTAACGCCTTTTTCCGGGTATATATAAAACCGCACTCGTTCATTTCGATCTCTTTCCTCTTCTACCATCTCTCTCTCTTCTCGTGAACAATAAACAAACGAACCGAAGTGCAAGACACGTGTGTGGA
The DNA here is from genome assembly GCF_965637545.1 of Phallusia mammillata. Lineage (NCBI taxonomy): Eukaryota > Metazoa > Chordata > Ascidiacea > Phlebobranchia > Ascidiidae > Phallusia > Phallusia mammillata. The sequence goes on from NC_137257.1 coordinate 5,940,747, forward strand.
GTTTCCAGGACTCCGGTCCTGACAAGCCCAGGAGCTTGGGAGGTTAAGGACGGTGGTATACCTCTTTTAATTTGTAGTGACTCGGTTGTAGCCTTGAGACTCATCAGCGACTATTAACATTAAAACCGATAACACTACATGTGAAAGATGCCATTCACAGTTTTAATGACTTGATTTTGTCCAACAATAAAATTTATTGTTAAATCTACATTTAATTCGGATAAGTTGTTTTATTTTTAGATGAACAAGCTTTGTTTGATCGCCCTGCTTTTGTGTGGTCTGTTGACTGACAACCAAGTAAATGGGTACATCTACAGACGTTACTGTCACCACTGTAGGTACTACCCTTACCCAAGTCACTGCTACACGCATTTATGGGCATACTATAGGCCTGTTGGAAAGAAGCAGGGTGAGTTATATCCTCTACGTCAGTGGTTCTCAATCTTTTGCGGATCGCGTACCACCTGACAACCTTTTCTATTGTTGCGTACCACCTAAAATCTGTTTAATAGATAAACCAAGAAATATGCCCATTTTCTTAACCTAGTTAGCATATTTAGCAATTTCAAAAGAATGTCCAAAACACGAGTTTCGCCCAAACCAGGACTGATCAGTTTTGTCAGTTGGGTTGCAACTTTATATCGGACTTAAATTCAGTAATAGGTAAATCACAGAAATAGACTCGCGTACCACCTGAAAAGTTCAGACGTACCACTAGTGGTACGCGTACCACAGTTTGAGAACCACTGCTCTACGTGGTGCTGTTTCTAACTTTTCTAACAAGTAAAAATTTAATGCAAATATTGCTTTATACGTGTCAGTGGATAATTACATAAAATAGTAAACCTCGGTTAATTCGGACCCGTTTGGATCGAAAAATTTGGGCGGATTAGGCTGCCGATATGGATTAGTTTAACTACACTACAAATCACTTTTCCTCGAGTTTTGTACGAATTATAGGCGAAGATCCGGATTAACCGAATCCGGTTTAAGTGAGGTTAATTCGTTTAAGCGAGGTAAAACGTTTTAATTCAGTGACATCACCTTTTTGGTTTGTCGTAGGTGGTATTTCTTGCAGGATGTGAATAAAATTTATCTGGTTGTTATAAGGGCAAAGGTACACTGACTTAAACGGGTATCAAACTGACTTTTTAAAAATCTTTTAGGTTCAGATTTAGAAAATCTCCAAACACTCAAAATATATATTGATATGTCAACTGATTTTAACGTAGAAAAAACATTTTCCAACTTGTGATAGTTTCTAATCTGTAATGAATATTGGAAACTAATTACTGCGCGTATACCTCAATATTGTTTTGTTTTGCCATGATATAGTGTAGTTGACTTATCCAAATGAAATTTACTCATTTTAAATGACCAGATACGCAAATGCCCAAGGTGGAGATGACCATCGAAGACATTTTTGAGATGAACATGATTGACAATGATATTAATATGGATTGGTAAAAAAATGTCTTTTTAATATTTTCGTGAATCTGTTTGTAATCAAAGTATTTTGTTCCGTTTCAGAACGAAACATTCCAGCAGAAAACCTACTGCCACTTGATTGTACAGTAGTTGAAATGAGCAGCAATAAAATAAATCAGTGCAATATGCAAGGCTGGTTGTATTATTTGTAGTGAAAAGCAAATTGTTGTTATAAGCAGTGTTTCATACCGGAACGGAACGGAACGTTATACCGGAACGAAATAAATAATTTTTGGCTCAAATACCGGAACGAAATACCGAAATAAAAAATATTCAAGATACCGGAACGGAACGAAATACCGTTATTTATTATTCCGGAATTTCGTTCTGGACATTTCACATGAAACAATTGCTGAAAATTTCACGCCGTTAAGCTAAAATAAAAATTGAAGCTCCTAAAATTTACATACGTTTGACCATCATTGTCAAAAGTTATGTGACGTAACAACTACCGACAATAATTCTTGTGTGTTGCAACTTTCTTTCTTTTTTCGCTTAATAGTTGCAAAGACCACAAAGAAATGTTCGTTTGTTAAGACCGAAATACCGAAAAAATACCGTTATAAATTTATTTCGGTCGGACCGGAACGAAATGAAAATATCGGTCCAGAACGAAATAACGAAATAAAAAATTTGCTCAGAACGAATAACGTTATATGGTTTCGTTCCGTTCCTGGATGAAACACTGGTTATAAGGTATTAAATCTAAAATTTACATAAAGCTTGGCATCTTTATTTACTCCAAAAACTCCAACTAATACCATTTGTCGTCTTGACTGTAAATTCACAACTGAAAGCGTTTATCTACAAAGATTGCTTTACCAACACACGTATATACTGTAGCCGCGTTTAAAAGTTAGTTATAAAGATAAATATAGTTATAGGGCATTTCTAATATTAATACAGGACAAGGATAACTAGATCAGAATATAGCAGTTTACCTTTTAAATATAATAAGGCGATTGGTGACCCTTATTGCAACCGACTATCACAGTAGTTCTCACACTGTGCGTCGCGACGCCCTGGTGCGTCATTTCAATTTTCCAAGGGCGTCGCAGAATAGTTCCGTTTCGTGGCTAAACTCAGTTTATCTCCTGAAAATGAGGTTAACACCTTCAATGCGGTTGACGTATATCTACGTCCAAAGACGTTTTGCGTAGATTGCGGATCGACGTAAACGCGGCTGCCCGTTAATGTACGTCAACACCAGACAGCCCATGCAGCAAGTGCGTTATCGGGGCGTGTCTGGGGCGACGCTTGGCGGGCATTAAACTTGATTATGTGAATGGAGTCTTGTTTCATAACAATGTAATAAAGGCGACTTTTCTAGCAATAGCTTGAGGTAGTTATAACGAATAATTGTTAGCAAAAGTTTGAAGTAATTATTGTGCATGAGTTGTAGCAGTAAATTATTGTGCACAAGACTTCATTATGCATAAGTTGTAACATTACTTTCATTGTAATTCGTTGTTGATGCTGTTGAGGCCTTGCGGCAGACAAGACAATGCAATTGTGGCAATAGTTGAAAGAACAAAAGCCCGGATTGAACGCATGTTTGCGTTCAAAACAAACAACATTAAATATTATGCATTGCTTTTTGTTGTTATATCAATAAACACAACTTTAATAATAAGTTTCCTCATACACTTTTATTTGCTGGTGCGTCGTAAATCCAGAAAACTTTTCCAGAGGCGTCGCAACAAAAAAAGTTTGAGAACCACTGGACTATGGTACCGCTTTAACCACGTTCGGAAATTAGCAATCATCATCTGTATTTTCATCACATCCAGTCTTGTAGATGTTTGTTATCGGACATATGGACAACATTAAAACAACTTGTATAAACTACAAAACACGTTTCATCAGCTAAACCAGAGGACACGAGCTTTTGCCTATTGACTAATGCATTACAAGTCGTCGCCAATAATAATTTATTTCTCAAATTTCGAAAAGAAAATAGTTTATCTCGAAATATTCCCTCGTTAGTAAAGTCAAGTTAATGTCTAATTTACAGTTTAATTTTTTTCCGTAGATTTACCTAAAAGGTTATGAGTGTTGCTGCGTCTCCGTGAAACACTAGATATCATGCAAAATTTGCAGTAAAGATATACTCTGGGGCCTTTTCCGCAACAGGCACAAGTTTAGGCGGATTGTCATGTTAAAGCAGGGGTGTCTAACCCGTGGCCCGCAGGAAGGTTCTGAGTGGCCAGCGCGGTATTTTCGAAATGACTTATACCATGATCTTAATCGCCTGCGCAATTTATGGCGATCTTATGTTCCGAGGATTGGCATTTATTGTTTGCTTTATTTCTTTGTTAATAGAGTAATACACAACTGTTCAAGTTACTTTTATTGCATGACAATGCACATTTACAATTTCATTACAATTTCTGCATTGTTACGTCCACAATCTTACTCGTGTTTTAGTAGTCATTGAGTAATATTTCTTGCTTCATTGATGTACATCTGATATCAGAGACTCGCGCTAAACGCATTTAGTGGTGAAATATCTTTCGCACTCTGCAGTGATATAGATTATGCCAAATAGGAAACGAAAAGCAAGTAACGCTAACAGAATATTCCAAGAAAAGTGGACATGTGGACAGCCATTTCTATGATTACAAATTAGCAGTAAGCACTCGAGTGGCCCGCGCAATCATTCGTAAACCACATGTGGCCCTTTGGCCAAAAAGGTTGGACACCCCTGTGTTAAAGCATTACGTTATCCCAAATTGGTGTTTATTTTGCATTACCGGTACAGGCAGCGGCCTAAGCTGTGGAAAAAAACTTTCCGGCGGTTTAAACCAGCAGTTTCACCATTTAACCTATACGCCGTAGGTTACATCATAAACTTTATTATCGTAGATTTAAACTTGTTTTTCAAAAAGGTTTGGACGACCTTCACAGAGAATCCTGATGTTATATTTGTGGACATATTATCTTAAGTTATTTATGTTAAATATTTTGTTTCTGTAAAAAAATCGTTAATATAATTTATGTTTAATAAACAAGTGTCTCATAATGTATTATTAAGTAATGCTCTTTCTGCAGTTTTATTACAAACAACCAACAAAGTGAACTTTGTGTCACAATAGGAACTGTTTGATTTAAAATCAACTTGCAGACCAGACTAGATTCGTGTTCATTGTCTTGCAACAATCAGTATCTACATGCTGCCAAAATTGTTCGCTTAGTTGCAGCTTTAAATCCACCGGAAGCTAATGTACATTAACCCATTTTTCACTGTTTATGCAATCTGTATATGAGAACGCTTTTACATACTTTACAACAAAATTTACATTTTTTGTATAATTTATTCGCTGGCTTTAAAAGTATTTATGTAAGTAATATTCCTCGTGAATGTGTCACTGGGGCGCAACGTGTTACTGTTTTTAATTCAAACATCGAAATGTATAGCAAACAAATGCAACAAACTGTCACGACTTTTTATGCGTTTATAAGTTATAATACAAAGGGACTGAAATGCAATGTACAGTTAAAGATGATACGGGTGCATGTAAGGTTATTGTGAAAATGTTATTCATTGAATCAGCACAACTGGTTTAGCTACGCTAAGAAAACATAGGCTACATGTAAAAATGATGCACGAAAATAATTATCATGAAACCACACTACAGTCAAGTTTAAAATATTTTTTGGTTCATTGACAGTTTAAATACTCAAAAATTGGTACAGTTTGCCTGTTCGGCAAATTGGATCCAAATATTACTTGATAAAAACAATGCGGCAGGTAAGGTTTAAAATTCGTAATCAAACTGGAAAAAAATCAGTTCTGAAAAATAATAAAAAAAAGCGGTACATTCCTAGCCTACTTCTGATTACAACGGAAAATTTTAGAATTTCATTCAAACCATGCTTAATAACGACCAAAGGTATTTTATTGTCCAAAAAGGGTTGGAAGTTTAATAAACCATTCATTTCTGTAAATGGTGTTTTGTGAATAAAACCTTGCAAACAAAATATTTACATTGTTATCAAAAAAAATTAACGTTGACATACATTACATTAAATGTAACACAAAATTGTACAAATTTTATTGGACAAAATATAAAATTGTCAAAGGTTTTGCGACAAGCAGTGAAAAGGTCAACCCTTGGTTCGACGTTAGCTTGGATCGCATCGAAGATGTATTTTTCCAATGACGATGCATCTGACGTCAAATTTTTAAGTTAAGTTAAAAGCTTAAATTGTTTTGAAAAAAGTCATTTACATCCAAACCCCTCTTCCTGTGGTCTTCAGATAAACTTGGTCTCTTTCCGTTATGGGTTTAACTATAATCTGTAAACAAAACAAAAAATTGAATAATCACTGGCAACAGTAGCACGTTGATAATTTGATTGGGAAATAAAGGGGAGGTGGTGTACAAATGACCATTACATGAGTAATAGATTTTCAAAAATGATCTGTAGCCAGTTGGTTCAAATTACGCCGGATTATCACCACATCGGTATTTTATTAACTGTGTACAACGTCTGACTGCGTAATATATGCTCAAAATGAGTTTTCCGCCGAATTGACTGTTTTATTGCAAGTCCGTCATATCATTTTTTTATGTGATTTTTTCGACTTTTATGCTCAGGAAAACACAAGTGGTCAAGACTAGACTACTTCTCACAATATTGTGAACACCAAAAGCGGTTGCGCCAATAATGGTTCCCAACCAGGGAGGTATTTACTTTAATTCGTACATGTGGTTAACTCTAGGAATATAACCTGCAAAGTTGACGACAAGCTTTGTATGGTTTAGTATACACTATGTAGTCTATTGGGGAGGAATGAAAATGTTTTGATTTGTTAAGTGAGCAATTCGTCGATAAAACTTGGAAACCACTACGCTAACCAATCCCTTATCATGGCGACAAAAAATGGTACAACTAACGTTCTCAAAAAAATTAAATTATTAGAATTTACAGATCCCTGATACCATCTCACATACTTACGTCCTTCTTTACAGCTGCAAAAGAAAAACAATAAAGTGTTTATGCGGAAATATTTTTGTTTGATCATTTACAAGTTTTTACATATTTTGATTGTTAAATTTAAAATGCGGTTACCACTATTTTCTTATCTACATAACTTGTGTTGCCTTAAGTTGCTGCTAAAGTTTTTTAATACTAATATATCGTTAAATTTAAACAGCGATGCCACAATTTTAAGGAAATAGTATGCAACAATAAATGGTCAATTTTTGTCTTAACCTTACCTTTAGCAAAATTGTAGGTTCCCATATTTGGGCCGATAAGCAAAAGCAGAAACAGGCAAACCTTTGCGGAAAATCTCATGTTTAGATTTCTAATATTGCCTTCCAAAGTTTTTCAAATGCAAAACCGTCACTTAGTACGGGCTTATATATACTCTAGGCATTTTTTTGCACCAGCGCGATACAATACGCGGATAGTCTTGTTAAAGCATAACGTTGTGCCAAATTGGTGTTTATTTTACATAACCAGAAACAGGAAGCGGCCCAAGTTGCGGAAAAAACTTTTCCTGTCGAATAAAAAGAGGTTAAATCTTATATCATCGTAAGTACCTTGGTTAACCTTTTTTATTACTAATTTTTACAACGACAAAAAAGTAAATGGTTATGTTTTTTTGCCAAATGCACATTTCGTAATCGATGCCCAAAGGTGAGAACTTGCGATGCAGCGATTCTCTTTTTCTCTCACAAGTGTTGTTTATTTGTTCGTATACGGTGATTTTGAATGTATGTAATAGTTTAATGGATACGAAGTTATTGTTTGATTGTTTGAAATCAGGTAAAAAGTATCGGATATTATCTTAAACAATTAAAACTTTTTAGCAATATGATACACAGGGTCTACTCAAAAGGTTTTTTTTCGTGTGTATGAACATGTCAGTAGTATACTATTTACTTCCACAAAAACCTTTAAATATTTCCGCCGTTGAAGGTTGATTTGAAAACACTAGTGTGGCCGGAAAACGAGCCTGTAAAGTATTGATTCTCTTTTCTTTGTTTTTGTCGCACATGCTTTTGCGAGATGGAAATAGCGATAATAGCTTTCGAACAGAATGTGGTAAGCAATTAGTTGGGAGAAAAGGAAGTTATTTGAGCACGAAAGTTGTTGGTGTGCATTGCTCTGTGACTAACTCTCTGCGTTGTTTCAAAATCTATTTAACAGGTCAAAACTGGACTAAAAACTTTGTTGTAGTTGTGGGTTGCGTGGGTAAAGTGCATCAGGCAGCAGTGTGCGTCATTCTAAGGTAACCTGAAGATAGGCAATAATTTTAACTGGTGTACTTAAGCAACAAAAGAAAGCAATTTCTCCAAAGAAATTGCAAAACACCATAACATGACTGAAATGCCTGCAAAAATAACAATAGTCTACACTCAAAAGTTATTTTAAAGTATCATTTGACATTTAGTGCAAACTATGCAAACAGTTTTAAATAATTGTGAAAGAGCTGATGATTTTGTTAATCATCAAAAACATAATATGGAATTCCAGTACTTTATTGATAAACGTTTTGACCGATACATTGTTTGCACAAAACTAAATTGGTAATTTGTAGCCAACATTTGGACTATGACCCTTCAAATAAGTTAAGTGGATGAAAGAAATCGTATCACACCAATTCTATTTGGTTTTATTCCGTTCCAACTTTTTTGTGAACACCAACATTTGCTTGGAGACAAACGAAGTCGAAAACATGTGCAAAACCTTGCAGCTTCTGGGCCTTCTTGGGCATCCTATGTATGTGACCCTAACACCATTGGCCAAACACGCGTGGAATTGGCCGCGCGTGACGCAGGTGTTTGGGGAGCTATTTACGCCAAAACAACTGCATTGGTTAAGTGGTTGTGTTTGGGAAACAAACTTCCTAAAATACTTAAAACATAATGTTGATTACTTTAGGTGCATGACGCAAGTTATCGTTCAAGTGGTGTGGTGCTAGACCAGGGGTGGGCAACGTGCGGCCCGCGGGCCGTGTAGGTTACACCGCTACACTAATGCAGTTGAACTCGAAAGGGAAGCATCTAATTCAAAACAATCTTCATTCATAAAGTTTTACTTGTTTCACGTTGTCATAGTAAAGAATAGTTTTGCAACAATACCTTGTCTTGTACGGTCAAGGTGTAACAGATTTTTGCCACGCAGATTGACTGAGATGTTACGTTTAACAGCTGGTAAAAGCTGAAAATGTGAATCAGTGTTTATTTGATGTGCGGCCCTCCTGTAAGCATTACATTTTCATAACTGGCCCTTGTGTTAAAAAGGTTGCCCACCCCTGTGCAAGACAAACTAATCGTTGTATAAACTGTTGCTGCCAGGCATAGAATATATATAAACTAAATAATGCTCTGAGGACTTCTAATCTGATTAGGACATTGAAACGCCGGTTAACAAACACACTTGCCCGAAAAGCATTATTTAGTTTATACACTACTCGTTGTGTTCTGACGTTTCGCCAACCAGCACGATATATTTTTTTCAGAGCATTGGAGTAACATCACTTTGAGAAAAAACAATATGTATAAAGCAGCGGGATACGACAAAATGATAATACACGAACCAAGGCTATACGGGAAACAAACGGTATACTTAAATTCAAATCAGAGATAATATCCACAAATATAACATCAGAATTGTATGACAATGTTTATAGCTATTTGAAAAACAAGTTTTCATCAATAATAATAAAGTTCATAATGTAAACAAACGGATTAGGTTAAAAACTGAAACTGCTGGTTTAAGACAAATTTGCGTTACACACTAAATTTTAGTCTAATGTTTTGTTTTGAAACCCTCATTTTATAACAGCTATATTATATTTCTTTATAAATGTTTAATTCATTTATTCAATCTTTTTGTTCAAATACGGCAAAATTAGTTGTTAGTTCTGTAGTCGTTACTGTTAAAGCTGCATTTGTCTGGATTAAGAAGACTTAAGGTAGGCCGGAAAGTCGCAAAAGTGCAAAAACGCAAATAAATGACGTCTCTTCACAAACTACTCTCAGATCATTGATATGTTTCAAGCAAATCAAGGTAAAATAAATCCTGAACATTGTAGTGGGAAATTACCTATTAGTAGTTAGACGAGACTACTCGGAAAAAATACGAAACAACCGTAATGTAAATAGTCTATGCGGCCTATACAAGTGTCGCCAAAATGTTATGTGGCCCTTATGAATGAAAAGGTTCCCCATCCCTAGTATAGCATTTCAGACCATTCGAATTAAGTGTTCGCGGACATGATATTTTAAGCACTGGATGATTTAAGAGTTTTGTGGAAAACTAATGTTGATCGTTGGTTGCGCCACTGCATACATATGTATAGATATACCTAACTGTGGTGCTGCAGGGTATCTAGTATGTAAAGCTTAGTGCCCTCTGGTGGTGTACCGAAAGACAATATCATATAAACCGGTAGAGCCACTAACACCATACCTCATGGCAGCCCCGGATTTAGCTAATTTTCGATAGGGCGCAAAAAGCTGAATTTATTATTTAGCAGCTGAAGAGGGGTAGGGATAGGATGTAAGTTTTTAATTTTTTTTTAGAAATGAAGTCCTATAGCTAGTTTTATTGAATTTTGAGTGCTAATACCTTACCCCAAAACTGACTTTGCGCCACCTATCGAAAATTAGATAAATGTGGGTCTGCCGTGAGGTATGGTGTTAGTAGATTTTTCAGATAAACTAGTGTATAGAAGTGTAAACACTAGTGTATTTTAGCGTATGACAATCTTTTTTAACAAATCTTCATATTGACGTGTCTTGGTAATGACGTCATACAGAAAAGGCTAATTCACCAACTTTAACTCAAGCAATAATTTTAATTCGATTTTCACCTTATTTGATTTGACGTCACATAATCGGTACCTTTTAACTTGATCGTTCTCTTGGCAACATCGGTACTTTAAAGAAGACAACAGTCTGTAAAAAAAAAAACTAAACACGAACAAGACACGTAACAGTTATTTGGCATCTACAACTTACGTGAGAACTCTTGTGATTTAGAACATATAGTTAAACTACGTCATCTAAAGTGTTGCGGCAATACAGTAATATATGGAACAGAGCTACATATATTTATTTATTATTAGATATTGTAAGAGTCAGCCATCGTGGGACTTAAGACCCATTCTGCAAATGACACAAAAATATACATAGCACGCACTTTTTTATCGTCGGCTGTCGCTGCATTTCAAAAATTTTTGCTGTCCCTCGCTAGATTTAGGGGTTATTTCGTAAACAACAAAAAGTGTACAAAACTTAGGTTCAATCATTTATCATTAGTAGTCGCTGCGTCTTTAAAGTTGTTTCCATTCGTGGCTGGAGATAAGAGCCATTTTGCAAACAACACAAAAAATGTGACTTAGGACTTTCATATTTCATCAGCAGTCGCTTCCGTAAGGTAGAGCTTCCAACACAGAAACTCACAGTATAAACGTTTGCTAAATACCGATAGATGACGTAAAGAGCACAGTTACTTAAAAAGCATTGAGACTGGGTAAGGAACTAAATTTAACATAAAGAACTGGGTTTTAGGTTGCTTTTTTTGTTATTATTATTATGAAACCTCAGCCTAAAAAAATAAACGTAACCGTCAGCATTTTTTTAACACAACATCTTTTTAAATATTCACGAATGCTCTTTGCTCCATCTATCGGAAGTTTGGCAAATTTTTTTATTGTGAGTTCATGTGTTAGTAGCTTTACCCTGCCCTAAAACAAGTAAAAATGTAAATGCGACGCTATAATATAAAAGTAGACACAAATATAGGTAACATGCAAAACCAATGCCGCAAAAAAGCATTTTGAGTTTGTGTACAGTATTGGTAAAACAAAGGCAATAGGTTTTCAATTTCGAGTGAATCGTTATTTTTTTGGAAATTAGCCAAACCTGATCGGGCTTGTACAACATTATTTAAGATAAAATATAAATATAAACTTTACAACAGCATGGTCAAGGCAAGCGCAGTTTTGCAAACAATCTTAACGGATAAGAGACGTACAAATTTAGACATAGCACAATCTGTCCCAAAGTGGATGTTAACACAACAAAAGATAAAAATATACGTACGCGTCCAGTTGCTACAAGATTTATTTACACTTTGTGTGGTAAAATATTCAAAACGATGTGAAAAAACTGGCCACACAAATGGAAACACTATAATATATGACGTCATAAACATTAAGGAATGAATCGTAAACAGTTTTGTTTTTAACAAAGCCGCACATAACCCTTGGATAATGTATTCTACATACGAACGACGCGGCACTTTGGCAATCTTATTTTTAACCGTTATTTCTGAAAACATGTACACACTGTACTTGTGATGTGGCCCCCAATAGCAAAAAGTTGTAAGCTCCCGGACCTAGACTCAGTTGCATTTGACCAGTTCAATTTAAATCTGATGTCCTACACTTTTAAGGCGAGTTTCTAGAGGCAGAAAGCGTCGAACGCCTAAAACGTGTCTTGCCTCTTAAATAACATGCTGGTGTCACTGCCGTTTGGTCCTGTACATTTGCCTTGTAGTTTAAGCTATCGACAACATACCATGATTTTTTACAGTTATTGTTTACTAAAATCAAAACCCAACAGTTTGTTTCAACTTATCTTGCTGCAATAATAATTCAATTTACATTTTACCCAATACACACACTCTGTTTATTATTTAATAAACTACTGGCCCTAAGAGCAAAAACTATTCGGTTTATCAATAAAAAGATCCAACCAACAATTTATTGCAATAATACGTAGTTTACAGGATTACTTATTTTCACATCTGAATGGCAAAAAGCAAAGTACCTTTTACCTCCATGCAGTTACAGCCGTCAGCTTGCACATTGTGATGACCATTGAGGAGTTAATCTAACTCTGGGTTTATCTAAGTAAAAATATAGCAATGTATATGCAACACAAACGGTAAATGACTTCGGAAATGCAGAAAATGAATAAGCCTAAACCGAAGAGAAAACTAGAAATCCTACCGTTAACGAGACAAAACACTAAAGACTGGAAGGAAGTAACGGGACGTATGAATTGTACTTTTAACATAGATAACATGCATAAACTTAAAATAAAACAGTAAATAAATAACTTACTTTCATATAAGCAAATGTTTTTGTTAAATACCGGTAAGAAAAACGTTTAGCCTTTAACAGTCACTGTTGTACAACACAATAACAATGCCTTTATTATGTAATAAACAATCGCCTAAACAATCAGTCCAAAGAATCAAGCTTACGATATACCGTACAAACTTACTCCAAAACTGATCAATGGAATTCATCCGTTTCGACTATGTTTAAAAACTACTGAACCATGCCGCCATTTTGCTCCCGTTCAGGCTTTTTCCTTTTGTGAAGGAAAGATTCGTGACGATCACGTGACAATTCTTCAAAACCATAGAAATCATTGTTAACAATTGGAAATAAATTTATTTGTACAAACTGTTTGATTTAATGTTTGTATACCTGTTTTATTACAAAATTCCGATTGACTATAAATGATGTGAAACAAAACATAACAAAAGAACAAGCACATTACAGTCATAACAAGAAAAAACGGTATGTTACTAGTTTTAAGCATTTTTATGGCAGCCTACTACATGTTTCCTTTTTTACAGAAACTGATTATGTCTGTTTTTATTTTTATATTTCTGTTAATTTCAAGAAACCATTTCTGCTTTGTACTTGTTTTTTGTTTCATAAGAACAGTCTGAACACTCAACCGATCCGAAGCAACTATCTTTCTTTTTACATTCTGTTGTCTACGGAACATTCCCAACATAACGAAAGTGTTTCTGTGCTATATTTCAATCATAATTACAACGGGAAGGTTTAGTACTATACTCAAACCATTAACGACTAAAGGTTTCTGTTTCGTAAGTTTAACAAACGATTTATTTCCGCCAATGTTGTTTATTGAACAAAACCCTAATATGTACAATGTAATTAGGTGCACAACGTTTTTACAAAGTTGACAAAGAATAAAGGCAACACAACATCGCACATAGAATAGCAGGACAGAAATTTACATTGTCAAAGGGTTTTGCATTGACTTGCTCAACAAGTCCAAGCAGTGAAAGATGTTAGTTTGGCGTTGTTGCTGGTGTATATGGTTCACATTGGAGTTGGTTCAAGTGGGACAAGTTTTCAGTGACATTGCATCTGACGTTAAAATAGTAAAGTTAGGTTTAAAGCTGCTTTTGCTTTTCAAAAAAATGTCATTTACATCCAAGTCTTCGTTGCTCTAAGTTTCGATTTGTGTCTTGACGATACGAGTTGAACCAGAATCTATAAACAATAAAAAGGATTTATATAGTCCTAGTCAACAGAAGCACGTTGATAATTTGATTAAGAAAAAAAGGAAAAAATTTTTTTTACCATAAAAACAAAAAGCAGAGCCAAAATTGACTTTTTTGACTTTTTATTACTATTTTTTTATAGTTTGCAGCCAGTTGCTTCAAATTACGCCGATTTATTAGCACATCGATATTTTAATAACTGGGTGTATACACGTGCTAAAATTGTTGTACTGACCCTCGACTTATTCAAAATATTTTTGAAATTTAACTTTGACCATTGTATACAAACCTGCAATGACTTTTTGCGCCAATGGTATGGTAAAAAACGACAGTTTAAATATTATAGTTTGGTGTCTGTAGAATTTTGTTGAGTTTAAATTTACGTTTCTACTCCTTATTTTTTTTATTCCAACCGTCTCTATTAGTTAAGCTTTATACCAAACGCTTTGGATAAGTGGTTTTCAAGCTTGTTTGTTTCAACAAACACTTTTTAAGTTAATCAATGTTTATTTAGTTTATTTTCATCCTCGGTAGGTGGGCAATGATTTATTGCTTTAAAGTCCGTTGAATCATTCTTTTGTTTGAAGTTGAATTTTTTTAATTACTTTTTTTTCAATTTGTTTGCTCAGGCAAATACAAGTGGTCAAGACGCAACTAGATCCCACAATACAGTGAACACAAGGCGATTGCGCTGCCCAACGGGGACGTTGGCCGAATGGTCAGGCGCTGGATCCATATGCAGACACAAAAAACCTTGCTCGGGATTCGTTCCCGGGAAAAAAATAACAGGTAAAATTAGCGCCCTCTTTAGAAACAAAAATAGTATTTTTTAGAAATTACGGACCCCTGACACCATCTCACATACTTACTTCTTTCTTTCCACCTGCAAAAAAATACAAACATAAATGTCAGATTGATAATATTTCATATTTGTGGATTGTAAAATTCAAACGGCGATTACCATTGTTGTCTATCTCTATAACTTGTGTTGCTTTAGTTTACTGTTAAAGTACTTTAATACTAGTATATCGGTAAATTTAATCAGTGATGCCACAAGTTTAAGTAAATCGTATGCAAAAAGAATTGACAATTATCGTTAGTCTCACCTTTAGGATAATTGCAGATTCCCATACTTAGACCGTCGAGCAAAAGCAGAAACAAGAAAAGTTTTGCCGAAAATCTCATGTTCTTTTTCAACCTTGCGATTCAAAGTTTTTTAAATGCAAAACCATCACCCAGTGCGGACTTAAATATACTCTGGGTCCTTTTTCGCACCAGGCACAAGCTTTCGGCGATGCAATACGCGGATAGCCATGTTAAAGCATTACGTTGTGCCGAATTGGTGTTTATTTTGCATTTCTCCAGACAGGCAGCGGCGTAATCTGCGGGAAAGAATATTCCTGCGGTTAAAACCACAAGTTTTAGCTATTATCCACCCCGTTTGGTTACATTATAAACGTTATTTTCCTGGACGCAAATTTGTTTTTCAAATTTCTGGGACGGCCTGCATACACATCCCGACGCTACATTTGTGGACATATTGTTTCCATTGCGTTTGTGTCAATTACTTTGTATCTGCAACACCATTGTCAATACAATTTGCGTCCACTTTATAGGATGTTACTTTCAGACATAATGTATGAACAAATATTATTTTTCAAGCAGATTTATTATAAACAACCAACAAAGTGAAAGTTTGTGTTTTAAAATATGCCATTATCCTGATGAAACCGTCTCGTATTCGTATAGGACGTCGAAGTATTGGTTAATTGCACTAAAATTGCTGGAAGAACAATTTTTGTTTGTAGTTTACGTTGTTGCGGTTGTGTCTTGTACCAAAAGTACAAAATTATATTCTTTGAATTCCAGAAAGTTTGTGTTCTAAACACACTCACTTAAACAAGGCAGTTGTTTTACGGTAATTATCTCTGCAGACATCTGAAGTCGAGCGAGGGCAACTCAGCACCAGCGCGTTGGGCCAAGGGTCACATACATTTGACGCCCAATAAGGCCTGGAAGCTGCAAGGCAAGGTTTGCATAATTATTCTACTTTGTTTGTCCTTAAACCAAGCAAAGTTTTGTGCTAACAAACAAAGTGGGTAAATAGACTAAACAAAACAATATTGTTCAGAAAGAAAGTATTGTTACAACTCAACTTAGCAAAAGGGTCAGTATAATACGTGATAGGGTACTGGAGTTCCATATGATTTGTTGTTGATCGGCAAAGTTACCTCGGTGTTTGATAATTATTTGAAATCATTGTTTGCACTAAATACTAAAGGTTACTGTTAAAGAATTTTTGATAGTAGCTTATTGTTATTTTTGCAGGCATTTGACCCATCTTATGGTCATTTCTATGGAGAAATTGCCTTCTTTGTTGCTTAAGTGCACCAGTCAAAGTTATTGGCCATCTTCAGGTTACTGTTAAATATAATTTTAAACAATCCAGAGCTTGTGACAGAACAATGCACACCAATAACTTTCCTGCTTAAATAACTTGATTTTCTCCCAGATAATTGTTTACCACACTCTATCCGAAAGCTATTATCGTGACTTTAATCTCGAAGAATCGTGGGCGGCAAAAACAAAGAAAAGAGAATCACTACTTCAAAGCGGGGAGTCGAACCGCTTGCCATATGGGTTAAATTTTCATTTGTTTCATTTGTTCGTTTCCGCCGCCAAACAAAATATGAGGTTCAACTCCAGTTCGGGTTTTTAGGAAATCGTAATTAGCGGTTCGGGTTCGGTTCGGGTTCGGTTCGAGTTTAATGAAATTAACCACTCAAACCGGTTCGCGGGTTCGGGTTCAGTTCCGGTTCGACGATGCATTAGGCAAAACAATAAAAATAAATAAATGACGTCTTATTAAATCTTTCCACGTCATCCTGCCAGAATTCACCTTGGTGCTCAAATCCAAAATTTTGAATTTTGCGAGTCATTTATGTTTCACTCTACATAAGTTTTTTTGCATTACTATTTATAACACTATATATTGACGGACCACAAAGTCATTGCGATAATAACCTGCATAATTTTAAATGACCGTAAACATCGATTTATTATAACAGCGCCTGAACAACTTACATATTGGCAGTGTCGGATTAACCATTAGGCGAAGTGGGCACGTGCCTGCAGGCCAGTCAAAAATCCAGGCCACTTTGGCGATTTAGCAACACTAATAATTCTAATTTTTTTTTTTTTTTTTGATTTTCGTGCTACCTATAAAATGTGCCTACAGGCCAGCAGACCCTTAATCCGGCACTGCATATTGGATGACCTCAACGGTTTTGACTTTCAACCCCTTATCTGTCATTGTCGTTGACCTCCAACATGACATGACTTGGCTAAAATCCTTAAGTTGTGTGGCTTGCGGCGCTACAAAAGAAAAAATGTTTGCCTAGAGAATTAATTTCTGTCGCAAAAATTCAACTGATGTTTAGTGACATATTTCATCCGATGAAAAACGGCACAACGGAGTAATAAATAAAGTAACAACTGGAATCACTAAGGCGGGAGTTCCCATGTGTGAAAATACAATAAAATATGAAGTGAAAAAGGGTGATGTTATGTCCAATAAAACAAAGGCGGAAAAGCGAAATGCCGTGTTAAAGTGTAACATACCTTGAGGGTAAAAAAACCGAAAAACGTGCAATTTAGTTTTCATGAAACCCACTGTGCCACTTTTGGCCGAAAATCGTCGGTCTTTTGACTAAACATTCCGATTTGGCTAAACTTTTTGAGCAAGTGCAATGCAAAGTCAGCGAGACAACTTGTGACATCAGAAACGAACACTGCGTTAACACGTTAAAATAAGCTTTTGTGAAAGTGTTATTACGCAACTGTTTGAAAATACAGCCTTTGACGCAATGTTAAAAAAGTAGATAACTGCACCTTTGTTCAATAACAAGTATCAAGAAAGCAATTGTTTGCGCATAATCTGATGTCTTATCTGTGATGTGACAAACTAGGCGCCAGGCGCCTAAAACGTGCCTTGCCTGTTAAATAACGTGCTGGTGCCACTGTCATGTGTTGCTGTACATTTGCCTTGCAGTTTAAGCTATCAATAAGATACCATGATTTTACAATAATGTTTCACTTAAATCAAAAACTAAGACTTTGTTTTAATTTACATATTGCACAATACACACATCTGTTTAATTGGTTTATTTATAAAAAAATCTAACCAACATTTCATGGCAAAGTTACTGCCAATAACAAGTAGTTTATCACATATACCTCAAGCGAAATATTCATCAAATAATCTTCTGGATTACTTTTTTTTGCATCTGAATGGCAAAAAAGTAACTTTTACCGCAATGCAGTTACAGTCGTCAGTTTGCACACGTTGGAAATGATTTCTGCAGTGTTTAATAAATTATACCTGTAACACAAATAAAACACATAAAATTAAATAAACTTAAAAGCAGTTAAACAGCTTTACTAACTTGCTTTCTTGTAGCAAGTGTTTTTGTTAAATACCGTTAAGGACAACCTTTAGCCTTTTTACAGTCACTGCCTTTCGACTTTCACTGATCATAGTAGGCACCGTACGGGCATAGTAGGAATTTAGTTACGGTTTCAATTCACCGGAAGCTGACTTTCACCCATTTTTTCCGCAGTTTATGTAGTATGACCATGAATAAAGCATGTGTTTACTTTACAACAACCAAAACCTGAAAAGCATCCAGGACGTATGCGTTTATTTACATTTTTTTGTGTTTCATTTACTGACTTTAAAAGTATTTAGGTAAGTAATATTGATTGTGAATGTGTCAATGTGGTACTCATTTTGTTTCAAACATTATAATGAAGCAAACAAATGCAACGAACAGTCAGGGTTTTCTGGCGCTTATAAAGGAATTATTGTAATGTGCAGTTAACGGTGACTAAACTATATGTTAGGTTATTGAACCAATGTTGTCAAAAAGAATATTCAAAACAGTGATACCTTTTGGATATTTTTTATTAGTTAAAAATTGCGACAGATAAAGGTTAAAACCAATAACCAAACCCTAAAAAATTTCTTCCTTTACAAAAATAATAAGAAAAAACGGTATATTTCTAATTTTAAGCATTTTAATTTAACCTACTACATGTTTGCTTTTTTCAGAAACAGATGATGTCTGTTTTTATGCGACGAAATGTTTATTTCTGTTAATTTCAAGAAATCATTTCTGCTTTGTATCCTGTTTTTTTTTTATAATAAACAGTCTGAACACTCCAATTCGAACAATTATCTTTCTTTTTTCTGTGATATTTCTGTTGTTTGTTATTCCTAGTTTACAACGGGAAGTTTTAGTGCTACATTCAAACCATTGACGACGAACGGTTTTTGTAATCTGCGAAACCAAAATAATAGGCTTAACAAACTATTTATTTCCGCAAATGTTGTTTATTGTCTTAATATTTACAATGTTATAAGGTGCACAACGTTTTTACAAAGTTGACAAAGAATAAAGGCAACACACGATCGTACACAACAGGACAAAATTTACATTGTCAAAGGTTTTTGCATCAACAAGTCTAAGCAGTGCAAAATGTTAGTTCGGCGTTGTTGCTGGTTTATATGGATCGCATTGGAGTCTGTCCAAGTCTCTCAAGTGCTTTGTGACGTTGCACCTGACGTAAAAATAGTAAAGTTATGTTGAAAATTGCTTTAGTTTTTTAAAATATGTCATTTACATCCAAGTTCTCGTTGCTCTAAGTTTCAATTTGTCTCTCGACGATACTAGTTGAACCACAATCTGTCAACATTAAAAAAATTATAAATACTCTTATAATCAACAGTAGCATGTTGATAATTTTGACTAGGAAATAAAGAAAAGGAGAAGTAGAAATTACTATTAAATCAATACGCAGACCCAAAATCGACTTTTTTTTTTTTTTACTTTTTTTACTTTTCAGCCAGCTGTTTCAAATTACGCCCATTTAATAGCACATCGATATTTTATTATTTTTTTGAAATTTACCTTTGACCATTGTATACAAACCGACTTTTTTGCACCAAGGTTTTGGGCAAATATCGTCATTTTAAATCCTATGTTTTATTGTCTTTAGAATTTTTTATAGTTTAAATTTAAATTTATTGCTCGTTTTTGACACTTGAAACTATGTGTAATGCACCGATGAAAAACATGATGCAGCCTTATTCAAACCGTAGCTTTTAGTTAAGCTTTATCCCAAACGCCGTGGATAAGTGAATTTCAAGCTTGTTTGTTTTAACATACCTTTTGCAAGTAAACCAATGTTAATTTAGTTTTTTCATCCTCGGTGTGTTTTATGGCAAGTCCGTTAAATTATTTATTTTTAATTGACGTTTTGTTATCTCTTTTATTTTTATTTTTCGCTTTTATTGCTCAAGCAAACAGATGGCCAAGATGGGATTCGATCCCACAATGTAGTGAACACAAGGATGTTGCGCTTCCCAACAGGTACAATGAGCAAAAACTTTTTCGAATGGTCCTGCGAACCTGGACGATATTCAAACTTTAATAAACCTAATTCGGCCCAGGGATCAGATTTGTTACCGAAACGAAAATCACGTTTTTTTTTCAATAAGCGTTCTTTTTAGAAACAAAAAAAATACTTAATTTATAGAAATTATACGGACCCCTGTTATCCTCCCACTTATACTCACATGCTTCTTTGCACCTGCAAAAATAAATGTGCAATTAATCATGGTGTTGGATCAAACATATTTATTTGGTAAGATTTTGCAACTTTTCATATGCATGGATTTTAAAATTCATGGGCGATTACCATTGTTGATTATCTAAAGAACTTGTGTTGCTTAAAGTTTCTAATAAAGTATTTTAATATTAATATATCGCTAAATTTAAGCATTGCTGCCACTATTCGAAAAAGACCAAGCAATCATAATTTAGGTACTTTAGTTAACCTCACCTTGTTGGTTACCGTAGATTTTCGTGTTCAGACAGACAAGCAGAAGCAGAAAAAGAAAAAGCTTTGCCAAAAATCTCATGTTTGTTTTCAACATTGCCTTTCAAAATTTTTCAAATGCAAAACCATCACCGAGTGCGGGCTTAAATATACTATAGGTCCTTTTTTTGCACCAGGCAAAAGTTTAAGCGATGTAATACGCCAGGGTTACCATATATGCGTGAGCAAAATCCTTGACGGACGTTCGCATGTTGTTACATGATACTAACCCCTGAAAAATGCTGGTAACCCTACAATACACGGATAGTCATTTTAAAGCATTACGTGATGCCAAATTGGTTTTTATTTTCCATTACCGGGGCAGGCAGCAGCTTGAATATTATTGATGCAAACATATTTTTTAATTGGCTAATATAGACATTGTCATACAATCCGGAAGTTGTTTTTAGGTTTTTTTTCTTATTGCGTTTATGTTAATTACTTTTGCGTCTTATTTGTGCTCCATATAGCCTTTGTTCGTGTATTATAATGCAATTTTTCGTGTCCCGCTGTTTTTGTCATGGTGTTTTTGCACTTGTAAAGAATTTACTTAGTTGCTCTGAAGAACCCTATCGTTTCTGGTGGAAAACGTCTGCAAAGTTGTTTTTGAAAAAAGCAACGACGAATGTCCTGTTCAATACCAAACCAGTTTGAAAATAACTTGGGAAATATGCAACCTGGACGAAACGTTAGTTCAGTATCTTTTGTGTAGGTTACGTAGTTACTAGTAATCAACATTCTATCTTACGGTTTTCAGCAAATTTGTGTGTTAAACACACCTAAGTAACCAACGTAAATGTTTTGGCATAAATAACTCTGCAGACGTATGACGTCACGCACGGATAAATTAGCAACTCCTGCTGGGCCAAGGTGGAAAGGGTCGCATACATAGGACGCCTAAACAAGCCTAAAAGCTATGGAGCAAGAATTTCGACTGTGTCTGTAACTAAATTATGGAAAGTTATGTACTAACAGACAAAATTAGCATGGAATAAACATACGGTCTATTTCTGCTACAATTTCTTTCACCAGGTTAGTTCAATTTATTTAAAGAGTTACAGTCAGTTGATAACTATAGGGTTTGTTTCACAACGAACTAGAGTTCCAGGTGTTTTTTTACTAATTGACAAAATCACCCCGCTGTTTTGTTTACCCAGTTTGCACGTGTGAGACCTAATGCCAGATAATATACTTTAAAACTGTTTTTAGGGGACAACTTATTGTTTATTTTGCAGACATTGGCCCACAGTTAAGGTGATTTGTAATTTTGGAGAAATAACTTTCGTTGTTGCTAAAGTAGACATTTTTAAATCATTGCTCATCTTGACGCCAAATTTGGATCACACAAACTGCTGTCTGTTATACTTACAAACCACAATGGCCACATTGTGGTTTGTCTAGTCTGGGCGTGCAAAATCCTAATTTAATCAACACAAAAAGTCTGTCGCGGAAAAAATGCACACCAAAGACTACCGCAACCAAATTACTTTTACTTTTCCAAACTAATTGTTTACCCCATTTCGTCTGTGACGCACTATCGCGATTTCGATATCGCAAGAACGTAGATCAACTAGACTTGTAACTCGGGCCGGGTTTCTTCAAAAAACGGACTGGATTCTTGCCTGACTTTACACTTTGTGTCAGTCTTTTTTTGAATAAATTTACCTAGCTAAGTATAGCCAGTTGCCAGACCCGAAGCTTCAATTTATATAGGCCTGTCAATCAAACTTTCGGGCCTAAATGGGCTTCTCAAAAACAATTCGGGTTCGGGTCGGTTTTCGGGTTCGGGCCGGTTACGGGCTCCAATTTCCGGCCCGGTAACGACTACGTGTCAAACGCAGAATATAAAAAAAAACGTGTTCATGAAAACTTACAAACATATATTCGCCTATAATTGGCATCGTCAGTTTTTTGGTCTTGGCAATTGTCTACCCCACATGCACGAATTTAAACTGTTACACTGCTTATTTTGAGTTGTTTATCATTTAATAGTTCTAAAATCCAGCAAATTACACGCACAATTTCTGCTTTCTGTTTGCTATTGAATATTGATATCAGCTGGCGCAGACCAGTATTATTTAAAAAAAAACGTTGATACGCGAAGTCATTAACACACAGAAATAACAAGTAAATTGGCACGCGTCGCTGAAAATGTTGCTGACCCCTGTTTTAGATGAACTGACGATGCTAATTTAAGGCGAAACATGTATTTCCAAGTTTTTTTTCATTAACTGATTTTGCTTTCTTCAGAACGTGTTTACTTATTAAATATAATATTTTGACAAAACACGATCTTCAATGAGCATGTTAGTCTGTCAGAAAATGATATAACGCGCAGTGCATTGATTCTCCTTACATACCGCAAAAGCTCGTTTACAGATCACACTGTTGTCTTCAAATCATCCTTCCACGTCGCAAATTTTTGGCACTAGTTACCTTGTTTTAAACGATCAAATAATATTTTCACATACAGTTAACTATATCGTAAGTTGAAAATCACCACAAATCAACAATTAAACGACACTTTTGCCACACGAAAAAACTGTTAATTTTCACAATGATTACGAAAGGTGCACAAACATTTTTCGATCCCGTTGTAAATACGCCAAGTAGTAAATAAGATACTAAAGATATATTTGTCTGAATTGGGAAGGCTTGCATGAGGTAGGCCGGAAAGTTGCAAAAGTGCAACGACATAAATCAATTATGTTTCTTTAAATCTGTCCAAATCAACCGCCAGGGTTCATCTCAGTCCTGATTCTAATCAAAAGTTTTTAATTTTGTCTTTGTATTTTGGTGGGTCGTTTAAGTATAAGTTTCATACATAAGGTATTTTGTATTACAGTTTATAACAAATCAGATAATTATTGAGATAATTACTTGTATTTTGTAACGATATAAACAACGATTTATTATTCCCAAACCTAATCAACTAGATTGTAAAATTACCTATTGTGTGACCTCCACGGTTTTGACCTTTAACCCCTTATCTGTCATTGTCACTGTGGCATACTTCTTTGTTGTGGTGTGACGTGGTTTAACATGATGAGTGCGTTGACCTCCAACATGACGTGGCTTGGCTAAAATCCTCAAGTTATGTGGTTTGCGGCGCTGCAAAAGAAAAAAGGTTTGCTTACAGCAGGGGTGTCCAACCCGTGGCCCGCGCGGTATTTTTCTAAATGACTTATATTATGAACCTTAGCGCCTGCCCAATTTATGGCGATCTTACATGCCGAGGATTGGCATTTTTTGTTTGCTTTATTTCTTTGTTAATAGAGTGATACACGACTGTTCAAGTTACTTTTATTACATCACAATGCATATTGTTACGTATCACATTTTCTGCATTGTTACGTCCACAATCTTACTCCTGTTTCAAGAGTCAGTCAGTCAGTCAGAAATATTTCTTGCCTTATTGAGGTTCATCTGATATTACATCAGAGACTCGCGCAAAACGCATTTAGCAGTGAAATATCTTCAGCAATCTGCAGTGATATAGATTACCGGTATGCCAAATAAGAAACGAAAATCAAGTAACGCTAACATAATATTCTAAGAAAAGTGGACACGAGGACAGCCATTTTAAGATTACAAATTAGCAGTAAACACTCAAGTGGCCCGCGCAATTATTCGTAAACCGCATGTGGCCCTTTGGCCTAAAAGGTTGGACACCCCTGGCTTACAGAGTCAATATTTTTTTAAATTTTGTCACGGGGTTCGAACTCACGACGCTCCGGGGACGAATCCCGGTCAAGGCTTCTTACGTCGCACGTAGGTCAGGCGCGCTAGCAGGGGTCGGCAACCTTTTTTGGACTGCGGACCGTTTTTATTTTTTGCACTCGACTGTCTTTTTGCAAACATGCGATGCGCCACTTGTTTGCTATGGGCATAACGTTTGTTGATCAGATTTTTGATGGTTTTGCAATGCTTTGTGTTATGACGTCACCTGCAATGTATTTGAAAGGAGTATGATTAACTTAAAATCTTAAATAAAGAACCTTTAATTTAACCGGTATATTAGAAATAGCGCCGTACAACTTCGTTATTTTGAGGTATGATGAAATAAATTAGATTGCATCAGGCCACTGGTTTAAATGTTAAAATTGCAAGTATTGTATTTAACATTGGGAAAATAATAAAAACGTAACGACATCGGCACTGAACATATTACTAACCCCCTCATTGCGGCGACTGTATCAGTCAAAAAATCATTTCTGCTAGATTTTTGCCCCGGAAGATAACCCGAAAAGGACTTTGAGTCTTATAACATGCAGGCAAAATATAACTTACGTATGCGTCTAGTTCAGGGGTTCCCAAACTTTTTTGGTCTGTGGCACAAATGTCTATTTAATATTCGTGGCTCACCACTTACTGTAAATTTGGGCACAAAAAATAAAATAACTCAAAAACAGGCGAAATGGTTTCTTGCAATTTATTTTTAATGAGATACATGCTCCTGAAATTTGGCTACAAGATTCGGAATTCTTTGCGAATATTATGTTTTTCAAAACAAAGCGCATAATATTTACAGTAGAACAAAACAGTAGAATCTGTTCAAATGGCTCTGTGGCCCATTGAAAATGTCTTGGTGGCCTAGTACTGGGCCATGGCCCACAGTTTGGGAACCACTGGTCTAGTTGCTACAAGATTTATTTGCACTTTGTGTGGGAAAATATTCAAAACATTGTGAAAACACTGGCCACACAAAAGGTAACACTATAATATATGACGTCATAAACATAAAGGAATAAATCTTCAAACAGTTTTGTTACAAGCAAGGCCGCACATAACCCTTAGATAATGTATTGCACATACGATCGACGCGGCATTGTGGCGATCTTGTTTTTTTAAACCGTTATTCATGAAAACATGTAGTACTTGTGATGTGGTCTGTAAATGCTAAAAAGTGGTAAGCTACTGGACCTCGACCCAGTGGCATAGAACTTGATGGAAGTTGATTTAATTTAAATCTGATGTGCCCAAACTTTTGAGGCGAGTTTCTAGAGGCAGAAAGCGTCGCAAGCCTAAAACGTGCCTTACTCTTACATGCTTGTGTCACTGCTGTGTGGTGCTGTACATTTGTCTTGCAGTTTTAAGCTATCAATAACATACCATGATTTTTTACAGTTAATATTTACTAAAATCAATCCAACAGTTTGATTTTATTCAGCAATAATAATCTAATTTAGATTTATCACAACACACACATCTGCTTGTTATTTAATAAACTAATGGCCCTAAGAGCAAAAACTATTCGGTTTATTTGTAAAAAGATCTAACCAACATTATGCCACCAAGCTACTGCCAATAGCATATGGTTATCACAGATACTTTAAGCAAAATGTTTATCAAAGAATCTACTGGATTACTTTTTCACATCGAAATGGCAAAAAGCAAAATGCCTCTTACCTCCATGCAGTTACAATCATCAGCTTATACACATGTTAAAATGATTTCTGCAGTGTTTAATAAATTATACCTTTAACATAAATAAAAAACAGAAATCTAAAGAAACTTAAAAACAGTAAAATGGAGTAACTAACTTGCTTTCATGTTAGCAAATGTTTTGTTAAATACCGTTAAGAAAACCTTTATCCTTTTTTCAGCCACTTTTAAAC
Organism: Phallusia mammillata; assembly: GCF_965637545.1. Taxonomy (NCBI): domain Eukaryota; kingdom Metazoa; phylum Chordata; class Ascidiacea; order Phlebobranchia; family Ascidiidae; genus Phallusia; species Phallusia mammillata. Next base: position 5,967,088 of record NC_137257.1, read on the forward strand.
AACGCAATAACAATGCCTTTTTTATGTAATAAACAATCACTTAAACAATCAGTCCAAAGAATCAAGCTTGTGATACTTCGCTCAAACTTACTCCAAAACGGGCCAATGCAATTCGACTGTTTTGACCATAATTAAAACTACTGAACGATGCCGCCATTTATCTCCTTCAGGTTTTTTCCTTTTGTGAAGAAAAGATCCGTGACGATCACGTGATAATCGTTCAAAACCATAGAAATCATTATTAACAATTGAAAATTGATTTAATTGTGCAACCTTTTTGATTTAACTTGTTTGTTTACCTATTTTATAGCAAAAAATCTTTTTGACTATAAATAATGTGAAACACAACATAACAAAAGAACAAGCACATTACAGTCATATGTAGGAACTGTTTCATTTTCGAACTGTTTGTTTAAAAATCAACTTATTGGCCAGAGATTCATGTTGGTTGTTTTGCAACAATCTGTATCTACATGCTGCCAAAATTGTTCGCTTAGTTATAGATTTAAATCCACCGGAAGCTAATGCACTTTCACCTATTTGTCCGCAGTTTATGAAATATGACTATAATTAAAGCCTTTAAAACATGTATACTTTAAAACAACCAAAACCTGTAAAGCAGTCAGGAGGTATATGCGATTCTTTACATTTTTTGTATTTCGTTCACTGGATTTTAAAAGTATTTATGTAAGTAATATTGATTGTGAATGTGTCACTAACGCGCAATGTGGTACTCATTTTGTTTCAAACATTATTGTACAGCAAACAAATGCAACAAACATTCTGGGTTTTCTGGCGCTTATGAAGGAATTGTTGCAATGTACAGTTAATGGTGACTAAAGTACATTTTAGGTTATTGTAAAAATGTTGTCAAAAAAATAACGTGCGAAAAGTGATACCTTTTGGATATTTTTTATTAGTTAAAAAATGCGACAGGTAAAGCTTAAAACCAATAACCGAATCAGAAAAAAATTCTCCCAAAAAATATCAAGAGAAAGCGGTATATTTCTAGCCTCTTTACAGAAACTGATTATGTATGTTTTTATGCGGCGAAATATATATATTTCTGTGAATTTCAAGAAATCATTTCTGCTTTGTACCTGTTTTTTGTTGTTTTATAAAAAACAGTCTGAACACTCTAATTCAAACAATTATCTATCTTTTTTCTGTGATAATTCAGAAAGTAAGTTGTTTATTGATATTCCAATAAGTTGTTTATTGATATTCCTAATTACAACAGGAAGTTTTAGTACTACATTCAAACCATTAACGACAAGGTTTTTGTAATCTGCGAAACTCAAATAATTACAAGTTTTATAAACTATTTTATTTTCGCAAATGTTATTTATTGAACCTTAATATTTACAATGTTATAAGGTGCACAACGTTTTTACAAAATTGACATAAAATAAAGGCAGCACACTATCGCACATAATAGGAAAAAAATTTACACTGTCAAATGTTTTGCATTGACTCAACATGTCCAAGCAGTGAAAGATGTTAGTTTGGCGTTGTTGCTGGTGTAGGCCTATATGGTTCACATTGGAGTTGGTTCAAGTGGGACAAGTTTTCAGTGACATTGCACCTGACGTTAAAATAGTAAAGATAAGTTTAAAGCTGCTTTAGTTTTAAAAGAAATATCATTTACATCCAAGTCTTCGTTGCTCTAAGTTTCAATTTGTGTCTTGACGATACGAGTTGAACCAGAATCTATAAACGATAAAAAGGATTTATATAGTCCTAGTCAACAGAAGCACGTTGATAATTTGATAAAGAAAAAAAGGAAAATTTTTTTTTTACCATAAAAACAAAAAGCAGAGCCAAAATTGACTTTTTTGACTTTTTATTGCTATTTTTTTTATGGTTTGCAGCCAGTTGCTTCAAATTACACCGATTTAATAGCATATCGATAATTTAATAACTGTTTGTACGTGCTAAATTTGTATTAAAATTGTTGTACAGGACCTCGACTATTTAAAATATTTTTGAAATTTAACTTTGCCCATTGTATACAAACCTAACTTACAATGACTTTATCTTTTTGCAACAAGGGTTTAGAAAAAAATGACATTTTGAATATTATAGTTTTATTTGTCCGTTGAATTTTGTTCAGCTTAAATTTACATATATACTCGTTATTTTTTATTTCAACCGTGTCTCTTAAATAAGCTTTATCTCAAACTTTTTGGATAAGCGGTTTTCAAGCTTGTTTGTTTCAACAAACACTTTTTAAGTTATAATCGATGTTAATTTAGTTTATTTTCATTCTTGGTAGGCGGGCAATGTATTTTTGCAAGTCCGTTAAATATTTTTTTTAACTGACGTTTTATTATTTTTTGTTTAATTTTTCGCTTTTATTGCTCAGGCAAACACATGGTCAAGATGGGATTAGATCCCACAACATAGTGAACACAAGGATAATGCGCTTCCCAACATGTACAATGAGCAGAAGCTTTGTCGAATGGTCCGCCGCACCTGAACCATACACAAACTTTAATAAACCTATTTGAGATTCGGCCCAGGAATCAGATTTGTTACCGAAAAAAAAATCACGTTTTTTTCAAGTAGCGTCCTTTTTAGAAACAAAAATACTTAATTTATAGAAATTACGGACCCCTGTTACCCTTCCACTTATACTTACATGCTTCTTTGCACCTGCAAAAATAAATGTGCAATTAATCATGGTGTTGGATCAAAAATATTTATTTTGGTAAGATTTTAAGTTTTCCTATGTATGGATTTTAAAATTCAAAGGCGATTACCATTGTGGTTTATCTAAAGAACTTGTGTTGCTTAAGTTGCTGAAAAAGTATTTTAATATTAATATATCGTTAAATTTAAGCATTGTTGCCACTATTCGGAGGAGAGCAAACAACCATGATTTATCTACATTAGTTAACCTCACCTTTTTGGTTACCGTAGATTCTCGTATTCAGACCGACAAGCAGAAGCAGAAAAAGGAAAACCTTTGCCGAAAATCTCATGTTCCTTTTCAACCTTGCCTTCCAAAATTTTTCAAATGCAAAACCATCACCGAGTGTGGGCTTAAATATACTATAGATCCTTTTTCGCACCAGGCACAAGTTTTGGCGATGCAATACGCGGATAGCCATGTTAAAGCATTACGTTGTGCCAAATTAGCGTTTATTTTGCATTTCCGGAGGCAGGTGTTCGGCTTAAGCTGTGGAAAAAGAAATTTTCCCGCAGTTTAAACCATGGAGTCGAACCGCTTGTCATATGGGTTCAGGTTCGGTTCGGGTTCACTTGGTTTTGTTTTTAAGAGTTCGGGTTCGGTTCAGGTTTTTAAAAATGTATATTTTCGGGTTCGGGTTTTGTTCTGGTTTGGGCAAATTATCCGGTCCGAACCGGTTTGCGGTTTTTAAACCGGTTCAAATTTTTCTTCGTTTTAATTTAATTCTACCCATCATCTAACTTACCTGGCCTTATCAAACTCCAAAAGAATTTTGCCAGTGTACTGTTATCTTTGACACGCCCTATAAGTGTTATCTCGTGTATTCTTCAGTGCGCTGTTTTGAAAAAAATCACAAAATATAAAACAGACTGCATTTTTTACTGGTTCGGTTCCGGTTCGGGTCCAACGCCAAACAAAATATGGGGTTCAACTCCGGTTCGGGTTTTTAGGAAATTGTAATAAGCGGTTCGGGTTCGGTTCGGGTTTAATGAAATTAACCGCTCAAACCGGTTCGCGGGTTCGGGTTCAGTTCCGGTTCGACTCCCTGGTTTAAACCCGCAGTTTTGGTTTTTAACCTACTTAGTTTGATTACATCATCAACTTTATTTTCGTGTTTTCAAACCTGTTTTTCGAAAAGCTATGGGATGTTATATTTGTGGACATATTCCCTTAATTGCGTTATTGTCAATTACTTTGTTTCTGTAACAAAATCACCATAGTTTAGGTTCAATAAATAAGCCGCAGGCATAATGTATGAACAAATATTGGTCTTTCAGCTGTTCTTTTACAAACAACCGACAAAATAAGCTCAGTGATTAAGATGTGATATCATCTGAATAAAGGTTTTTAGTATATGGGACGTCGAAACAACGGTTGTTTATCATAAAACTGCCTGGAGGAGCAATACTTAGTTTAAACTTTGAAATAGTGTGCATTGTCTGCAGCTAATAATCAACATTATATTTTATGAATTCCAGTAGGTTTGTGTCCTAAACACACCTTCTTAACCAGCGCAGCGAACACCTGGCATCACGCACGGGCTACTCAGCACCTGCGTGTTGGACCAAGGGTGTAGGGTCAAATACATAGGACGCCCAAGGAAGCCGAAAAGCTACAAGGTTTTGCACATGTTTTCGACTTCGTTGGTCTCCAAGCAAACTTTTGTGTTCACTAAAAAAGTTGGAATAGAATTGCTCTAACAGCTTGACTTAATAATTGAAGAGTCGTAGTCCAATGTCGGCTGCAATTTACCGATTTAGTGTTTTTGAAGATTTATGAATCATTAGCTCTTTGATAAATATTTAAAACTGTTTGCATAGTTTGCACTAAATGCCAAAGGATACTGTAAAAATATTTTTCAGGGCAGCCGCTTTTTTTCCAATCATTCGATCCACAGTTATGGTGTTTGCAATTTTGCGAAAAAATAGCTTTCTGTGATTCAAACATTTCAAACTATTGCTCATCCTTACATTCCGTTTGCATGACACAAACCATTGCCTGTCACACATACGACTAATGTAACCCACGAACAGCAATGTTATTTGTCTGGTTTTCGGTTGGTGAAATGCGGATTTAAACAACACAGAAACCTTGTTACAGGCAACATATTTCGCAGTCAAACGACTTTCTTTTCTCCCAACTAATTGCTTACCACATTCTGTTCGGAAGCTATTATCGCGATTTCAATCTCGCACCTGTGTTGGCGGCAAAAACAAAGAAAAGAGAATCAATACTTCAAAGGCTCGTTTTCCGGCCACACTTTTGTGTTCAAAGCAAACCTTCTACGGCGGAAATACTTGTGGTATGAGGTTTATGTGTGGAAGTAAATATTACACTACTGAAATGTTCATACACACGAAACAAACCTTTTGAGAAGACCTTGTTTATTGAGTTGTTAAAACTTTACATTGTTTGAACTATTGTCTAATCATTTTACCTGATTTCAAACAACGAAATAATATCTTTATGCAGCAAACAAAACGTAGATTCAAAATCACCAATACTGAACTAAAATGGGACAGTTTTAAAGCAATCTAAATAAGAATGTGCAAATGCGCTGCATGACATGTTCTTGACTTAAAGCACTGATTACAAACGGTACATTGACAAAGTTACTGTTTTGTCCTTAATAAGATTAATCAGGTGATTTACAATGATATTATGTCAAAGACAACTTAGGCTTATGACACACCATTATTTCTCTTTTTTATTGGAACCATGAGTTTTATAACTACTGTATATTCTGTTTCTCTATAAGGGTGTAATTCATTAATTTGAATTTTAAAATAATTAACAATTAAATTAATTCTTAGTGCTGTAGTGTTTCCAGTTAAATCGAACGCCTTCAAAGCTGTATTTATCTGAATTAGAAAGGCTTGCATGACGTATGCGGGAAGGGTAAAACATTTCAAGCAAAAATGCGTAAGCGCAAATGACGGTTCATCAAATATGTCCACCTCTTCCTACCAAAGTTGACCTCAGTGCTTGTTCTAATCAAAAGTTTAAGATTTTGTTAATGCAGTTAGGATGAAGTGTGAGGTACGTAGAAGCTTTACTGCCTATTAATTCTACAGTTTATAAAATTTAATTGACCAAACACAAAATCATTAAGATAATAACTTACATTTTAAACAGTAAACAACAACTTATTAAAACCGAACCTTAACAGCGCTTGTAAAATTACCTATTGTGTGACCTCCACGGTTTTGACCTTTAATCCCTTATCTGTCATTGTCACCGTGGCATACTTCTTCGTTGTGACCTGACGTGGTTTAGCATGATGTGTGCGTTGACCTCCAACATGACGGTGTTTGGCTAAGATCCTCAAGTTATGTGGTTTGCGGCGCTGCAAAAGAAAAAGGTTTGCCTACAGAATATTTTTTTGACTTTTTGCACTGGGTTCGAACCCTGGACGCTCCGGGACCTACCGATCAAGTTTTTGTATGTGGCTCAGGCGCCCCCAGACCATTCCGCCAAATCAATATGCCAATTATTTTGCCCCGAAAATTACAGCATGGTTTAGTAGATCTTTTTTGCATATGAATAAAACGACACATCAGAATAATTTATAAAGTAACAAGTACAGATTAAACTGAACCTTTGTAGAATTTGATTTGCTTTTTGGATTTGCTTTCGTTGCTTCTAACTTTTAAGATTCACAGGTCTATCTGCAACTATGCCTATTTTTAGCTGGCACTTTGTAATACAGTGCAGCTGCAGGATGCTTAGTCATAATCCACCAAAAATACCATCCAATTTTGTGCCAATATACGTTTTAACCTTACACAACTATTTTCGACTCAGTATTGATCCATTAAATAGTTGCTATGCTTCCTTTCATAACCATAGCTCAAAGTGCATATTTTTAGGACTTAGTTGCTCAATATAGATCAAAGCAAAAAATTGACACAAAATTTCTGTTTTCTTTGCACCTTTTCTTTTCGATGCCTTTTACCGCTTCCTGGGCGGGAATTCATCCCTTCTGGTTTCTTTGGTGGCTGACGCCGTTCGACAGGTTCAATATTAATTTGAATTCCGTTGTCCTCGTCTGGTGTGGTTACAATTGTTTCGAGTACCTGTTTAGTCTTGACCTCTGCGGCAAGATACGGAAGATCTTGTTGTGATTTTACGCGGCTGAAATCCTATAAGAACACACAAATGTTGAAAACTTTTTCAGTGATAACCAGGTGGGTTATGTGGATTTAAAATAACGAAGGTTTAAAACCAACCAAGCATAAAACGAAACCTCTATTTACGCCTTGATTTAATTCAAAAAAGAACACGTCTAACTAAAAAATCACTCACATATAATAGCCATGTCTTATTGAAATGGAAATTTTCACACATGTGTTTATCTTTCATGTTTAGTCTCTTACGACTCGTAATAGCAAACACGTTTTACAACGAATTAACTAAACTATATACCCCAGGCGGAAAGCTAGTAGTTGCATATTCGGTGGTGTTTTCTTTAGCTTGGGTTGTAGATGTGGAAGGAACGTCTTCAGGTTTGGTGTTTTTTAATATACCACGCAGTGACTGTTGCAAAACAACAAATGTTTATACCACAATAACATTTTGCATTCATTGATTTTTAACCAGTGTTTGCATGCAATTCATAAATAAACTTAATTCTAGTAATACCAATACCGCGTAAAATATTTTGCGGCGGCAGGGCTTTGAACAGACTTCTTACCTCGGATGGGTCAAAACGTTTGGGTGAGCTGGGTGAAGTGGGGGGCGAAATAATTGGTTTCGCTCGATAGTTAATCACAATCCCATGGTCCTTTATTCAAGTGAACATAATGAATTAATACAAACGAAATATAAAACTAAAACTTTTTAATTCGGGCTGACATTTTAGCCCGAAAGTTATGATAAAATTAATAATTTAAAAACGTAAATCATATGAGTTTTTACGTATAAATGTACACACGTTGTGCAATTCTCTCACAGCAGCACCCCACTTACTGCCGGGTTTTAAACACTTATTAGTCTTTTTTATTATTCTCATAAATTTTGACTTTTTTTGGTGTAGCTGAAACGTGTTTACCATCTCTCCACCAACTGTGCTCCCTATTTTGTCGCGCTTTATAACATTATACCCAACATTGCGCAGCTATTCCCGGCACAATGAATATTTCAGTGCGATTGTGTTACTACGATTGTTTTACTGAGCAAAATAAACTCATCTCAACTTTTCAATAGGTCGGCATAACAATACGAAACGTTAAAAACATATTATGTCGCTTAATTTTTTATTTAGTTCGGTTTTGTATTTTACTTTTAGGAAGTATGATTTTACGTGTACCTCGTGTCGCGTAATAACTACTTCAGACGCTTGATCCAGTTGTCTTGGCAACAGCTGTGGCGTTTCACGTGACGTCGCTGCTTCTGTTTGCGCCGGCGGGTCGCTTGGAATACGAAATCTTGAATGCTATGTGAACAATTTAACAAAACATTTCAATTACAAAATGCCATACCCACATGCACTACATAGCCTACAACAAATCGAAAAACGAATGCTAAACTAGTGCCTTAGTTGCTAACACTTTAAGTTATAGACACCTGCTATAACGTTTAGACACCTGCTATAACGTTTAGACACCTGCTATAACGTTTAGACATCTGCTGTACTGCTATTATCGCCAGGTGAAATAAAACCGAAGTGATACAACTTGGTATCGCACAACAGAAAAAAGTGAGCAACACAAAGCTACAGGTAAAAACAATTAGCCGCTGATAAAAGACGCAAGCAAATTAGGGACAGGCGCGGTTATACCTGAGGCATTGCCACTAACGCCAAACAGAAAAGAAATTTGTGGGTTCATACATCGTCAAACCGGACGCAACCTATGCACTTGAGCAGTTCAACACTCAAAAAATGCGAAGTCAAGCATCCTGGGTTCGAACCCCGTGAAAAAATGTCTCGCACACTTAAGCGCACCTGTCTTATCGATTTTTTTTCCTCTCGTAAATAGTTGGGCAGTCCAAAGATACAAGTTAATGCTGCTCCAGTATTTGTTCATACAATCCGGAATTGAATATAAATCAGGAGTCCACGCCCTGTTTGTTATGAATTGTAGCGATCGTGCCAATATCTCAGGTACAACTCGTTTGTCCCCAAATCGTTTTTTCATCATCGCCGAATTGCTTTTATATGTGCTTGTGTGCCGTTTCAAATTACAACCGTACTGTTGTTAAGTAAATGACGAAAATTTTAAATTTGCATTGCCGTTAAATTGCATCGCTAAACTGATTTTCAAAAACTCAGAAACATAGATACCTTTATTGATGCGTTTCTGGAGTGAAGGACTCCAAAATCGCCAGCATATGGGGAACCAGGTGTGGATCCACTGACTGTTTGAATGTCGGAGTTCGAACGCTAAACAATAGACGTAAACTATTGATAGGTATTACTATCGAAACTTGTCGACGGTGTGGTACCTTATTTTTCTTGTCCGGCAATCCAAACCGTCCTCTTGCAATAACTAAAAACATGTAGCTTTTTTGGTAAAATGTACCATTGTTAATTTGTCTGCATACTTTATTGTCTTGTTTTCAGGATATAATATATTTAACCTAAGTCACCAGGGTCAGCTTCTACTTATAGCGAGTATGCCAACATAGCAGCTGGGATAGCATAACTTCTATGCACTATAAAAGGCTATGGATTCTACAGAGCTGTAAGTCGGGCCAGGCTTTTCGTGTTAGGATCGGGTTTTGGATTTGTACTTTCTGGTTCAGGCCGGGTTCGTGCCCCAACTTCAATAGGTTTGCTTGCAACTCTGGGAATTAAATCCCGTCTCGCTTACTTAAACCAAAGTCATCAACTCCACCGAGCCGTAAAAACTGATGCAGTTTTGCGTAGTAACAAAACAGCTCCAAGTTGGATACATAATGAATTCGCACGTTGCAATGCTGTCCATGTTAAAAGCGAAAAAAACGTGCAGCACTTACCGTAAAGGACCCAAGCTGCTGAAACTACACCGATTATTCCCACTGTGGTTGCCGCCCATGCAATGTGGAAACTGTATCCAAAGTGAAATTCTTCCTCGGAAAAATAACTTCGAACTTTTGCTGTGTAATCAGTTTGTGCCACAAAAAGACACAAGCCTAAATACAAATTGTTTATTAAACACACGTATGTGCACAAATTCGTTCATAAAGCCTGAAACTTGCGAGTTTTTTGCGGGTATGTTTCTGTCAGCACTTGGATACAATTGTGTTTAGTTTTATTCATGTTTAAAATACTAGGAATTCGTTCAGTAGTCTTTAGAATTATCAATTTTTTGGCATAAATTTCACACTTTTCAGCTAACAATAACTTAACTATGGTATTGATTTGTGTTCATCTATGCTGTCAACGTTTTGAACAGCGTTTTAGTTTTTGACCCCAAAACATGACACAATTAAAAAAAGTAAGTTACACACGTTATCAAAAACAATGTCCACATTAACAGCCAATAACTTTGTAAACGAGTTGTTTTGTTAGAGTAAGTACCAGCAGCAAGTCCCGCAGATAAGCCGACTAAAATTAAATATCTTGTCTGACTTTTACTGAAGCGTAGGAACACAACTGAGAGAATGAAGAGAGCTTCGCCTATCCATGACAAGATACGGAAAGCCCCAGAGGCACGCAAAAGATCTGCAAATAAAAAAACAAAAACATCAAAAATAACAAAATCAGATCAAAAACCAATAGCCTTTAAAAAATTGATAATTGACTTAAAAACAGATTCCGCCCAATCAATACTAAACAAAAAAACTAAACAAGACGGCGGTATGGCTGGCACAACGGCCTTATGCTCAGAACGTTGTGGGTTCGAATCCCATCTCTACCAGTTGTTTTCCTTACGGGAAGAAATTCTTCACGGAAAAAACGACATTGCTCTAATCCTAAGGAACTTGTAGTGACTAAATTGAATTTACCAAAAACATAAAGCGCAAAAAATTAAACAACAGTGTTTAAATGCACCTAAACACAAAAAACAGGCAGCTCGACGCCGGACTCATCGTGAGCACAACACATTCAGCCTTTATCATTTCACGGAAAATAAAAGTAAACCAAACAACAACTAACGGCAATCTGGACAGAAAGTTTTTTTAAAAAGTGCTGAACTTTTATATATTGTAGATTAGCTTGGACTTGCAACAAATGCTGTTTTCGGTCACTTTGATTGCGTTGTGGCCACGATTTCTTAAACACGCGAAGTTTTGTTTAACACTTACCGCTGGGTGGCACTAAACAATCGCTGTTGTTGACGCAGCTAAGCGAGTAGCGGGTAATCCCCTGTGGTGAGACAATCCACTCTTCAGAAATAACTGCTGCTGCGCTAAGCACCAGTGTAATCAAATGCATAACAAAAACTGCAAGCACATACTTAATTTCCTGTTTCATTATTATTACCTGTTTGAAAAATACAGACAATGACAAACATTTCTAAAAATCCAAACTTTAAATGTTGTTTCAAACCGATACACAAAAACGAATATATATGTTGTCAATGTCGAATAACTATCTAAACACTTTTACGCTCTATGTCAAAAATCTGCATTTTCTCTTGTATTTGTAAATCGTTGTAAATATAAGCATCAAATTTTGAGCTCAAAAATGTCGCTTATTATATCTTTCCTCTGTTTGCTTGAGAAAATGTGTTACAAATATTTACTCTTGCAAAGCCAATTCGTTTTCGACATTTTCCTATGCAGCTTGCGCTCGGAACTTATAAATTCCATCTACAAAGGCTGCAAATGCCACCTACATCATATTTCTGACAAGGGATAGCCCCGAAACAAAGGGCAATGTAATTTGACGCATGGCAATATGAAATTTGACTCCAGTCTTTACGTCTGTAAACCGGAGTGTTAATGTAAGGGTGGGACACACCTATGCCCTTCCCTTTTAATGATATGTTTTTGTGGCCAATCAGCGCTTGTAGATTCTTTCCATATTTGCCTAAAAAGGGCAAGCTTGGAAAAGTTTTTACCAATGGCATGTTTCCAGTAATTGGTTGCGTCTGGTTTAACCTACAAGATTTTTATCGCCTTTTGAATTTTTGAATTTATTTGTTCTATTTCATGTATTAATCGTTGCTGTGGTATGATTTTAAACGTTGTAGTGGTAAAATTGAAAGAAGGATGTTGAAAAGAAGATTTTTTTGGCTGTCAAGCTCTAAAATTGATATTTGTTTTTGCTTACAAAAGATTGTTTTTGCGTTGTGTTATTTGCCAAAAAGTGGTGTCTTAAAAATATAATACTGATGTATTGCGACAAATATTCATAATTAAAGTAACAAAACAAGGGCAAATAAATAACAACTTCACCTAAATGATTTTATGTGATGTCACTCATGCATAACACCACATAGAGGGACGCCCCCTAAGTCGTGCCAGGTAGATTGCGCCATTGTCAGAAACTAACTTGTTTGTTTAAAAACGAACGCCGGTTTGGTGCATTTCAAGCAAATCGTGCATTCGGTTTCGATTGCAAATACTTGAACTGTGTGGAAATGACATTTTCCGGTCGGGAACTACCTCGTTTAACCACTGCGTTGCACGAATTCGGAGGGATTTCTCAACATTATGAACCACTGAAAAATAAGGTATTAGATGGGTATTCAACACGGTTCTTGTAAATAGTGCTTTGATATTGCTTCTAGAAACGGCCAATTGTGGCTCCACTTGTACCCCATTTGTTTTAACGCTTGTTATCCACGTTTACCCACATGTTACCTGTCTTTATTGTTATACTTGGGCGTTAAAACAAATAATTTAAATTGATTGATTAACAACAGTTATTCAATTACCTTACAAAGTCACACATTTGGTGGTTGGTGTCTGAAATCAATACAAGTCTTTATAGAGTAAGCTCCAGTCATGTTCTAGTATAAGAAATCATGAAATAGCTGTTTTACTGTGTTTTGTAATCATTTGCAGCTTAACAATAGATAAAGTCCCATTGCTAATCAGAACTGCCAAGAAACTTGATTAAATTGGACAAAACACAACAAATGCATTTTTGTTTAAACGATTATTTTCTGGAATGTTTTAGTTTTTGAAGTAGGGTCCTGGCCAAATTTTACCAGATTGGAGTGTGAAAAGTTACCAGTCCTTTTAATACCATGTGTCACATTATCACTGGGATTAACATATGTCTAAACATATAATTTTTTTTTTTTTGTTAAAGGATAATGTCCATGAAGGTCTTCAACCAACATGGGCTGAAATTCAAGTTGTACTTCGCAAGTATTTGAAAAACAAACAGTCACTGTCCAAGTTTAAGCACTGCATTCGGGACTTTATTGAACTCACATCTTTAGTTGGTAAGAAATTAGTGGCATGCATGTTTGTGTAGCTTTGTAAACAAGGCACATATTTTTGTAGTTGGAGATGATGCAGATACAAATGTCAAGCAAACCACTGCTGCTTTTCTATTTCTCAAGTTGTTTTCCATTGAGGAACTCTCACCAGCAGTTTTGCACCAAATTAAGTAAGTGCATGTTAACACTTTAGTTAGGTAAAAAAAACAGTGTAAATTGCCAGAGGGTGTTCAAAATTTTTCAGCTAGCAAACTAATTATATATAACTGGCCGGGTCAAAATGATCCTACCTCTGCAAATATGCAAAACATAGATCATGTGTTTAAGAACATATTAAGGATTTATTATCTGTACAATGTCTGTTGATGTACTATGCAAACCCATATTTTGGGTAATCCTCTTAACAATGCTGAAACAAAGGCAACCCTGGTCTTGTAGATTGATCGAGTTACAGAATGGGCAATTTTGTCATAATTTTTATTGTCATGTGATCTACCAATATTACATTAGCAAGTGATTAAGTTTCTGAATCCTATTACCAAACTGCCAGAACTTTTTCCAACATTTAACACATTTGTTGGGTTATAGAACCTCCTATGATTTCCTAACTAACCCATTTTAAAATATGTTAAATTTTGTGGACTTTATGTAAAACTGTGCATTTGCATACATTTTAGAACATGTCATTAAATCCTTTGTTTTGTTAGGTCATCACTTGGAGCTATTAACTCAAAAAGTATCCAATCTATTCATGCAAAGACTGTGGAAATTTTGCAACTTACTAATCCTCAATCAGTGGATGATCTCGAGTTTATGCTTGCTCAATCTGAGAACAGAAAACTGTATGGGGACTCTTTGAATGTAGGTTTATTAACTATTACAAACATGAAAAATTTTCAATGTATTTTTTTATTTTGATACTTGAGCAATATAAATGTGTATTACTATCTAAAAGCAGTCAATAAAATTTAAAATTGTTTGCACCCCTTCGAATTTCTAACAAAAAATGATACAAAAGAGCTGTAAATATTTATGAACTTGCATATTTTGTAAAGCAGTTGAGGAAATCAAGTTAATAGCATTGCAAGTTTGCCAAGCTTTTTCATATAATTAGATGGATAATGTGATTAATCAGTAAGCAATTAGTTGAAGTCTGCTGTAATTGGTATGTTTAATATTTATCAAATTTGACAATAGCACAGAAAAAATATTTTTTTGCAGTTGAATTTGGAGTTGCCACGATTTCCTACTGAATATGAAACTGATTCAGGAGATGAAGGGGCGTCAGATCTCGGAACAAACATTCTTAAAAAATTCCAAAAAAATCACTATGATTTGGTGAACAGTGCTTCCTCTAATGGAAGTGCCTCTACCAAACCAGAACCACCTTCACTTAGTAATACAGGAATCCTGTGGCTGACCAGAGAAATGAAAAGGTTTCTATATTAACATGTTACAATGTTTTGTTTTTCATTTGCATTTATGTTGTTAAGGTAACATTTTCAAAGTGTAGTTTTATCCTATTAAATGTATTTTTATAAATATTGTCACTTGTTTGTTTTTTTAAAGATGATTAGTAGTTTATAAATTTGATGAAGTTTCCTTAAAACCTCTTAGTGTAAAAGGTAATGTACATAAAATTTCACTTTGTTTTTCAATAATAGCTTTTGTGGCTATAAAACACATATAAGTGTGTAAGTTAATTTTTTAGTTTAATTTTTCAGCCATTTCAATTCAAATCAATTGATTGAACCGACTCTGGCTGTGCTACAATCAGAAAAAAATAATGAAGAAATACAGAATGAGGTTTGAACTTTTGTAAGATTTAGCCCAGTGCTCTTCAACCTTTCTTCTTGTGCCCTTTATAATCTAACCTTTATAACGCATGTGCCATTTTCATTTATAACCAATGTTAATTAAGTGTGAAATGAAAGCGTTATGCTAGAAAAGTGTAAACTTGAATTGATAGTTTTCGTCTTGGCTAGTTAATAAATGAAAGTATTAAGTAAAATAGACAAAACTGTGAATTGAAAAACTGTATAGTTCAAATTACAAATCTGTTTTAAAGTGATAGCTCATATGTTATAACACACATGCAGTAAATTACTCACACTTATATAAATTTTCTGGTGAACCCATGTGCACCCGTTTAACTTTCTGGTAAACTCATGAGTTCACCATGCACTCATGTTGAAGAGCACTGAATTAGCCCACATTAACTGAATAAGTTAAAGCAAAAAAACAAAATTTTACTTTTTAACTAGCCACTTTTTAACTATTAATGTTATGCTGTCTTATTTTTTAGCTTTGTGAGTTGCTTGGTTTTGACCATCTAGACTTGATCACTGAAATTCTCAGCAATCGTGATTCATTACTTCAAGACAAAGCGGCTAAACAACGAATACCCAACCACACCAACAAAGGTATCAGTCTGTCTTTATAACACCTCAGTCCAAGACCCAAAGTAGCAAACGTTGATGTCCATATAAATGTTAAGAATTGCACCTAAAAGTCAAAATGTACAGCATGTATTTTTTTGCTAAAATTGCTTATGACCAAACACAAAGAATCTGCTTGATGGCATATCCAATTTGCCAAATGTTTTTTGCAATTAATTGGATTAAGCATACAGGATTGGCTGGACCCACTTAAGTCCTTTACAGTTTTGTAGTACAACTTTATTCAATACATACATAATTAACATCGTGTTTTTAACCAATAGGTTTTCCTCAAATGCCCAGAGATGCCAAACCCACATACGGATGTCAGGTCATCGTACAGGTACGTCACCAAAAATGACGTGTTCTTTTGTTACGTCACCAGTATTACCTCACAAGTAAATCTGTGGCAATCCTTTTGACTTTGAGATTTCTCGATTTATAAACAGAATAGAACTAACGATGTGCGACAAAAAGCGTAGTAAATGATAGCTTTATTTTTACCTATAAAATGGGTTCTTCATAGTGGGCACTTTGTATAAGGGTTGCTAGACGGATAATCTTTTCGTGGGTTGGCTGTTAAACTCTGTATTAAAATACAGTTTTTGTGCACAGACGGATAGCGAAAAGCAGCTAGCAAAGGTGATACGTAAAGAGCGCAAAGCTTACCAGAAATATGCTCAAAACGTGGTTGACCGAGAAGAGGAATTTGATCCTTCTATGTTACGGGAGCAAAGGTAACAACAACTTGTTTAGTCTAACTCTAAAGCAAGCATGCAACTTCTACCGTTTAAGCCCAACAAACTGTGTTCTGCGTAAAGTGTTTTCAGTCGGTGTTGCTAAAAGTTCATTCACCTAATGCCAGCTTTAGTCAGATGGATTTTTCATTTTGTTTATGGTTTTAGGACAAGTAATAAGGGATATGTTTCCTGGCCAACATTGTCTGTAATCTTATAAAGAACAAATATGTTTTGCTTAAAGGCGTTCTCACTGTCTTATTCAAAGATAAACTTGTTCTTTTTCAAATCTTTTCTTGTTTACTGTTTTTAACCCATATCCTAAATCCCTATCTTATCTTTTACGAAACTTATAAGTATAGTGCTTAGGAGTTAATAAAAATGTTTTCTACCTGTTTTATCTTATTTCTAACGCTCAGGGTATTGTCGCTTGCTGCGTCTGCCCCTTTATTTTCCAATCCGGCTCAGCTTAGTACGACCGTCGAGAGATTTCCGTTTGTATATGATGCACAAGTTCAAGCCCAGCGGACCGCGTCTTTTGTCGGTGGAGTCCGGGTAAGTGACGTCAGAGTTTCGGTGACGTAGTTTCACCTGACCTTGGTTGCTCCCACCAAAGGTCAAGATCTATGCAACCTGCATTTTACATGTTTGATAAAGGCTCTTTTATGGCATTTGCTACGACATAAACAGCTATTGTTAGAAAATTGTATAAACTTGAATTACTTTTTTAGGCTCAAATTTCGTTTGAAGTATAACAACACTACATATAGCAGTGGTCATCAAAATGTCCCTAACCCAACACCTAAGGGGCGCTGCAGAATTAAAAAAACGATCTAGAGGCCCTGTAATAAGCCTTGAACAGAATACATCTACAAGGAAAATTTGGTCAAATTTCTCTCAAATCGACTGAAGTTTGGTGAAATGTTTTCGTAAAATTGACTACTTCTAACATGTTGGTTCGAATTTCACCGCAGGCTAGATTTGTCTACCCTACGCCTTGCCATATGGGAATGCTTGGGAGACCGGCTTAATTCAGTATAACGCCTTTAACGGGACTGGCATACAATGATTTATCAACATACTACAAATAATGGATTTTTTACCATTTTTACGGTTATACAAAACAAAATGCGAAATTCTTGTTGGAGCAGATGGCGTTACCCGAAGGATTCACGACCAAATCGAACAAAATGTATGAAGAAGTTCGTCTTCCAGCTAATAAAGGATTTTTAGGCGAACCGTGGCCACTCATCCGTATCAGAGACCTCGATGACGTAAGTTTGGCGTTTTATTGCATTTGACAAAGTGGTTTTCAAACTTTCCGGTATTTTTTTAAAACGTTTCTTTTGTTATTACCTCAAGTATATTATAGCAAAACGGAAGCTTGATTTAAGAAATAATAATTGGTTTTCTTATTTTCAACAGTAAGATGCAAAATGTAGTTGTTTTTGTAAAAATATACAGTAATCAAAATGCAGTTTGAGACCACAGACAAGACAAAAACATTGTGATTGTGCGCGAACAATTGCTTTTTTCATACTTTTGTTTCGATAACAGCACAATCTGACATAGAGCAAAAGTGTAGAAAAACTTTGAACGCGAAATTACGTCACGGAACCTAAAAAAGTCACCTGTTTGAACACCCTGATTTAAAATAAGCGAGACTAGTTGATGTTTATAATACTCAGTTGCATATATTTTTCCTTTTTTATGCAATTCCAAATTACATCTTTTTCATATAGATTGCTCAACTCGCATTTTCTGGCACAAAACGGCTCAACGTTGTTCAATCTCGAGTTTTCGAAACTGCTTACAAGAGTAACGAGAACCTGCTGATCTGTGCCCCAACCGGCGCGGGAAAAACCAACGTTGCCATGTTAACCGTTGTCAGGGAGATAATTCAAAATGTGGTATCCGGCGTAATTCAGCTCGACAAATTTAAAGTAACCTTTCTTTAATGTAACCAGAAATCTAAATCAATGCATGTTTTCGGCCTTGGTTGTTCGTTTTAAAAATGTACCTCTAGGCAAGCGGGTAAAATTTGTATCCCACGGTTATACGATATAAGTTTATGATATCATTCGCTGATCATGCTTAGCAGTGGTTTCCAACCTTTAGCAACGAATTCCTCACTTAACAAATCAAAAAGTGTAGTTCCTCGCCAATATGTAACATGGTAGAATGGTAGATGCTAAACAATACAAAGATCATTTGAAATTGGGTATTTTATCCACTTTACTGGTTATATTCCCAGAGCTGAAGTGTCTATTTACAAACCACGTGTACGAATTAAAGTAAATTCATGCCCTCTTCAAGTTTTAAAAATTCCTCTCTAGTTGGGAACCACTGACCTATGTGAACAAACCAAGAATGGGGTTTAACTTTTTTTGTTGCAAAATTAATGATTAGTGTGTGACAAAACCCATCAGCTTCTAATGAAATATATATCAATTTTGTGCTATTCAAAAATGCTTGTTTTGTTTTGATGGTTTTGGTTTTACGTAACTATTATAAAGCAAAGTAACCACAACGATTGGGATACTTCGTGTAGTTATCATTTAATCGTGTGTATAGATCGTATACGTTGCCCCGATGAAAGCGCTTGCTGCTGAAATGACTGAAAACTTTGGAAAACGTCTCTCGCCGCTTGGTGTCGCTGTACGCGAGCTCACTGGTGATATGCAGCTCACCAAAGCCGAAATTGCCAGTACACAGGTAAAGTAATACATCGTATGTTTGCATACTTTGTATTTAAAATTGTGGATGTGAAGTCGTCTTGCTTTGCTATTTGTTATCATTCCTTGGCGAAAGGTGTAAACCAGCTGGAACTCCGATACTGTACAAAACAAAGCTTGAGTTAGGTCAGTAAGTTGATGAAATTGTAGCATATATGATTTCAAGTGTAAAGCCCTCCCGTTGAAGCCTAAACCTGACCTGAAAAGTCCGCTCGACTTACAAATCTGCCGTGAACCTGGATCACCTTGTTTTATTGTGATCATATAAACGATTCCAGTATTATTTGCAAAATCCGTTTTCTTGCACACTGAATTCTAAACTTTAACCTGGTTTTAGAAAACAAATAAGACAAAGCTTGATTAATAGAGTCGATATTAATGGTAATTGTCCATATTATTTTCTTTATTACGTCATCGTGTTATAAAGGTGACGTCATTTCCCATGATTTATATTCGACTAACTTTTGGTTTAAGTCTTAATTATTCACAAAAAAAACAAGTCTTTTCTTTCTTTAACTAAAACGCATCTTTTAAAAATAACCGATTATGACGTAACAGATGCTGATAACCACGCCGGAAAAGTGGGACGTGGTGACGCGCAAATCCACCGGCGACGTGTCGCTCGCTCGACTTGTACGATTGTTGATCATCGACGAAGTTCACCTTTTGCATGACGAGCGAGGCCCGGTACTTGAAACGCTGGTAGCTCGTACGCTAAGACAGGTAATGGTTTATGCTTTAAGTTGTGGTGGTCCATTATAATACTTGCGAACTTTCTTTAATCGTTTTTTTTTTCGGGCTGTATTCTGCTTCATTTTTTAGGTGCACCTGTAGAGTAGGGCTGCCCGCTTACAAATGATTTTTGTTTATTAACAAAAAATAATGAAAAATTTAACAAATTTTATTGGAAACCCAAAATACACGTCCGCGGTACCAGTGTCGCAAATAGTCCCGATACGAAACTAGAACCTAATTTAAATACCTTCAGGTCGTTTTTGGAGTGGTTTTAGGTCAATGTTTTTTAAATCGATTTAAACTATGGATTACCAGTCAAAATCTTGATTGTAAGGATAAAGTTTTTGCTTAAATTTATATCTTTGAAACAGAATTATATGCATTATTTCTATTTCCAGTTTATCACTACGCTTAATGGACAGTCCGCTTAAAAACCAGTGCGATAAAAAAAGGATTTAGTGGTCTGGATAAAAGTGTAGAACGTAATTGACTTTTTGATATTTGATATTACTTGGAACATTAACTCTTCAAGCGCATTTACTTACAGGGTCAATTGCATTTGGATTAAAAAATTAAGTATAAGTAGTAAGGTTTGTGCAAACAAGGTTTTTCTGTGTAGGTCGAAACACAACAAACGATGATACGAATTGTCGGTCTATCTGCGACTCTTCCCAACTATATTGATGTTGCAAGGTTTCTCCGCGTAAACCCGTGAGTAAAGTTTGTTTTGGTCTTTTTTTGTATAAATAACTAATTGCTAGATTGTGATAAACGTACATGTCCTATAAAAATATATAGCTTACATGGTAAAACAAAAATCATGTCGGACGTACAAAATGATTTTGTTTTAGTAAATGTGACTTAAAAAAACGTTTATAATTATAAAATGATAAAAAATCGGCGGAATGTTTATCCGAAACGGATTTTGTTCAAACATAAACTCTCATTTAGACCCAAAATTTAGATTTACCAAAGTAAAATTACGACAGTGTGACAGAGTGTAAGGCAGGCCGAAATTGAACTTGTTTCTTTTAAATTTAAGCTCGAACTTAGGTTGAACAAAGCTTGTTTTATTGAAACTTAAGCCCTAAAAGTCCGGCCCGAAGTACAACTCTGAATTAGACCGTGAATATCGTTCATATTGTATGTATAGACACAAGGGATTGTTCTTTTTTGATGGTCGATTTCGTCCAGTCCCACTTCAGCAAACCTTCGTTGGCGTGAAAGCTCGAAGTGTGATGCAACAACGTATGGATATGGACGAAGTTTGTTACGAGATTATCAGCGAAAACTTGGACAATGATAACCAGGTTCGGATGAACTTGTTTTTATATAGTTTTGAAATTGCCTTTTTGCAACTTTTGTTGTTTGTCGAAACAAATGAAGTCCCAGTGCAAAGCAGTATAAATATTTTTTGGAGTAAAACTTCTGAAACGGAGCTTATGGGATTTAATCTGAAACAGCTTTTACTTGCAAATGAATTTTGCTTTAAACCGAGCTGTTTAAATGTATGAAATTTTCAAAATGGTAAAATATGTACAGCTGATACAGAAAACAAAGAAAAGCAAAATAATCAAAATTAACAGCACACTTTAATTTGTTTTTATGGGTCCCCTTCCTTGAAGGGGACACATCTTGATTTTACTCGATTTCTTTTTTTTTTTTTTCTTTTTTTTTCTTTTTTTTTTTTTTCTTCCCTGAAGTTTGTCCACCCCATTTTGCCCTGAAATGTTTGATGGATTTGGATGAAACTTTGACAGATGGTAGATATAGTTGTGTAGATGTGCCATCTGCTTCGTTTGTCATGATAACCCCAGTATTTACCCCGCTAGCCCCCAAAATGTAAAATGTGGTTTGTGCGCACCACAAACGTTAGTTTTGTGTGATGTTATAAAGGCAACTACATATGATACTTATGTTTAAGGATCGCTTGGTGAACGTGTTTGCGGATAGCAGTCAAGGGGGTTGTTCACAGCCTTGTGACGTCACAAGTCATTACGGTTGTTGATTAAAACGCCCCCTAGTGGTCAAAATTGAAACATTGGCCGATTTGGACAAAATTTTACAGGATTGTTGTTTGGGTCATTGCAGTTTCATATTTTCAACATTAAGGTGAAGAACCCCATCAGTTACCCCACTAGCCCCCTAAAATGGGTGAATTTTTAAACAGGGTCGGAATTGGCTGAAATTTGGATAGCTTGTACAATTTGCCATTTACAAATGATGATTGTTGTGTTAAACCCTGTAGCCCCAGCATTTACCCCACTAGCCCCCTAAAATGGGTGAATTTTTAAACAGGGTCGGATTTGGCTGAAATTTGGATAGCTTGTAGAAGTTGCCATTGACAAATGACGATTGTTGTGTTAAACCCTGTAGCCCCAGCACTTACCCCACTAGCCCCCTAAAAAGGGTAATTTTTTTAAACAGGGTCGGAATTGGCTGAAATTTGGATAGCTTGTACAATTTTCCATTTACAAATGACAATTGTTGTGTTAAACCCTGTAGCCCCAATAGTCACCCTACTAGCCCTCTAAAATGGGTGAGTTTTTAAACAGTGCGCAATTGTTGGAAATGTTATGCCATTTATAGGTATCGATTGTTGTGTTTTACTTATTTGTTTTAAACTAGACAAACTTTAAACAATGCTTGAATTGAGCTGATTTGTATAGTTTGAACTTTGCGTAGCATGACTATTTAATCCTAGTACCAATCACAGTGTTTTACTTTACAACACCAAAGTTTCTTTACCAGAAGAGCTCTATAGACTTGATACTATGCCTGGCAGCAACAGCTTATTTAAAGTTTCTTATGGTTATCTCTTGAAATGCAGTATTTACAACTTTGCATGTGTGGGGACCCATGAGTTTCTGCCTGCAGAAACAACTAACGTTTTAAACGACGGTGGCTAATATGGGACCCAATATAAAATAAGTGAAGGAATTATATTGTCGTTTTAGAATACGATTTAGTGTATGGACAATGGCAAAATGTGCTAAGCCACCCCTCTAGTTGTTTATTCTGTTGTACTATTAGCACTGTTACATATGCCCTATGTATTTTTTTCTGTAAAAACGAGAAACAAGGTAATAGTTTTATATTAAAGCGACATTCTCTTAACTCAACGACATTTGCTTTAGGTTTTAGTGTTTGTTCACGCCAGAAGCGCCACAGTGAAAACTGCCCAATCTCTGATCGAAATCGCCAGAAAATTTTCAGAAACTCAGAAGTTTTCGTGTCAGATGATGGAAGGCTACGGTCAAGCCGAACATCAGGTATGTTGTTCCTTCAAGACTTTAAGTCGATTATTTTGAAACATGGTACCAAATTTGTATTTAACTCTGTAGTAATAGTCCACAGACTTTTGGTCGTTATGAATGGGCATTTATCTGAATACTTTGTAAGCTACAGACAGTGCACATTGTTTCTACCTATAAGGTCTCATCAGTGCAAATGATGACAAAACATATGCCGTATTTGGTAGCTATGAAGCGGGCCGCGATTTTGTTGGAAGCAACTGGCTGAAAGCTGGTATAGCCACATACGGCATTACATGACTCGTATTGTATCACTGCGTTGATTTTGCCTAAAAAAGTGACGTTCAATTTGTAGAAAATTTGCTGAAAATGTGTCAAAATTTGTAAACTATAAAGTTGTAACGTTTTGTAACATATACTTAATCGAATATCAACATGAAATCTTCGTTTTTGGCCAAACATAACGGATACAGCATAACCTCCTAGGGCTGGGCCTAACAGCGAGCATCAAAAACAGCGATGCTCGGTACCGAGTACTCGGCTCGGCCCATTCCTATTATCTCCAATACGTTTTGACAGACAATCAAAATTTTAGTTCAGCCAACATTTACAACACAACTTTGTCAATTCAACAGATGCAGAGATCACGAAACCGCGAACTAAAGGAGCTCTTTACCTCGGGCTTAGGAGTTCACCACGCTGGGATGTTAAGAAGTGACAGAAATCTGGTGGAGAAACTTTTTTCCCAGGGGTTGATCAAAGTTCTATGTTGTACGGCTACGCTCGCCTGGGGGGTGAACCTCCCAGCGCACGCTGTCGTCATCAAGGGCACCCAAGTGTACAACGCCCAGCAAGGGTCGTTCGTCGACCTCGGGATTCTTGACGTCATGCAGGTATGACGTCAGTGCGGTTGGTTCGTTTTTTAGAATAAATGTTGATGGAATTTTGGCAAAATTAAATTTGTAATTTTTTTAGACGTCACCAAAATCTGTGACGTCTTGCGAATATGACGTCAGTACGGTTTGTTTTTAGAAACAAATGTTGATGGATTTTTGGCAAAATAAAACGTGCAATTTTTTATTTGACGTCTACGGAATTTGTGACATCATTCGAGTATTTGATTTGTTTGACTCACTAAAAGCGTTCATATGTATGTTTTAAAATATTGATCAATATATTATTTCAGATATTTGGTCGTGCCGGTCGCCCGCAATTTGACACCACCGGTGAGGGTACCATCATTACTACTCACGATAAATTATCGCGATATTTATCGCTGATGACACGGCAAAACCCGATCGAAAGTCGCTTCGTGGATTGTATGGTCGACAATCTAAATGCTGAGGTATTAACAAATCCTTGTATAGTATTTATTTTCAATTTTAAATGACTAAAACGTTTTTAATATAATTTCAGGACAAATATTAACGTTTTAATGCCTATACAAAACAAAATTAACAATGCTTAAAAAACAAACAAAATATCCTATTTCAACTTTGTGTAAATTCCGAATTAAACGTTGGTTGTGTGTTATTTTTGTAGGGCACCAATAAATGTACAAATAAATGAAAAACATTTCATTCCATTATATGCAGATAACTCTTGGGACCGTAAACAATGTGGAGGACGGTGTGAAATGGCTTTCATACACTTATCTCTTCACAAGAATGAGGAAAAATCCTCTTGCTTATGGTATTGCACCTAAAGTGATTGCGGTAAGTTTTTTTGTTACTAATGGCAACATTTCCAACCTAAAACTGGCACAGTTAAAAGAGTTACATTAAGTGGGATAGTTAACCAGTTTCTTTGCATTTTTTTCCCTGGCTAAACATTCCCCTTTCGGATTATTAGCGCACCCGCTTTGTGTTTGCAATGTTGTTGGTTATAATCCCATCTCGGCCAATTGTATTTTAGGAAGAAATTAAATGTTATTGCTTCAAGAGAGAGAAACTGATAGGGTAAATTAAATGACTGTTACCAACCTCTTAAGTCTTAACTTTTACCAAAAATTATTAAACCGAATTGAAATCACGAACGTTTAACAACTTATAATTGTAACGGTTAGTTAAAAGATATATTTCCCCAGGATGATCCATCGCTCGATAAATGGCAAAGAGACCTGGTATCTACCGCTGGAAAGAAATTGGATCGCGCGAAGATGGTTCGATATGACGAAAGAACCAGTAAACTGACGATTTCTTCAAATCTCGCAAAACCTTTAAAATAGTGTTTTATTGCAACTAAAACCTTGCACAAACTTTTATGTGCAACGTCAATGAAGTACCCGACTTTTGATATATTGCTTGCCTCTTCTTGTTAGACTACCAAGGCTTTTTACCACAATAATTGCATAAGTACAAATTGGTTTGATGTATACCGGTTTACCAAACAAATGTCAGTGAAAAATGTTTAGTAATTTACCACAACGGGGCGTATTGTCGGAAAATGTACCTTTGCACCACAATTTTGATTCACTTTCGTTCTCAAGAAAAATATTACTTTACATTTGCGTTTCCAGCGTAACGGTTTCATTTTACGATTGTTCTAGCTTAACGGTTTCAATTTTAATTCATATAACATTCATTGTTTGTCTCTTAGGTTATTTTCACCCGACGGATCTTGGCAGAACGGCCTCTCACTTTTACATCAAATACAAATCGATCGAAACGTTCAACGAATGCATTAACTCTACGATGGATATTTCAGCTATTCTGTCCATGATTTCAAAATCCAATGAATTCGAACAAATCAAGGCAAGTGTAGTGATGTCATACTGGTCAATGACGTCACCATCCGTAGATATTTCCATTAGTTTCGAGAAATGTTTTTGCAGCGAAACAAAAATGTCCAGTCGATGTTTTCAAAAAAATATTTAAATGTAATTGTGACGTCACAGGTGCGTGACGAGGAGATGAATGAGCTGGACGAGTTAGTGGATGAGTGCTGTGTCGTTAAGCTCAAGGGTGGACCTGAGGACGTTGAAGGCAAGGCCAATATTTTGCTGCAGACCTACATCTCATCCGGTGAAGTGCGAAGTTTCTCGCTCGTATCCGATTTAATGTACATTGCACAGGTAAAAGATGCTTTATGAAAAGAAATTATGAGTGGTTTATTGTGTTTTTAGGGCAACCCTTAACTGTGCATGTAATTTCGTCTTTTCCAGACTATAGTTTCGCTTTTTATGCTAAATTAAATCTCTTTTTCTACTTTATTTTCTTGAACTTTTTTTAAAACTTTGTGGATTAACTGCAAAAATGTGTTTTCAAATTACAAAAACAGTTTACAAATTAGCGAAAGGAAAATATTTTGAATTATTCGATTGGTCGGGACCTGGGGACCATAGAACTTATGAAGTACAGTGGTGTTTGTATCGTTTCAAAAACGTCTATTGGCTTTCAACATTGCAAAATGTCAAAAAAACTGAAACCGTCTTGAATATTTTGCATCAAAAATTATTTTTAAAAAGGTCCGTCGTGCCTTTTCATTTGATTTAACATTTTCAAAGATCCCCACAAAATCCTAAGCATATTTCCATCATTTTTTGCATGTTAGATAATTGCTTTAAATCCGGCCCCACAGCTTTACCAAAACTTAGCAATATGGCCCTTTCGTTAAACAAGTAGACCTTTTGTGTATAATCCAATTCTAAACCGTTTCCTTCATCACAGAATGCTGCTCGTATTGTTAGGGGCGTATTTGAAATCGTCATAAAGCAGGGGAAAACCCGTCTCGCTGATCGTTTACTAAAACTCTGCAAAAGTGTCGATCGACGTTTCTGGCCTCACAACACCCCACTACGTCAGTTTGGTTCCCGCCTTAATCGTGACATTTACCGTAAAATTGAGGATCAGAAATTGACGATAGACAAAATGCGGGACATGACTCCAAAAGACATTGGTATGTTTAGGTTTGGTTGATAAGGCTATAGTGGTTAGATTTGGTAAAAGTGGGTATTGTTGCAATTAATTTTCTAATTTATATCACGTAAATTATAATGTATGTAAGTTATCAATCATCAGTACGACCTAATTTTACAGGATTGTGTAGTAAAAATAATACCCAGTAACATTTTTTAAAAAAACTTTAGGACTTTAGTGATGAAAGAATATTTAACTTATTTGTCAAATTTTTGATTATTTTATCAAAAAGTTCCAACCGGAAAAGCTTAAAATATTAGTTATGCCGCATTTCTGCCACTAAAGCGTACATCCTATTAATTAAAAAAGTGTAAATTTAAAGATAACATTTCTTTTAACCAGGCAAAGTTAAGGCGGGCTTTTCAGTTAGGGTTCGGGTTTAAGTTTCAGTACATTGGGCCTAACTTGGCCCACATACACTCTGTTTCAAAGTATAGTGGTTTCACTCTCTTTATACGATTTTTAGGTCACATGCTTCGACATCCAAACATTGGTGAAAAGGTTGCAAGGTGCATCCAAGAACTTCCATATGTTGCACTGGAGACTTCAATTCAACCTATAACTCGTTCCATCCTTCGAATTCGGCTTGCCATCACTCCTATGTTTCGTTGGAACAATCACGTACGTGGAAAACGTTTAAAAAATACCAACCATATATGCATAATTCCACTTATAAATTTCACTGATATTGGTGAATGGATCAACAATCTTTATTTCCTAACATTCTGACTTTCGTTGAAAATTTGTACCATTTTGGAGTGCGCAGCCTGAAGTTTTTGCAAATTATGTGACCGTATGCACGTTTTAAATATGTGTGCATTGAAGTAAGGTGTTTTTACCGAATAATTGCCTAAAAAAAGTACAATTTTTGGGCAAAACAGTCATTTAGAGTTTGAAGCAGTTTACACTGAAAAATAAATGACCTAAACCTTTTTTTTTCGTCCTGCCTTTTGTGGATTTGATTTTCAATTAGGTCATCAATTTAAAAAAAAGATTTCTATGTTGGCACAGGTTCATGGTAAGATGAGCGAACCGTTTTGGATGTGGGTTGAGGACCCCGACAGCGAGCATATGTACCACAGCGAGTACATACATTTATCGAAGAAAAACGTAAGTATACACTATGCACTGAAGCTTCAGGAAAGACCAACACAGCAAACACAATACACGACTGGCTTTGAATTAAGCACTTTAGGACTGCTTGACACTAGGCCAGGTCAAGCAACTGGCTGCCTAGCTAGAAAAAATTATTAAAAAAATACTGACACAGAGTGTGAAGTCAGGCCCGAATTAAGTCCGTTTTTTGGAAGAAATCTAAGCCCGAACCCGGCCCGACTTACAACTCGGCAGCGTAACAACTTATTATACATTCGCTAGACCTTACATTTTGTTGCATTTTTGAAAAAAAATGTTATTGTTTTTTTTTGCTCCTTCACATTTACACTTTACTATGACGTCACACAGGTTGTACGTAGCGAGCCGCACGTCATCACTTTTACGATTCCTCTGATCGAACCTCGTCCCACTCAATACTACGTTCACGTTGAATCGGACCGGTGGTTTGGATCAAGCGCGATTTGTCCGATTTCATTCAAACATCTTATTCTACCGGACCGACATCCTCCACATACAGGTAAACGAACTTTAATTGCAAATCTATATTTAGGGTTGTTGTATTGGAATCAATATAGACGAATCCGGTTAATTAAATAGGGTTCGTAAATACCAACACCAAGCTAAAATTGTCCGTATTGGCATAGTTCGTTTAATTGAATAGGGCTAGTAAATCCCTAGCCATTTGTCAAGATAATCTTTTGGTTAATCGTATAATCTGTTCAATTGCATCAAAATTGGAAATTCTAATCGAGGCCATTTGTTAAAAAGATAGTTCGGTTAATTGCAAAAAAGAGCTTGGCTAATATGTTACGTGATTAACAGGCTTTATCGGTACAATCTTAGTGTAATTTTCGTTCATTATTGGTTTGTGAATTAAAGCAGTAAACAATACAAAATCCAGTTAGGAAATTCATGAGTTATTAAATGATTTAATTGTACGCCGTAGTGATATACATGGGTTACTATTGATGTCCTTATTAGCTATAGAATTTTTTGCTGGGATCTTGCACAACTAAGTCCGGTAAAAAAAATCAAGAAAAAAATCTACTCAACTTCAGAGAACATATTTTTTGTCAAAACTGTAGAGGAAAATGGAAAACATTTTTAATCCTTTTCAAATCATTGCCTTATCCTTAGCCTATGTAGCGTCTCTTTAAAAGATATAACAGTGCTAAGATGAACATATATTAATTCCTGGGACCAGTCCTGAAGGGTTCATGAAAACCAGCGATCACGGCACACTCGTATATAAATCATAGTGCACCATGCTTATTGAAGGCGTTATTGTACTTTTTTTACTTTTTACTTACTTTTTTTACAGAGCTACTTGATCTTGAACCTCTACCGATAACAGCGCTGAACAATGTTGGATATCAATCAGTTTACAACTTCACCCATTTCAACCCGATTCAGACCCAGATATTCCACTGTCTGTACCACAACACAACTAATGCTCTAATCGGTCAGTTATTACAAATACAAAGGACTAACGTGAATTTGTTTTCGCAAATGACTGACATAAACACAGTTGATTTTCAGTTGTCAATTGTATAGGTATTGTTTTTTCCTTTGTTAATTGGTTAAAATGTGCTTAAATATGCGAAAATGTCGTTAAACATGTCACTTTATTTATTTTAGAACAAATCTAGTATATTTTCTTTGCGAAAAAAATATATGCAAAATTAAACTGTTACTTCACCTAAAATACCTTTGCTTGTTATTAAATTTAAACACCAATAATCTTGCATTATATTGATCGCCGTGTTTGACCTTACAACATCAAACTACCACGTAGTTATCCCGAAAAGAGCACTCTTAACATTTCATATGTGCAGAAACTATCAAGGTTACAAAAACTAGGGCATATAGGAGACTATATGTAAGACAATGTATTAAATATAATTAACTTTCAAGCTATGCTATTACGACTGGGCACAACGTCAATACATGCCAAACCAATAATAAAAAGTGCAATACAATTAAATGTGTGAGATAATCCACCCTTTTTAGTTGCACAATAAATAACTTGATTAAATTTCCAGGCGCCCCTACTGGTTCAGGAAAGACCGCCGCAGCAGAATTGGCAATCTTCCAAATGTTAAACAACCAGCCTGGTAGCAAAGCTGTGTATGTTGCTCCACTGAAAGCTTTAGTGCGAGAACGAATGAAAGATTGGTCGAAACGTCTGGCTCCAAAACTCGGTCTCAAGTAAGTATGGGTCCCATAAAAGTCTGCAAGGGTTATATAGGGTCCAATCTGTTGTTTTGGCACTACAGTATATCTTATAAAAGTATGTTAGAGTGACTGTTAATATGTGCCCAAAATATGTACAAAATACTTTCTTTATGTAAGCTTTTAAACAGTTTTGCTTTACTACAGGTTTGAACTTAGTGTTTTTAATAACTTTTACGTGGTAAGATAATAGACCTTTAAAGTTTTTGCACTCTACACAATTACATAATTGTACTGACAAAGCATAAATGCCTCTCCAGGCTTGTAGAACTGACTGGTGACATCGCTCCTGATATGAGGGCCGTCGCGCGCTCTGACGTCATAATCACGACTCCCGAAAAGTGGGATGGAGTTTCTCGAAGTTGGCACACGAGAGGATATGTTCGACAGGTGGCGCTACTGATCATCGATGAAATACATTTACTTGGTAAGTGGATTTTCTCGTTGTTGTGCTTAAAGACAAATAACTGAATTGGACATTGCAAGCAAAAATAAAGCAAAGAAATTGGAGTTGAAATTTTATGTTTGCAATTTGAAACATTATGCCTTCATATGGGGTGAATTTGTCAGATATAAAATTTATTTCTACGTTAATTATTGGAAATATAATTGAAACGCTGTTTATACAGTAGTTAGCTATCGTATATTTATGGGGACCCATGTGATTGTAAACATTAAATCACTGGACAAAAGTAGTTTGTGTAAATGCTTACAGAAAAATATTGCAGCAACACCTGAAGTCATGTTGGCCAGGGAGTATTTAAAAAAAAATACTGTTTCGCACAAAAAAAAAACATTTCTATGATGGAAAATATCACATCATGTAAAAGGAATTGAATTAAAGATAACGAATATTACGAAATCATATTCTGAACCTATATTTTTGTGCAGGTCAAGACAGAGGACCTGTTCTAGAGGTGATTGTCTCAAGAACCAACTTTATTTCGTCACAAACCGAAAAACCTGTGAGAATTGTTGGGCTCTCTACTGCCCTCGCGAATGCACGTGACCTAGCTGATTGGCTTGGAATACGACAGGCAAGTTTTGAACCTCATCTGATTAAAAGTTTTTACAAAAACGCTTCCTTGTTTGGAAGTCATTCAGTCACAAAAGCACCTTATTTCAATTATATTTTTTCCAAAAGTTATTGGGTATAAATTTTGAAAAGGCATTTTTTCAATAAACATTGTCACAGCTGTAGTGGTAACTCATGTTAAGTTTCGCATTTAAAGTTTTTTGTTTAATTACCAATCACATTACCTTCATCTGGTCAAAAATACCATATAAAGTTTCAACAGTACTAAAAATCTTGAACCTATTAGTCACTTGGCATTCAATATTGCATGCACAATTTAGGGTTTACATAAAAACTACAATCCAATATAAGTTTAAATGCGTTTCGATGAGAGCTCTTGGTATCATGTAATGACTTTTTTGTGTGTCGGCCTTTCAATGGTGTGGTTTGTTTCTTTTCAGATGGGATTGTTTAACTTTCGACCATCAGTTCGTCCAGTTCCAATGGAAGTCCACATTGAGGGATTTGCGGGAAGACATTACTGTCCTCGTATGGCTACAATGAACAAACCGTGCTTTCAAGGTAAATTGTTTCTTGTGGTATAACACCTGAAAACTTATTATTATTCACAAAGCTTTTTATGAGTCACAATCCAAAACCAAACAAGCTCTTGTTCCGTGCAACCAAAAAGCAACTTAAGTAAACAGCCGCACTTTAAAGGCATCTTAACCTTTTCTAGTCGTATTTTGGATCAACGAGTGTTACGCTACAAAAATATTTTGATCTGTTGGGTAAAAGTTCCAGATAGTGGTTTATACGAAACTTTTTTTCTCGTCGTCATACATATAGAATTTTACCAGTTGTATTTTTGACATCCAGTAATCTTTAGTGGTTTTAAAACTGTCCAATTTTGCACGCTTCTATTCACGTTATCAATGTATTTTGAGAACTGTAAGGCTGATAATTTCGTATTTTTTCAGCAATCCGTACTCACTCGCCAGCCAAACCGGTACTGATCTTTGTGTCGTCAAGGCGACAGACACGGGTCACTGCACTTGACCTCATAGCACACTTGGCAGGAGAACCTGATCCCAAGCAGTGGATGAATGTGGATGAGAGGGAGGTAATGTGCACGAAGTTATTTTACATCAAACTGTAGTTTTTTTATCACATAATTACCTATGCTAAGCTAAAAATCCCAATTGCACCAGAATAATGAAACTACCTATGGACCATTGGTTGAAGCAGGGGATTGAATTTGCACCATTTTCAACTTTAATCCTCGAACCCGATTCAAACAAAAATCTACCATGTTTAAAAACACAAATTGGGATTCGGTCACTTTGTATCGGTTAAACCAAAATCTATTAATGGGTAATAAATAAATTTAAGACGACTTTTTCTTTGTTACAAAGTAAAACATTAGCTTTGTTGCTGAGTTTTTTGTACTTAAAAAGTGTATGGTGTCAATTTAAACTCGAGCATAAAAACATTGTTGCAAGAAAGGGGTTTGATAAATTTCTAGTGGTAACGTCAAATTCGTCAAAAATTACGCCCTTAATGTTCAACGGATGTTCGGTGCAGAATACTGTATAAACCGCCTTGTTCGGCACACCACTAAACTTAACTCATCCGTACAAAAAACAATCTTTTAATGGCAGATGGAAGAGCTTCTTCACTTAGTGCAGGACACCAACCTTCGTTTGACCTTGGCGTTTGGTATAGGGCTCCACCATGCGGGATTAGTGGAAAGAGACAGATCTTTGGTGGAGAAACTATTTGCAGAGCAGAAGATCCAGACTCTCATAGCTACCTCCACGCTAGCATGGGGTGTTAATCTACCAGCACATTTGGTGATTGTCAAAGGCACCGAGTATTTCGATGGCAAGCATGGGCGGTATTGTGACTTCCCAATTACAGGTACCAAACTATCACATGTGTCAAGTGTTAATAAGATGAATTGATGGTCAAATACAATAAATTTTGGAAGCTATAATATTCACTTTTAAACAAAATGAACTAGTACAGACGATTGCTGAAGACGACAGTAAAGACAATTTTATCTCAAACATTTTTGAGATTATTTTCAAAAAACTTTTTGAACCTCAAAAAAGGTTTGACTTGTCTATAGATCTAAACCAGTGGTTCCCAACCTTTCGTCGACCATGGCCCTCTTAAAGTAACTTTTTGGCCTCGTGGCCCCCTTCAAGTTACCATGTAGGACCTGTGGCCCCCTTAAAATGTAGATAGCAATCTCGCGTTGGAATGCGGTATTAATTTTGGCCTTAAACAGGTCTAATAGAGTAAATGAGCGTGATAAACCTCACTATAAACAAATAGTATGTGAAATAGTCGATTAAATTCGGGAATAAAATTAAAGTAAAAATGACTTTTAGTGGGTGTTTCTTGTGAATCTACGCCCGTGGTCCCCCGGAACACATCTCGTGGCCCCCCTGGGGGGCCCTGGGCCCTGGTTGGGAACCACTGATCTAAACCAAATACATGTAGTCGCGTTAAGACACTTTTTCTCAAACTTTTTTACTGGGCTCATTAGGGTTTAAAAAAATACTATCTCGACAACATCTTGTCAAGGTTTTCTTCATTTTAAGGTTGTTTGATTTTCGTTTCCTGGAATTTCAAAGAGTTCTTTCATTTTCATATATTTTCTTCTTAGATGTCCTGCAAATGATGGGAAGAGCTGGGCGGCCACAGTATGACGACAAAGCGGTCGCAGTCATTCTCGTTCATGACGTCAAAAAAGCTTTCTACAAAAAGTTCTTGTATGAACCTTTTCCGGTTGAATCGAGTTTGCTAGAGGTAAGGCAAGACTCACTAATTTAATTGCATTAGTTAAGATGAACAGAAATTCATTACTGGGATCAGCCCTGAAGCGTCTATGCCAGCGGTTCCCAAACTTTTCTAAAAATTTTGCCTGGTGGACCCTTTGCAATTATTTTGATATTTCGCGGCCCTATAAAAATCAAATGGTTTT
The DNA here is from genome assembly GCF_965637545.1 of Phallusia mammillata. Taxonomy (NCBI): domain Eukaryota; kingdom Metazoa; phylum Chordata; class Ascidiacea; order Phlebobranchia; family Ascidiidae; genus Phallusia; species Phallusia mammillata. The sequence goes on from NC_137257.1 coordinate 6,001,270, forward strand.
CAAACTTTTTCATTGTTTTTTTTCAAAACGGTCACTTTGCCATTATATCGAGGACTCGCGGACCTTAAGCCTGAAGGTGTATTTTAGCAATACGAAAGTTGATTTACAGAATTTTAGCTTGTTAGGTATGCAAAATTACACATAACAACGATCCAAAGACAGAAAACATTACGATAGTGCGCAAACAATTGCATTCTTGATAGTTGTCATGCAATAAAGCAGTGGTTCTTAACCGGGGTTCGGCAACGCCGAATCAGGGGTTCGACGAAGGTCTTTTTTTGAAGTACAATACAAATACTCGTTTTTGTCAAACTTTAGGGTCTATAGTCGCTAAAAACGGCAATTCGTATTTGCTCAATATCAAAACACTGGAAGGTTAAACTTAGGCAGGGGTGTTTTAAACTGCTCTAAACAGTTTTTGTGGTACTAAAAAGAGTATTACCAGCCTAATAACCATATGTGTCAGACTTTGTGTACGCCTACTGTATGCCAACAATGCGAACAAAACAGGTACCACAAGCATCACAATATAGATTATGACATCATAAACACTTAAGACTGATCTCCTCGCTGTACAGCTCAATCTGTGCACCAATCCATTAATCTGGACTTTTTGGGCACTTTTAGATGGTATATATATATGATATAAACCAAGTATTTGAAAACAAAAAGCAGGTAAATGGCGGCCGTTGGTGAAATAAGAGCTAGATATTAATCTGGGCTTTTTGGACCTTGCCGGAATTAAAGCAATCATAAAGTAAGTTGCTTGTACTATTATGTCAGAATTTAACAAAATGACAAACAGTAACTGTTGCCACTACGTTTGAACAAAAACTAATTATGACCCACCAAACAGAATGGGTTAAAAACCCAGGATCTAACTTTGGGGGTCGACCAAAGGCTGAAGAATATCGTAGGGTAGGGTTGCCATATTTTATGATACACAATCCCTGACAAAATTTACCTCAGTTACATTAACCTCCCAGTGGTTCTCAAACTTTTTCATTATTTTTTCTAAACGGTCCAATTGCCATTATTTCGAGGGCTCGCGGTCCTTAAGCTTGAATGTATATTTCATACAAACGAAAGTTGATTGCAGGATTTTAGCTAGTTATGCAAAATTGTGCATAACAATGATCCAAATCTGACATCACAGACAAGACAAAAACATTACAATTGTGCGCAAACAATTGCATTTTTGTTAGTTGTCATGCAATAAAGCCTATTGTTTAGCAATGGAGACGGTCGATTCTCACTTCCACTTTGATTTAAACTTATTCAGTTTCATAAACTGACGCCAAATAAATATATAGAATTACTTCCACCTTTTCTCGGTCACCGCAAAATTATACCACCACGGATATAATTTTGCGGTGTCCGTAAAAAGGTGGAAGTAATTCCCTAATGGACCCCAGTTTGAGAACCGCTGCGTTAACCTTTTTTGCGATCCAAACACTTTTATTATGGAATAAATTTCGAAAATTCGAAAGTCACAAGCACGGCGACACGAGAAAACGTTGTAAGATACTCTGGTCCTTGTCAATTAACTTTCTGCGAAGGATTCAGTTTAGTTTTTAGGCTAAGCTCACTACTCTTACTATCCTTGAAACAATAAGCACATATATCACGGGTCGCCTTTACCACTCTAAAAGCCATTCGGACCAATTTCACACAGAAACAAACAAACACTGTGAGCCACAAAGACCTTTTCAAATTTGAAATAAAATGCCGCTGTAAAAACGGTTTTATTGTCTCACGACATTCGACTTTTTGTTGTTAATTAGTTCCTTGCATATGAGGTACACAGTTAAAGCAAATGAAGTAGCATCGAATGCTGTGTTTTCTTGAGACGCAGGTTTTTATTTGCGTATTTAACGCGTATTGTTAGACAACTAGTAAGAAACAGGTATTGTTACGCGCGCACACACACTGCAAAACGAAACAATAACCTTGTGCGTTAACCTGTGCGCCGCAAGTTTACCTCTTTACGTTTCGTGGTATAGACGCGGTTGTAGTTTACTAGAAACTTTCTTTGTTGGTACAGTGTATTCATAGTAACTTATATATATATATTTTCCTTAAATTCCTGACTTTTAAGTACATTTTACCATTTCTCCCTGACGCAGATTTAAACACTAAATTCCCTGACATGTCAGGGAAAATCCTGACGTATGGCAACCCTATCGTAGGGGTACGGCCGTGATAAAAAGGTTAAGAACCACTGCAATAAAGGCTATTTATTCTATAGTAATGGAGGCAGTGGATCTCTAATTGTACTTTGATTTAAACCTATTCAGTGACACAAATTGACGCCAAATAAGATTATAGAGGCACGTCAACCTTTCGCGGACCCGGCAAAATTGCTTCACGGACCCCTAAAGGTCCGCGGACCCCAGTTTGGGAACCGCTGGTCTATGCAGACCAGCGATCACGGCACGCTCATGCATAAATCACAGTACGCGAGGCCCATTGAATGCGCCATAGCGAATCAGCCGGTCACCAAGCATTCTTTTTTCTAGCCTACGCCTTGCCGTAGTAAATGATTGGTGACATGGCTTCGGTATGGCGCCTTCAATGGGCCTGGCGTACTGTGATTGATTGCATTAAAGATACTATGTTTCTTTTGGTTGTAATTTTGATGAAACCTAATCATTAACTACAGGTGCTGTCAGACCATCTGAATGCTGAAATAGTTGCGGGCACAATCGCTAACATACAGGAAGCTATGGATTATTTGACATGGACGTATTTCTTTCGTCGTTTGCTCATGAATCCAACTTACTACGAACTGCAAGATACAGGTTAACATCTTGTTTTCATATTCTGTAACAAAAACTCATAGATCTGGCTCTTGACGAACATCTCTGCAAGTGAAATACTGACAAATGCCCCTCACTGCCTTTTTTGGCTGACGACATAGGTATTTTTTACGTATTGGTCATAAAAGAGTGGAAATGGATACGCACCATAGCCTAAACTAGTAGTTCTCAAGCTATTGGTCATGAATCAGTCGTCAGAGCTGCTTAAACTTGGAGTATAACATAAGAAAATAAGCTCCCATAATAACTTGTGATTGTACAGTTATAAATTCCGTATCAAACTCGAATATATGTGACCAGTTTGGAACCGATTTTTACTAAATATTTGGGCCTCGGAAAAAATAGTTTTAGGATCGCTCGGTTATAGTTAGATACGGAAATTGCACTCATACTTATGGCCCCAGTTTACCCATTGTTTAACCCACAGTTCCTTATGTCCAATCTTGCAACATTTTACGATACTGAACTGGTAATACTTATTTACTACAGATCACGAGTCCGTTAATATATTCCTGTCCAAACTGCTCGAAAAGGCAGTCACCGATCTACGAACCTCCGGGTGTTTGGAGGAAATCAATTATGATGATGAAAACTTGCTTGATGCTACAGGAGCAGGAAAGATCGCATCTTTTTATTACCTCAACCATCTCACCATGAGGTGAAAATATTATCTTTGTAATTTTGTTTTTGTATTGGGTACTCTAAATATCAAAAGGATGGGATTTCAACTGTTTGATATTTTGCTTGTAAATGTACAATGTACAAGTAGTAATCACTAGTTTTTTGTGTATAATAAGGCTGTCTTTTTTTTTTTTTGGCAATTGTTTGTACTAAATGTTTTTCAATTTCTCGGGGTTAAATATCAGAAAAACTGTTTTTTGCCTTCTCATGAGTATGTGTCAATGGCGAAAAGTGACTTAAAGAAGAAAGTCTAAAGGAGTAAAAAAAGTACTTTTTGATACATTCCTTCGTTGCTAATTACTTCAACCTATTCCATTGCATTCAAAAACAGAATGCTGGAAGAAAACATGAAACCGGACTGTTCTGTGGAAGATATCATCCAACTACTTTCGGAGGCTCAAGAATTCCACGAGCTGCCAGTCCGCCACAACGAAGACAGCGTGAACAGGTAAAATTCTACTTCTATACGTCATGTATAAACTAGATATGACGTCACTTTATACGTCACGTATTCACCGATCTGACCTCACCATTTTACGTCACGTAAAATCGATGTTTCGTCACTTTTCATACGTTACGCATACATCGGTATGTCCTCACCTCTTATACGTCACGAAAAACCTATATGACGTCACTTTTTACACATCACGTGTACACCAGTATGACGTCACCTTTATTACGTCACTGGCATGACGTCACGTATAATTGACCTATGTTTTTAGCGAGCTGGCAAAGGATCTACCGGTGAAGGTGGACCCTTCTACTTACGATTCGCCGCACACGAAAACTTTGTTGCTCTTGTACGCCCACTTGTGTAGGACAGTTCTGCCCTCCACTGATTACGTCACTGACCTGAAGTCGGTTCTGGATCAAGCCATTCGCGTTTTGCAGGTGAGTGAATTTTATATTAAAGTGCTAAACAAAAAGAATCAGTGGAGGGCAGAACTGGGGGATTACACTAAACAAAAGAGGGATTACACTAAACGTAGTTTTGCAAGTTGTTTATCATTTTTTAAGCATAGTGGGCTAGTTTGAAAGTAGGTTTGTTTTGTTGGGAAAAAAACAATGTACAGCTGGAAAATTACAGTATATGTGTAGACGTATCATACTTCTAATCATAAGCGGATAAGCATGTCATTTTATCTTCAGGTTTAGGCTGCACCTACAAAACTTTTTTTTTAGGCGTTCGTTGACGCAAGCGCAGATCGTGGTTGGATTGTTACGTCACTTAGATGTATGCACGTCATCCAAATGGTGACGCAAGCAAGTTGGTTTCACGAAAGCAGTTTTCTTATCTTGCCACACGTTGACAAGAGAAATGTACACGTTTTTAAGTAAGTTGTTATTTTTTCACAAGGTAAATATGAACGAACTGGTTTAATACCGTTTTTTCGTACATTTCAGTTCGTAAAAAGCTTGGCAAGTGGATTATGTAAATAACCGAATTCGTTTGAACTATAATTTTTTTCTTACTTTTTTATTGTTTATGCTTATAATTGCCTGTACCCGAGTTGCAAGCGGACCGACACTGATCTATTTTACTAAATGCCGTTATGAATATAGACGTGTTTAAAGTCGAATTAAATTTAAGCCTGTTTCATTTAAACTTAGACCGAAGCCCCCAAATATGGTTAGACTTACATCTCTTGTCCAGACTTATATGCGGTTAATTAACACTATTCTGAGCACAAAAAATTACAACAGACAATTGTTCAAGTTACGATTACGACTGTTTGCTAACTTTTTCAGCTGCTATTAACTTTGTAGAGATATTCGTTTTGGCAAAAAGTCGGTGAAGCAGCTGCCGGAGTTGATGTCAGTTTATCAGAAGCAGCCAAAAGTTGTGGAACGAATTCTTTCCCAAACTTTCAACAGCAATGAGGTTAAGAAGGTAATTACAAATTGTACTCCAAGTCAATGGTAAATCACCAACTGTTACTAGATTATATCGCATCTTATTTTGGTAAATTAAGCACCTCATAAAACGAAATGGTTAGAGCACATGTGCAGTTTTTCAGGCAAAGGCTTGTAGCGTGTTAAAACCAAAAAATTTAAAAATACCGTTGATGCCGTTTGAGGAACAAAAAATATATCGTACTGATTAAGCAAGATGGCCGAGTTTAGGGGCTCTCAAACTTGCTCTTAAAATACGTTGTTAGCCGGGCAAATATTTAAAAAAAAGTCTGAGTCTTATATCAGATACAACTACTAAAGGGTGGTCGCACTGTCGGTGTGTCTACGAAGAAGTAAACAATGACCTTCTTCAACTCAAAAATTGCTGTAATTTTACAAATTATGCGGAAGGCTAACATATTTTTTTAATCGTGTCGTTATAATTCAAGGTGTGCGACCATCTATCAAGACTACCTGTAGTGGATGTTCAGTTAAGTGTGAAGGGTTGGTGGGCTTCAAATACAGATAAAGAGGAGCAACGCAAAGTACCAGCCACTTTTCGTAAGTAATTTATATGCTATAGTTACTGTATTCAATTGTGTGCATTTCAAAAAACGATCAAAAACTACAGTAAATCTCGGATAATCCGGATCGATTTGCCTCAAAATTTTTTATCTAGATCAGGCGAAGATCCAGATTAACCGATGTCTATTAGTTAAAGCTTTACCGCATTACAAAACAATTTATACGTCAAGATTTGTCGGAAATAGGCAAAGATCCGAAATAACCGAATCCGGTTAAACCGAGGTTTACTTTATATGCTGCTAGACAACGAAACTTTATGCAAACGTGAAACCTTTGTCGTTTAGGTGCAAAAAATGCATTTACAGGTTGTTAAAAAAAATGTTAAATATGTTTTTTCAGAATGTGACATCCGCGACTCTTCGTCATGGCTTACGGTGCACGCCGATCAAGAATATTTTCTCAGTGTGAATTTACGGCGGTTAAATGCAAAAAATAACGTAAGTTTCAACTTTAAAAAAATACCAACTTCTGTGAAAAATTATTCCAAATGACTTTGCCGTACCTTTTGTTTAAATGTTGCAACTTTGAAGTTTTGTGATGCAGGTGTCTTGGTGATTTATGTTAGTCTGCCCAGTTTACTTATTCGGGTCTAATGAGTTAGTTATCTGGACCTCCTAAGACGTTTTATTTGAGTATATTGAGTATATTTATCAAGGTCTAATGCGTCTGATTTTTTGAGTCAATTTATCCGGGTCTACTGGGCCACTTAATTCAATTTATTCGGGTCTCATGAGGCAGCCCTTTTTAGTCAATTTATTTTTTACAGAGGGGAAACGACAAGTCTTTGTCGCCACGATTTCCTAAACCGAAATTAGAAGGTTGGTTTCTAGTTCTCGCTGACCGGGAGCGACGGGAATTAAGGGCACTCAAGCGTATCAGCACGCTCAAGAGCCACTCATGCGAGAAGATTTCTTTTTGGACTCCGAAATCTGTCGGAAGGTGAGATTTGTTTATATTTCAAACGATGACTGGTGAAATGAAAACAAAGGACCGAAAGTTTAATTCGTATCAGAGTTAGTAGAAGTAATCGTATCTCATACTTTATTTATGTTTTATTTCAGCGAAATAGTCACTTTAAATTTAAGATGGAAACTTAATTCATACCAGTATGTCACTCTAGTGGTTAGCGAAACCGCATTTCGATCATAAGGTTGTGAGTTCTAATCCCGTCTCAGGCACTTGAGTTCTCTAAGCAAGAAACTTAAACGGCCTTGGTGAAATCTGATGGGTTGAATAGGGCACCAACACCCTAAGTAAAAAATAATAATAAACGGACTTGCAATAAAATAGAAAACTCAAAGGCATGCTCATTGCAAACAAGTTCAGCAGTCAGATGTGCAAGTGATCAATTTAAGTATACTTTACGATAAACTGCCTGCTAAATTGTGGTTTTTCTATGATGTAGCCTTTCCTTTGTTGAACTGTTTTGCCATGAACAAAGGATTCCCCAAACTTGCCTAAAAATGCCAAGGTGGCAGTATAAAGAATAAAATAAAAAACATTCCCTTTGTTACAGAACTGTTCTTACGCTTTGGCTCGTATCAGATTCCTACCTCGGCCTGGATCAGTTGTATGACGTCAGGCTTGACGTCATCGAAGCGGATATTGCGTCACAGATGAACCAAGAGGTTCGGATGGATATGAACAGCGAAATTGGTCCTTTCACATGACGAACGTCGGATGTTTTGGGGTCATGTGACTTGTTTGACAGACATACGTTGTGTTTGGGTGCAATTGAAAACACTTATTGCGAATTGTTAATTTCTTGCTTGTATGTGTGGAATGGTATCAAAGAGGGCTATTGCGGTTGTAGTGTTCTATTCTCATTTCTATATAGCTGACTGCTTATTTGACGTACTGCTTAACTAATATGAAGTAAACACGACGATTTTTCGCTGTTAATTTGGACATCAGATCTATCAGCCTTTTAGGTGTTTGGTTTCACTTTCAGACATGATAACAATTTTGGCATTCGCCAACATTAATTTGAACCGGGTTTTGTTCAAATATCAATGGTATGTAATTTATTTGGTTAACATGAGTCCCTAATATGGCTTGCAGGCTTAAACAAAAGTTCGTTTTATCGCGTTTTGGTTCTAAGGCAACAAAAAGTACTTAAAAAACACAATCCTCATTGGATTCCATCAAATTTTCGTTGTATCGCGACTGTTTGCGTTATTAACACATGTTTGTCTTTGCGAACTTTTTGAAACAAATTTGGAAGCTTTTTCTAAAGCCCATCGATTTTTGTCGTTTTGTGTGATCGCATGTTGGTTTTGCACCGAAGCTCACTAAGTTCCATTATTTTAGTTCAAAATAATTTGGGTTTTGTCTTGTCGGTGTTTTTGTTGTGGTTTGTTTGAGGTGGTACGCTAAATGTGCATATGTTGTGTCACCAGCGTTTCCAAAATACAAATGAGAACATTACAGCGCAAAAAAAACACGCAACATTGTGTTGTATTGTATTAATTTTGAAACCGGGCATGACAAAAGCAGTACAGAAACACTACACCAGCGGCTGCAAAAATGTCGTGGTCGTAAATACGCCAATGCAAACATTTGTACATAAAAAGGAACATAAGACGCAGCAGCCGCAACCTTAAAGATGTTGTTGTTTGTTCATGAAATGGGCCATTGTTGCCAGGCATAATGTGTAACCAAGAATTGCTCATCCAGCAGTTTTATTGTAAAGAAACGACGTTTCGACGTCCTATACAAGACGCCTTCATCAGGATAATGACATATCTTGCAAAAAAAGCTACAAAATGCAAAACTTACACTGTTTTAAAAACTGCTGGATGAGCAATACTTGTTGTTGAGATGTTTTTTTACAGCGTTAAGAATCTGCCAAATTTACATGTGAGCCAACTTTAAATTACTACGGGGCGTAGATTTGCCTCAAACTACCCAACATAGTGGATGTATTGCTTTTTTCACTTTGGGCTGCATTTCGATTCTGTATCAAACCCAGGTAAACAGCAGTATCATCAGACTAATTAAATCAGTGGTTTTCAACTCGTTTCAAGCCAGGGACCACCTGCCCAGTTTATGAGCAAGATTGAAGTACGCATACAAAACAACCATTTGGACTTGAAACATACTTCTTTAAAACCGATTTTCAAGAAGTGAGATACATTTATTAACAGCTAACATTTTGGTAATCTTTCAACATGCAGCCTAATCATCTCTAGTTTATTACTAAATTTAGTGGATGTCCTGTGGACCACCAAAAAAGGCATCATGCATGGACCACCATTTGAGAACCACTGAATTACATCAAGTTATATCAATCCTTTCTGAACAAATACCGTACTAGAAATGAAATAAGTCAGTAGACAAAATCCTTGTCGGTTCCGTTCAAATCAATACTGCATCCTGCCTCAGACAAAAATATCTCCTATACGCGTCGTGTTATCTCTGATGATTATCAGCACAAACAAACACAAGAAATAAGAAAAACAAAAATAATTTTCTTAAGATTTCACTCTGTTTTGTGTTTTAAAAATAGAGGGAATAATTGTGCGCTACTTTGCTTTTAATATTGTGCTTTTAAAGACTTTTTCCAAATCTTGAGCACTGGGATTGCTAACTATAAAATTGAGATCGATCAAGTATCGAAAGTGTTTGTTCAATGTCAGAGCTCTTTGTTGACTTAGTGTGGTTTTTCGGGTAAGTTTTAAATTACCCTGACTTTGTAACAGGGTTAGTGAGTAAAGAGGCTATAAACTTATTTGCAAAATGACTCACATTGCTGTGATAAGCACCAATTAAAATGGATTTAACGTTTTCTCAAACAAAATAGCGGAATTCAAAGTATTCATTACTGCTTTAATCAAGGGTAAAAATGTATTGTTCACTAACTGTGTGATGAATTTTTTTCCATATTGGCAACTTCATTAAATCTTTGGGATCAAAATTTAACTCAAATGACGGAATAAGTTTATTATGTACACAAGAATCAAGTTTTGTGAGTTATTCTAAATCAGCTTGTGTTGTAATTGGGTTTAAAATTGAAATCGAACCTGAATGTACAAACCGAACCTGAATTTTAAAATACAAAACCCGAATCAGGCCCAAAGCTATGAAACAAATGGCCTGAACTGGAACACGATTTGAAAAGCCAGGCCCGACTTACAACTCTATCTTGGTTCAAACCCAAGAACAGAATACCAATAAGGAAATGGATTCAAATTTATCAAACATCGAGTCATTCATCCTTATGAATTCAAGATAAATATATTTTTCCTATGCCGTATCATCGCTATCTTATTCAAATAATAAGCATAACGTTCATTGCAGTTTTCACCCGGTAACGAGCTGGGAGATTCTATTTTAAAGTACTGTATTGTCAATAAGAAAATGATCTTTATTTTTATTATATATCGGTCGTATTGCGCAGTTAGAGCTTTTTGATATGTGACGTTATTTGTCAAACAATAAAGCTATCACGAGCCGTGCGTGACTCTACGTCACCGCTAAAACAAGTATGCTCACCAAAGATTAGTTAATATTTTTCCACTGCTTGGCTACGGTAAACGACTAAGAGCCCAATGCTGTACAGTGGACTGACGAAGCCAGTATCAACTTAGACCAGTGGTTCCCAACCGGGGAGGAATTCCTCCATAGGGAAGAATTTTATGAGTTCAGGGGAGGAATTTCATAGAAACTGTACAAAAAAATTTACATTGGAAATGTTACAGAATATTTTTGTATATGCATTATTATGTCCATTATAATTTGGACCCGGTTCACACTTGTTACCGGTTGTAAAGGATTCTAAACTGAACATCCCTAATTATAAGGTCTGTTTCCAATTGCTATATCTTTGTGTTATATTTGTTTGTCGTCTTATGAGGAGGAATGAATAGTTCGAAAACTTGCAAAGGGAGGAATGTAACAAAAAAGGTTGGGAACCACTGACTTAGACGGAGAAAAAAATTCAAGATGAATAGCATAACCATGAGATCTTAAAAATACATGCTTTTGGCAGCGTAGCACTCCTTTGAATCGATCTTTTTGCATTTAGTGAGTACAATCAACGACAGTTTATCTTTAAAATTTAAGGATGGACGTTTTTTATGAAGTTACATCCAGTTCAGTAAGTGTTACAAAGATTACAAAGAAACAGAGATGTACAAAAATATTCAGAAAAGATTTCAAAAAATGGAGTTGTTCAACAAAATAGCTTAAAATAGAGTGTCTTCGGTGCATACGACAAAAATACTTTTTTACTGTACTAAAGTTGTCAGGTTTTTACTTAGGTTTGGTAAACAAATTTTGATAAACCTGCTGACCATCGCAAGAAAAAAATGGAATACCCAAACGAAAAAGCCATGGAACCACCGGCATATTCGCAGGCCCCACCACAAGCACCATATGCGAGTGCTCCAACTGGTGTAAGTAAATGTTAAAGACCAAGTTAATTTAGATCAATTGGAAAGACAAGCTAGCGGCGATTTGATACATTTGCTAACTTAACTTTACCCAAAGATTTTTTAATAGTTGCATTTTATCCGCAATAAGCGAAGCTCTGATCTTTTCAATTTAATAGCCGAAAACGTTTCCATTTTTAAAGGAAAACACTATAGTCACTTAAATCATATTACACCAGGCCATGCAATTGAGGGCGTTATACCGAATCAAGCCAACTGTGTTCACCTTGGCTAATTACATAAATTACTATTTAGTTCAGCCAAAACCTTCATCAAGTATGTAATTTAAATGCTTTTTAAGGTTTATTCAACGTTTAGTTTTTTAGATATCCTTTTTACCGAAATTAACATTTTTCTTGGTAATGATTTTTAGATGCCTGTTGCTGGTCAAATGCCGCAAGCGGCTCCGACGTTCCAGCAACCCGTTACCCAGGTGTTCTACGGTGGTGGTGCCCCAAATCAGCCCCAGCCGCCCCCTCAGCAAGTGACGTATGTGACCCAAACCACTTCGAACCCTGGAGCATATGCCAGCATGCAATCTGCTATTCCAGTTATGCCGATGGCTTGTGCAATAGTATTGTGCATTGTCAACGTTGTGTTGCCTGGTATTGGTAAGTATTGACTGGATATGGGTCCACAAAACGGTATTTTGATGCTAAAAGGTTGTTGTTGAAAGATTTTATGTGTTTCTTTATTTAACGTAAAAGCCAATCAAAAAGGTGGAGTATAGCCTAAAAATTTGGTTTGAAATGATTTACTGCTTCTTTTAATTATAGTGTGTATGCGTGAGAGCATTTTTAGTTGCAAAGTAACATATTACTTATGTGTTTCGCAACAGAATGAAAATAAATGGAATACGACCACTTTAAGCAAACAATATTTAATCGTAAAATTACTTTCACAATAACATTTCCAAAGGTACTATGGCCTGCATAAGTCCGTTTTTACACAACCAGCAAATGGCTTATCCAGTGGTGGGATTCAGCCGGTTCGCACCGGTTCTATGGAACCGTCTCAAGAAATTTTGTGAGATCAGCGAACCGGTTAGCATTGCTGATTACTGTCAATGGACTTTTCGTAACAGAACCAACTGAAAAATATGACTATTGTGATAGAGCCGGCTGACAAAAAGTTTGAATCCCACCACTGGGCTAATCCTTTCTATTTTTTCCTAACCTTCTTATTATGAACAGGTACAATCATAGCATCATTCACGGTGTTTTGCTGCGCTAACTTGGGGCAATCAGGAGGTGGAAAATTTGGAACGTTCTGTCTCAATTTCTGGGTGGGATGGTTGCAAATTTTAACCTTATTCATCTTTCTAATTGGATGGGTGTGGAGCATTATGTGGGGTATTGCTTTTATCTCAGCGGCAGGTAACTATAAATTTGAATTTGTCTGTAGATTTTTGACCGGTTATACCAACTATAAGTTCATCAATAAATCTAGGTTTAGGAATAACCTATTCATAAGCTTAATTCTGATGGAAAGCGTAATGTTATTCATGCTGGGGATTTTGGTTTCGGATTTCGTAACGATAGCTTTTACGATAGTAAATTAAACATGATTGATTCGGGCCTGACTTTGCACTTTGGCTCATGTGTCTCCTTTTTTACCATATTTTCACAACTTATGACCCGGTTAAAGTTGGTCATGTGGCATGTTAAATTTTCAAATGTTTCGACATTACTGTGGGAAAAAACAGCCACCCCCTAATATGTAGGCCTTCACCTACGTCAGTTATAATGTTTGTAAATTAAATTTACAAATGTTTGTAAATTATTATGATAAGGGTATGTTAGGTCTGGGTGGCAAGTTGTATTTACAAAGTCATACGGGACATTTATCAAATATTTGACGTGTCAAGGTCCAAGTTAAATAAGATTAAATTATACACTTGACACAACGAACTGGAAGTCGCTGTAGGGGGTCAGTACTGCAGTTTAATGTTCCGCTGTCGTTGTTTCAGACCTAACCTGTCCATCAGTGATTAAGTTTATTAACACTTCCTAAATCCCAGCAGAGAACACCAAAATTTAATTCACAACGCCGATATCGCAAAAACAAAAAATAATAAGATTTTGAAATTTTGACAAAAAATTCTTCGCTTTTCCATTGCACAAACTTTGAAACACAAGTTCAAAAATAAACCCACACATGATACTGTGGTAAATCGATACATATTGTTATGTTTATGACTAATGTGAAATTTTATCCAAATGGCTATTTTAAAGATTTGTAGATTATGTAGCGATTGACACATCTAAAATTCAAGCTACTGCGGTGACTTATATATAGTTAGCACTCATCCAATAGGTATATCGATATTAGATGTATGATTTTCTGATCGCATACTTAATTGGCACCACTCCTGATTTGCTATAGAACCTTGACATGGATCGATTTTAAACAAATAAGTTTAACATTTGTCAATTTTAAGTTGATGCAAAATTTTTCAGATCGGTTGTTATAGAAAATAATTGAGCGAATTTGTTATAATACTTAGAAGAGACGTATGCAAAGTTAAACTTTGTTTTTTTTTCAGCTGCTTACGGTAAGCGAGAAACTGTAGTGACCACTGCAACCACAGTGGTGAACGCAGACCAACATGTGATGGTCCCTCAACAGCAACAATACGTCGCACAGCAGCAAAATCCACAATATCCGCCCGTTGGATATGCGACCCAAAAACCCTAATAAATAGCCTACATTTTGTAAGCGAACCTATATTTGCAATGTAAAAAAATGTGGACAGAAAGTAATTATGATTTGTATTGTAAAAAGTTTAGATTGGTTTGTGGTAGTCATTTTTGTTTTGTACCTTGTGACTTTTACACACTGTGTAAAATGATTTTAGCGGTGATGGACTTTATTGATGGTTAAACTTAAACTGCAAGCGCAATTTCGCACTTTGAGGTAACAATTTACCGATATACAATAAAATTACAATGTTGTTTCACTTTTTTAAATGACATCTGTTTTTGAGATTTATAAAATACCGCGACAAACTTAAGCAACCACAAGGGTGCTTAATACACAGGAATTTTAGTAATTATACTTTTTGAACATTGTGAAGCAATGAAACTTTCAGTTTTGGGCTGAGTTTATTTTCTCAGTAAAACAAGTCGTAGACACAAATACGCTAAGATATAGCCTATTTGCACAGTCATACATTGGAAACAATCCAAGGCTATATTTACATAGTTTACGGTTGATTAGTTTTTTTAGCATCTCCTCGACTGGTTCCTCCAACGTTTCTATCCCAGTCGTGTTTACACACTGTGCGCCACACTCACCTTTTGTGAGCTCCCATCACCATTTGTGATCTCCACGACATTAGTCAAATTTGGGAATCTTTTCAAATGAATTATTGTGTCGTAACTTTAAAAAATCTATTGGGGTCGGGGTGAGGGTTTGTAAAATCAGTAACATTATAATTCAATCTTAGATGACCTTTTTGCACAATTTTTTTACAAGCGTTAACGTGCGGTGTTTAGTACCACCCCCAACGCTTGTGAGAATTTAAGTCCAAAACCTCACCGGACCCCAATAGTCCTAACCCTCAACATTTTTGGTAGACTGCGTATGAGCACGGGCCTTACTTTTGCGACCCCTTCCGTATACACTACGATTATCGGGGCGTATATAAGTTTACTAAATAAACGTTTTTATAGCTTACAACTTTACTATACAGATAATCATTCATTACCACACAAACAATTTTTTTTTTCACATTTTAAGAATAATATTTAAAAAGCGATCAGCCTCTGTGAAATTTTGTGCCACTAAAAGCTTGGGGGTACGAAAAAGCGTGTATAACTGTAAATTATTAGTTCTTTGTGAATTGTCACCAAAAACAGCAATTAATGCGTCCAATTTTTCATAAAAGCAAACAAGGTGGGAAGCATGATATAGTTTAGAGCAGTGGTTCTTAACCTGGGGTTCGTGAGATGGTTTCAGGGGGTCCATGGAGGGAAATATGTTAAGTATCATTAACCAACAGAAGAATATTTATAAGTTTCTCAACCACTTTTACAATCCTGCATACGAGTGCACGCTGTTTATTACACCTTAATTATGCCAAGAACAATTACTTTTTGTGATTGTCTTCCCTATTGTGACATCATAACACACATGGACAATAGACTTTATAGGACAAGTGATTTGTGAAGTTATATATACCAGAAATATTATCAATTCGATGCGTTGGCCACTACAATATAGAAACGTCATTGATTTTAAAGGACTGTGAAGGTGGATTTAAATGCTTCAAAAGCATGACAGGGTATAATGCAACAAACGTGAAACAAATAAAGACTTATGGTAAATTGCGTTGGGTTCTGCAGACTTACAAAATTCTTAAAAGGGGTCCGTGACTACAAAAAGGTTAAGAACCAGTGGTTTAGAGAATCCACAGGTGAATATCACAAAATTCTGAGGGAGATGCACATACTCCACAAGCTAAGTTTTTTTGCACATAATGTCGAACGACAGTGGGGGTGTTGGGTGAGCTTTTGTTCAAGTAGTCCAAGATACGACAAAGATACACACCCCAACAAGAGAACCAATATAACCAGGAGATGTATGTTTTACAACTTGGTATTGCCAATAGAGTCCGATTTACCACAATTGCATTTTCCTTTTGAACACATAAATGAACTGTTTATAATTGCATCACAAACATGTGGTCAATCTGGACAGCACTTCAACCAGATAACTATGAACATATTTGCTAGTTTCCCAAAATGGCTTTCCCATCAGCCCTAACTGGTAAAACTTGATACTGCAGACAAAATAACAAAGACATCTACTGTCCTGCATACTTTTTTTAGTGCCAAAGTATCTCTTTGCTATGTTGAACCAAATATGATTGATTTTGAAGATAGCACTGAAACCTTATATTTGGAAAATGGAGATCAGAAAATGCCTCTGTAGCGATTGCGTCATAATTTGTGCAAGCTTTGCAGTGGTTGTTTGCAAAATTGGCTCGTTGTACTTGCTAAAATGCTCGAACTTTGATAATATTCCCTGTTGCAGTTAAATTAGGAGGTTGATCGACTTTGCTTTCTGGTGTTTACCCGCTTTAATCGTATGTTTTGTCTTGTGCGGTGAATTAGTCGCTGTTTTGTGTGTGAGAAAATGTGCAAGAGCCAACGGCAAAAGTATATAGTTGTACAGTTAATGTCACGTGTTATGAATTTATGTAACGCACCGCTGATGTAATAGCTCATAACAGTTTTAGTCCTACCACAGTTAACTCGTTTGGCTTACTGTTCAATTACTTGCATTGGAGTATAATGTGTTGGTTGCTAGTTAAACTTGAATTTATATGTAAACTTTATTAAGTTACTATTAATTTCTAACGATTTGTTTTGTTTCTCAAAAATTCTATTTGAATAAGTTCTATTTGAATAAGTTGAATAACATTTTATTTGAATAAGTAATAAACAAACGAACCGAAGTGCAAGACACGTGTGTGGAGTTTCCAGGACTCTGTCCTGACAAGCCCAGGAGCTTGGGAGGTTAAGGACGGTGATATACCTCTTTAATTTGTAGTGACGCGATTATAACCTTGAGACTCATCAGCGAATCAGCGAACATAAACATTCGATCACTACACCTCTGTGAGAAAACTTTGCCCTGTGAAATGATTGGTCACAGATCTTTATGTATAGCATCAGATGTATCAAATTTTAATGCAAAATATTTTATTAGTGAACAAGGTTCTGTGCCCTGACAATCAGGCAGAATTGTTTAAGATGCTGTGGTTCCGATTTTGGAAAATTGGAATAGGCTACTTGTGCATTTGTTGTGGCAATAAATAAACAACAATACCAATAATATATTGTTTGTTTTTTTGAATGAAAAAAGTACAAGAACTCATAAATAAAAGTACATGAAAAAAATTACAAGGTATTTCTAATTCTAGTCAAATGATAGGTTTCATTAGTTTTACAAAATTCTTACACAGATTTATACTTTTTACGTAACATTTAAGCTAAACTGCTAAATAATCTTACATTCTTAACTTTATGATTTACTCGAAACTTACCAGAAAAGATTTTTAAATCTTTAAAATCTTATCCACAGTGTTATTACTAACATGCTGTTTTTGTTTTTTTGACTTGTTTCATTACATTAGTCAATATTTCATAAAAGACTACAATTTAATGTTATAATACAACCTTTCCTTGTGTAGAAAACATGTGAGTCAACTAAACATGCAGCTAAAGAGCATGTTGACTTAATTTGGATTTGTTCAATTATGTCAATCCCATCACATTGACTGAAATCTCTTTCCATTATCCACATAAATGCCTAAAATTGATTGTTTCCTGTAAAACAAGATTTTTCAAAAACTCAGAGTTGTATAATGTCGTGAGCAGATTATAAGTTGAGTAGAGTTTATTTCGCTTGGTCAAAGAACACACCACATTATAATCACCGTGTTACAGCGAGAAATTACTTGTACCGTATTTGCTCGATTGTAAGCCGCGGCTTATATTGTTTTTTAGCTGCCGTTTGTGCGGCTAATAATCGAGGGCGGCTTACAATCGAGGGCTGCTTATATTTTAATTTTATGCCGAAATTATTTCTACACTCCAAATTTTTCAATTATTTGGGGTTTAAAACATTTATGCGTGTACAGATTATACGTCGATATACGCTCTGTTGGGTACAGTTATCAACGTAGCTAACAGATATGGGCAAATAGTCATACCAGATAACAACAGAAAGATGTATTAAGAAACAATCGTATTTAAAATTCCAGGGTGCGGCTTACAATCGAGGGCGGCTTACATTATTTTTTTTAACACCTCAACATGCGGCTTACAATCGAGGGCGGCTTATAAACGAGGGCGGCTTACAATCGAGTAAATACGGTATGTGTTTTCTTTCCCTGTTTCTAGTTCATGTCAGTGACCTGACTTCATTGACTATGACGTAACAAGGCGCCTGCCATGATTGGTTAGAAATCTCCAAACGTAACAATGCGTGTGATGTCATTATTGTCGCAATCTTGTGCTGACCACGTTTTACAGTTCCTTTCTGTGCTGTAAGCAGCAGTTTAGTTGTCGCAGTTCATAGTTGATCCAATTTAATTTTGGAAATGTTTTGTTCTAACGTTAGTGTTTTATGTGTAGCTGTAAAAACATGAAAGTTTAAGTAATTGAAATGCTGAAACGTCGTAGTCCGTCAAAGTGCCTGTAATTCAGTCCTGGACTCCTAACAAGTTGGTACGTAATTGAATGTGTAAATTGTATATTAGTTAAATGTCATGATAATATTTGTGTATGAGTTAAGAGCTATTGACTTTCTTAATGTGACATATTCCTAAGTGTAAGTTTATCGGCCATATTGAATGTGCGTATTATTGCCGATTGTGACATGTTTCTGTTCATTTAACAGAGAACCAATGCTGTTGTGCAACAGAGGAGGAATTTTGTATCCGTCAGGCAGGCAGTGTTGCGTTCAAGACAAATTAGGAAACCCCCTAGTGCGGCGGTCGGTGCAGATCCAGGCTGCACAGATTTATGAATAAATTACGGTCGCTACATTAAAGTTCTCAACTTTGGGACATACGACGACCTGAAGTTTCGATTGAAGAAGACGTTTCTACATATTACAACATGGTTGTGACGAAGACATCGCTGAAAGCGATAGTGGAGAAACTCAATTCTCTCTACCGAGAAGCAGAAGAATTAATGATCAACAAACAGAATGTTGAAATGCTGAAGCAGAAGCAAAAGCAGAAGCAGAAGCAAATCTTTTCAACTTTTGAAGAGTACGTCGACAAGCACTTTGATTACGTCAGTGCTTCGAAACGTAATAATGCCAATTCTAAGGCTAAGGAGGAGCT
The DNA here is from genome assembly GCF_965637545.1 of Phallusia mammillata. Classification (NCBI taxonomy): domain Eukaryota; kingdom Metazoa; phylum Chordata; class Ascidiacea; order Phlebobranchia; family Ascidiidae; genus Phallusia; species Phallusia mammillata. The sequence continues at coordinate 6,020,541 of NC_137257.1, forward strand.
TAGCGGCTTACGCGAGGGCAAAGAAGAATTCGAAATTCGCATCGACGAGTGGCTGTCTGGCATTGAAGAGAATCACGACGATAATGTTACCGTGAAGTCAAAGCGAAGTCACAATTCCCATGCGTCAAAGTCAGCTACTGTGCGATCATCGATTGCCAGTTCCCGTTCAAGTACGAAACGCACCGAAGCTGTTGTAAGGAAAGAACTGGCTGTTCTGAAGAAAAAACAGCTCCAGGAAAAACAGCGAGCGAAGTTGCAACTCGAAGAGGCAGAACGTCGCAAGCGCGAAGAACTGGAAGATTCTGAACAACGTAAGCGTGACGAATTTGAGCTGTTAGAAGCGGAACACGAAGTACGAGCTGCAGCGATCGAAGCTGATATCTGGGAGCGTCGGTCGTTCAATGGAATGCGCGACGCGCTGAATTTGGATGACGTTTCTACGACATCGGTTCCTTGTCGAATCGAGGAACATGTGAAGGAAATGCCAAAATCACCGTTGCGGCAAGAATTGAAATCGAAGACTGCTTTGGAAACGCTAGCTATGCAAGAACCGTTACCGGTCGAAAGTGCATTAGATGTGTCTAATGGCGACGCACCGAATATGGTTAGTGTTGAGCACAAGCCACAGGTCAGTGATTTAATGCACGTTGCTTCACTATTAAAAGATGGCCTCAATTTTTCATTTCATGTGCAAGATGAGGCACAAGGTTACCACTGGACTCACCAGACCTGCACTGTCCACCCAGTAGTGTGCTACTACAAAGAAAATGACGAATTGCATCACACATCCATATGTTTTCTTTCAGAAGAGTTGCAACAAGATGTTGTGATGGTGTACTTGATTCAAAAGAAAACCATTGAGTTGCTGGAAACAAAAATTCCGAATTTGCATTATGTAGAATACTTTACTGATGACTGTGCTGCACAGTACAAGAATTGCAAGTCATTTTATAATTTATCAAAACATGAAGTTGATTTTGGTGTGCAAGCAGCTTGGTCTTTTTTTGCCACTAGTCACGGAACATCCCCTTGTGACGGAATTGGTGGCACTGTAAAACGGTCAACTGCAATGGAAAGTCTTAGACGACCATTAGAAAATCAAATAACAACTGTTTCTGCAATGATGACTCACTGCAAAGAAAAACTTCCCACAATCTCATTTCTTCAACTATTTAGAAAAGATCTAGATGAATTAAGAACAGGTCTCAGTGATCGATTTAAGGAAGCATCCACAATTGAAGGAACCCGTGGATTTCATTATTTTAAGCCACTTGCCTCAAACAAACTGGGCATGAAAAGGAATAGCAGTGACATTGAATTTTCTCTAGTGGTATCTGTACAGTCTGGTGCTCAAGATGTTTCATCACAACTTCATGTAACAGAAGGCCAAATCATATTTGTTGTGTACGATCAAAAATGGTACATTGCTGTAGTTAAGGATGTTGACAGGAATAATGAAGATGTTTCAGTGTATTTTATGCACCCAAATGGTCCGTCTCGCTCCTTCCATTGGCCACAACAATCAGATGTCTGCTGGGTTCCATTTCAGCATGTCTTGTGCCCTATTGATGTTCCTTCACTCGCCACAACCAGAGGGTAGTACCATCTCAATGTGAAGTGTGAAGAAAAAATCAACAGAAACTGGATACGCTTTCAACATCATTTGAGATCACATGAGAACTGAATGTAGAGCAGTTTGGTGAGATGCAACACTATGCTCTCAACAAGTCAATATTTTTCTTATCACTGAAGCATTTAAACTTGGAACCAATCATTCAGTTTCTAGTTTTTTTTTTTGTTATGTTAAGTTTTTCTGTCATTGTTGTAGTAAAAACCAGACTCTAATTGTTCATTTATATGTTTGAGAGCATTCTATGTAATTTTTTGCCAGAAGCAGCTTCAGATTTTGCAAGCAAATTCTGCTAGTTAAGAGCTTTCAAATGATGTATTACACAATGCAATCACTCCTGTGCACTTCGAGATACAGGCATCCAAAGTTTTTGTAACACATGAGTGAACATGAAAACTGGGTTCCGTTTCCCCCCAAACGCTGGGGGAGCGGAGGAGTCAACGTGTTTTTACCAGTGAAATATTGTAAAATACATCTGGGTAGCATCATTTTTCAAATATAGAGATTTTTAAACTGACTAAACAACTAGTTATAGTGGTTTAAAGTTATGATCATGCATTTCTGGTATATTTTATCGGTGTGTACCTCCCTCATGATAACTTTGTCAATTCTCGACCATTTTTTCTCAAACTTAGTTTTTAAGAATCGTGGTGAAAAGTTCTATAAGAATACCAATTTTTAACAAAATCTGAGAGGGTAGGTTAACTTTTGCCATTTTTCTGGGACGTTTGACATGGAATTAAATAAAATCAAACCATATATGAATGAATTTTTACAAGAAACAGCAAAGGTACAAGTCAACAATTTGTGCAACCATGAACTGTAAATATTCAAATCATAGGCGTAGAGTTTTAAAAAATACCGGGGGTGCGACTTTTGATAATTGACGCCGATGCCTATGCCATGTGCAGTATTTGTACGGGTATAGGACCAAATACCACCTTTTACGTGCTTTAGCCTGTAGTTTCTATAAATTTAATTTGCAAATAGTCACTTGACACAATTTGTTTGTGTTCGATCGGAACATTTGCTGTGCGTCTGTCTGATGGAACGAAAGGACGATTTGCCGAATCAGCAATTTTTTAACGATTTAGTTACGGCGGAAAATAAAAGTAAAAGCAATTCACGTTTTAAATATACTGACTATGTATTACTGACGCCTAAACTTAGGTCACCTTGGATCAAGTTTAGACCGTTGCAGTGCTTTGCAAACGGACATTAAACACGCTTAGGAATCAATTTATTTTTAACTATTTCCCAGTTATTTTTTATTGCAGAAAGTTATTGCCACAAATAATACTAAAACGTTAGTCTCTATGTCATGTTTATGTTGCATTAAAATACCCGTTTATTGCGAAACAATTACAATTGTTACGTTTCGACCGACGTCTGTTGGCATGAGTGTGGGCGCATTTGTTTAGCTGGAAACACGTTCTAAAACCGACGTAACTTGAAAAAGGATGCGATTTTGACGTTATACATATGGGGCGCCGTTGTCGAAAAAATTAAGTTGCCGCAACTTAATTTTTTCGACAACGGCGCCTTAAGGCCGTTTTGAAAACAAACAAAAAACTTGCAAGATAGCTAACTTGCGGCAACTTAGCGTTGCAAGTTAGCTAACTTGCCGCAAGTTAAGTTATCTTGCGGCAACTTAGCTAACTTGCAACGCTAAGTTGCGGCAAGATAGCTATCTTGCGACGCGAAGTTGCCGCAACTTAGCTAACTTGCAACGCTAAGTTGCGGCAACTTAGCTAACTTGCGACGCTAAGTTGCGGCAAGATAGCTATCTTGCCACGCGAAGTTGCCGCAACTTAGCTAACTTGCAACGCTAAGTTGCGGCAACTTAGCTAACTTGCAACGCTAAGTTGCCGCAAGATAGCTAACTTGCGACGCTAAGTTGCGGCAACTTAGCTAACTTGCAACGCTAAGTTGCGGCAACTTAGCTAACTTGCAACGCTAAGTTGCCGCAAGATAGCTAACTTGCAACGCTAAGTTGCCGCAAGATAGCTAACTTGCGACGCTAAGTTGCGGCAACTTAGCTAACTTGCAACGCTAAGTTGCGGCAACTTAGCTAACTTGCAACGCTAAGTTGCCGCAAGATAGCTAACTTGCGACGCTAAGTTGCGGCAACTTAGCTAACTTGCAACGCTAAGTTGCCGCAAGATAGCTAACTTGCGACGCTAAGTTGCGGCAACTTAGCTAACTTGCAACGCTAAGTTGCGGCAAGATAGCTATCTTGCGTCGCAAGTTACCCGGTGCATTGTGGGACATCTCCATACATTTAGATATGAATTTCCCACAATGCACCGGGTAACTTGCGACGCAAGATAGCTATCTTGCGGCAACTTAGCGTCGCAAGATAGCTATCTTGCGGCAACTTAGCGTCGCAAGTTACCCGGTGCATTGTGGTTGTACATTCATTTTCGGCAACACATGTACATGTGGTCATACGATGGACTGTTTAATGGAATTTCGATACCCACACATTTTTGGCTTGTACGAAGACTTAAAAGAACAGCTGAAATGGTAGGCATTTGTTTGTAGTTTTTTAACTATTTTAATTTATTAGCTTTTTAAACTATTTACTTTTTATGCATATAGGGACGCCATCGTAAGAATGTTGATGTGGAACACCTAAGAGAATTTTTAACTCTGAGAATAAAACCCAGTGTGATTTGTCGCTTGCTTGACATTTCAAGACCAACACTGAAAAAAGTGATAAGTGAATCTAATCTGTCCATACCTACTTACAGGTATTGTTTTTTAAAACATAAGTAAGGTTACCCTTATGTGAAGGACTACTTATATCTATTTTTTTCCAGCTCAATTTCGGATCAAGAACTTGACACTACACTAAGAAATTTAAAAGAAAAACATCCCTCATCTGGTGAAGTGATGGTAAATGGACATCTTAAAGCACAGGGCATTTTCATTCAAAGAAAAAGGCTTCGGCAAAGTTTGCACAGAGTTGATGAAGAGGGAATAAGAGCGCGGCAACTGACTACAATTGCTAGAAGGAAATATTCTGTTCCCTGTCCGAATTACATTTGGCATATAGATGGTACCCACAAGTTGATTCGATGGAAGTTTGTGATTCATGCTGCAATTGATGGGTACAGCAGGTTAATTACATACTGTCACTGCGCTGACAATAATAGGTCAGGGACTGTATTGAATTTGTTTGAAGATGCTGTGGCAAAATTTGGCCTGCCACTAAAAGTAAGAAGTGATTATGGTGGTGAAAATGTTCAAGTCTGGAGGTATATGTATGAAAGAAGACTTAACAGTAAATGTGTGATTGCAGGAAGTTCAGTGCATAACCAACGAATTGAAAGACTTAACAGAGACATCAATTCACAAGTTGTAAATCGATTTCACAATGAATTTACATACCTTGAGGATTCAAACTTTTTGGATGTTACAAGTTTGATAGAGCTTTTTTGTGTTCATTTTGTATATAAAGATGTCATAAATAAAAGGCTGGCAGAGTTTGTAGAAGGTGCCAACCATCATTTACTCTCCACTGAGAACTATTATTCCCCTTTACAACTTTTTCACATGAACCGTCACCTATTGCAGCTTCAAGCCTTAAACCCATGTGATGAGATTGAAGTTGATGACATAACATATCCCAGTACTAACAATGTTGATGTGGATACTGATTGGTTACAGTTGCCAGAAGATGTGAAACAAAGCCTGAGTGAAGCAATAACCCAAGAAAGTGACAACATTGATAAATATAAATGTGCTGTTCGATTTGTCAACAACTATCTTGCAGAACAATAAATGCTGCTTTTTCTTTTCTGCTCATTTTTGTCACATGTGCTGATTTTTAATGCTTTTATTATGGCAATGTGAAAAGAAATAAATCGGATAATACTTTCAGCTTGGAACTGATACTGCAGCAGGTGGAATATGAGTGTGGCAAGCAATATGACAATAGGGACAGTGGCACATGAGGTGACAGTGTGTGGCATTGCAAGCAGAACAGTGAAGAGGTATATTATACATTTGTTTAAGGATACACAAATACTAATGCCATGATTTTTTACAGTGACTTTTAACAGCAATAAACTAAAAACCTGGTTATTCAAAAGGACATGAAATTCACAATGAAATATTGACACAACATCCAATTAAAATAAGTTGTGTAAATATGTTTTGTAGTGGATAAAAAAGGACAATCACTTACATGTAGCTAAAATAATCACAATCAAGAGGTAAAGCAACTTCATATAAAAATAAATGTAGCAGAATTTTAAAATTGCTTGGTCATGTACATTTTCATTGACACATATGAGATACAATATACGGTTCAGTACAATGGTATATTTTTTTTTCATGCTTTAAACTCGGCCAAACCCGGGTGAATTGCATATGCCAAATTCCATTTTACTTTTAAAAGCTTCATAATCATCATGCTGCAATGGAATGCTTAAAATATTGGAACATGTATTTGCAAGGGGAAAATGAGACAATTCAGTAAATTGAAGAGTAGGTGGTGGTGAAAATCCTAATGGGGGTATTTCATCTGCCCCAGTGGCAAAAATTAAGATACCTTGAAGCGAGCATTCAGAATCTTTTTCTGTAATGAAAAATATTTTAAGATAATACACACAACAATCAATATAACAAAATATTAGTCAAAGTACCTCCCACTTCATCTACAAAGTGTCTCCACCAGCTTAGCACCAGGTTTTCCCTATGTCTTTTGTTGCTTCCAGATTCAGATAATTTTGGGGAAAACATTGCTATAATTTTATTTCCTGAAAGCGGATCACTGCAGTCATTTGCAATAAAAAGCATTTTAAATGCATTTGGTGTATTTTTCATTTGCTCCAAGAGGCCAGTTTGGTTTAGGCCTAAACTAAACCTAAAAATAAACAAACCTTATTGAACTTGCAAATGACAATTTTGATTGTAACAAACCTGTGAAGTGGTTCTGACTTGCCTTCTGTGTAAAACTTCATTGCAGTCTTTATAATTTCATTTTTACCCGTTAAATTTGTGCAATGTGTGTGGCAACCAGCTAATTTCAAAAAGTTAAATGAATCCATCAAGCAATCATTCAGTTCATCAAGGGATATTGCATCATGTATCTGCATAAGCAAAACAAGTTAACTATGTAACAAATACACACATATATACAAACAGGAAATGATGAAAATTGCTTTACCTTCTGAAGCTGAGAAATATATTCACAACCAATATCAGTCATATCCGTTAGAGCCTCCATATAGTCCCTCGGGAGATTTAGAATTTGACTGTACAAAAGCTTAGAAAAACATTTTGGACCTGGGCCACCATGCAGTAGTGTGAGAGATATGAGAGTTCCGTAGATGTAATACAAATCTTTAGCAACAGCTAGATAAAAGAATACACATGAAAATGCTATGTTGTAAAAAATGTTTAAGTATTTAAAGTATTACCTATCGGATTGTGAGTAAGAAATCTTTTATTTTCTTTTCCTTCGAAAATTATACTGTTCGTGATTGCATGCATTACCAGGCGCAAAAATTCTCTAGTTGGACCTCCAGCATCCACTGCTCCTTCAAATTGGCCATTTTCATCACTGAACTCAACACTAATACTGGCCATTGGTTTAAAAAATTTGCGTTTGACAGTTCGCACAGCCCCATCTAATATGTTTGACCTAATAACATGAAACTTGTTGACAGCTGATTCATCAATTTGTTCTTGCAAAGTTTGTAGGCACTGTTCTGCGGTGACATTGTTTTCGGATTTCCTGCAATGTAAATATTCGTTGGTGGCAGTGTACATTATTGACAAAAATTAAAGGAAATATAAATACATATGTAACTGACTCTGATATGGATGGTTCTCCAAGCAAAGATTCTTGAATGGCCTGCTGGATGTCCCCATCACTGTCATCACTCGAACAATTAAATTCTTCATTGCAACTCGCAATGAGATTGACATACTCACTACAGAAAAAAGATTTAACTTGCAAATTTGTTATGTATTTCTGTATTTTTTCTACTTGTAAACTGAAGATTCTGCAGTGGTTTCAGAACATTCATTTGATGTATCTTCTAAAACATTGCCTTTTGAACTGTTGGAAGTATCATTGCATTCCTAAAGAATGAAGTTTAATATATTAGGTTAATGTACAAAAGAATAAATGGCAATTGTAAAACTAACATACCATGTCACAACGGTTAATTGCAATTTCCACAGTTTTGATTGCAAGATGATCCTTTGTGCAGATATATATTTTTTTAGTATTTAATGCAAGCACTGCTCTGGCATTCCACATAAAGTTATCATCCACTGCTGCTTTTGTCAGTAAATTAAGGCCTGGTTTGTGCACCAAGAAGTCAAAAGCAGAAAAATGTGAAAAGCATTCTCCAAAAGCGTTGATGATTGCTGTTTTCATTTCAGTCATGTTCCATGCATTGTTAATTTGCAAAACATGGTGCAAACCCATTGTTTTTAATTTGTTTTGGCATCTTGGTATAGCCATAAACCATTCACCATTCATTATTTGTATTGTTTGGGAAAACTCTTGAAGTGGTATGCACACCACAGTCCTTGAACCGTACCGTTGTTTTTGTTTATTTTTAAGAGATAGTTTACGACCTCCTTTGATTGCAGTTGGTGTGTATCTTTTTCCTGTGTATGAATTAAATGGACGGAAAACTTTCTTTCGCTCCTATTGAAACAGGCAAAAACCATGTATAATATTTTTTACATGTATCCAAATACAAATGTAAACATGCAAGCTTACAGGTTGAAATTCATCATCACTATCGGTTAGAGTGGAATGACTTGGTTCATTTTTGTCATTATCAAAAGTTGGATTCTGCCAATACATCACAAATATCATATAAAGCAAAGGCATTTTGGCGCAGGAACCCCAGGTATAAACAGATACAAACATGCTTAGCAATCTATAGCATGTGATTTTACATACATTATTTGTCTGCCTTGTCCCCTGGTGATGCACCTGTCCACTCCTGGAAGTTGATTGTCCAGTAAGAGTTCTACAAGTATTAGCACTAACGCGTCCGGTTTGTTGCCTTGATAGTGTAGTAACAACTGAAGTCAACTGATTTACAACTTCTTGCAAGTCTAATTGCACGTATTTATCGTTGGATTCCATCATACAATCCAAACCGCTATTATTATGTATTTATAGCAGAATACATACGCACTCAAGTGCAATGAAACGATATGAATGAGCAAAAGGATTAAACATCATATTTCGCGGGTATTACAACCACGTTGCTGGAACCAGTTTCAGTTTCCCACAATGCACCGGGTAACTTGCGACGCAAGATAGCTATCTTGCCGCAACTTAGTGTTGCAAGTTAGCTAAGTTGCGGCAACTTAGCGTCGCAAGTTAGCTAAGTTGCGGCAACTTAGCGTCGCAAGTTACCCGGTGCATTGTGGGAAATTCATATCTAAATGTATGGAGATGTCCCACAATGCACCGGGTAACTTGCGACGCAAGAAAGCTATCTTGCCGCAACTTAGCGTCGCAAGTTAGCTAAGTTGCGGCAACTTAGCGTCGCAAGTTAGCTATCTTGCCGCAACTTAGCGTTGCAAGTTAGCTAAGTTGCGGCAACTTAGCGTTGCAAGTTAGCTAAGTTGCGGCAACTTAGCGTCGCAAGTTAGCTAAGTTGCGGCAACTTAGCGTCGCAAGTTAGCTATCTTGCCGCAACTTAGCGTTGCAAGTTAGCTATCTTGCCGCAACTTAGCGTTGCAAGTTAGCTAACTTGCTGCAAGTTAGCTATGTTTCGTTGCAGGTTAGCTATCTTGCTGCAACTTAGCTATCTTGCGGCAACTTAATTTATTCGACAACGGCGCCCCATATATACAAAGGTCAAGGCCGGGGGTGCGCGGCACCCCCGTACTCTACGCCAGTGATTCAAATACGTGTCTAAATTATATTTCAGGAAAGACACAATAGCTAATTTAAAATATTTTTACAAACAATATCGAATGGCTAAAGAGCAATCATTCAAATATTCCATAAGGAGGTTCAAAAATCTTTTAGTAAAGACACAACACCTACTTAAAAATATTTTTACAGAAAGACAGAATGGCCAAAGATTGTGGAATGGATTTGGAAAAATACAACGTTGCATTTGTGTCTGTATGGCCAGGACCAGTACGGACGGAATTAATAAACGCGGAATTAGCTTTGAAAACAAGCTCTGTTGAGTATTTTGCACACTTGTTAAATTGTATTTTTGTGCCACTGTTTTTCATTTTTAAATGTCTAACAGCTCACTTGGTTATTTGAACATGGAGAAACAACTGAATTTACTGGAAAATGCATTGCAAGTTTGCTTCTTGGTAAGTCACTACATTTGTTTGGGGCTATTACTTTGTCTGTTAGGACTATATCATTCATGATATGACATGGTCAGAAGCGAAATGTGTGTTAGCTTGACTGTTTTCAGCAGAGCATGCAATGACTGATAGGTATCAGATTTCCTAAGTTGAGCATGCATAAACATTCAATTTTGCGTCTGGTGCCGTAAGTCCCTGTTGTTTGCTTACTGACTTTGATGTTGCTAGTTTTTTGATAATTTGTTTCATTTTTATCCTTGTTGAAGACCACTGATTGAATGTTTTATTCTCGCAATGAGTATGATGCAAAGTTGCTTTATTCTTTAAAAGAATTTTGGTCCAGTAGTGTAGGTTTATTGTATGACCATCCAATAAAACACAAGTTGTCCAACCCATTGTTACGTGATAGAGCCCCATGAGTGACATATTGTGTCCAAAATAATACAGTGGGTACAGGGAAAGATATATAACTTTCCCGATTTCTGCAAACTGGTGAGCTTTAACAAGAATTAGATTAGCCAAATTAAGCAAAGCTTATTGGTTCTAGAATTTGAGTGTAATAATGCACACTGAATACTAATATTTAATGTCTACTTGAAAATTAAGTGGGCATATTTACATGAAAATAGTTTCAGTTTCGGCATTCCTTCAAACATTTTTCTCCCTATCAGAAAAAAATGTTGAAGACCACTGTTCTAAACCAGTAAAACTTAAAGGGTTAAATTTAATTAAATTCATTTTTTAAGTTGCAAAAATTTAATAAAAAATGATTAATTCAACTGACTTCAACAAAAACATACAGTTTAATAGTCAACTTTTTGTGAGTTTAATGAGTTCAGACATTACCCATCCACTTCCAATAAAAACAAAACAAACAATCAAATCATCTGTTTGCAGTGGAGTAATAGTGTATGTTGGATTTCCTCATACTCTTTTATTTTGAGATTGGACACAACAGAAATACGAAATATACCTGTGTATTTGTTTGTGCTGTGTTGTAACTTTTGTACATTCAATTTGCAGTGGATTTTATTTTACATGTTTCAGACCCTAAAATCATGAAAAAGTCTGGACAAGTTTTGCTTTCAAGTGACATTGCAGAGGAGTTTGGTTTAAAGGATGTAGACGGTAACATGGATTTTATTTGTTTTTGTAAACTATTTCAGTACCACTGACTATTTCTTGCTTAATTTAAAAACCACAATCTAGCAAGTCATCTTGAGTTTTAAGTTTTAATTCTCCTATAAAGGAGTGTTAACAAAGTGTTACTCAGGAGGATATTTTCTGGGGTATCTATGTCTGTCTGTCATACATTTGTTTTAAACCAAGTTTTACATTTATTTTGTTGCACCCAAAGAATTTGCAATAACATTACAGTTGACATACTTGTCTACCAACAAACTCAAATTATGTAAAAGTAAATGGTAAATTAATGCGGATGATGACCGAAAAAAGTAAGCTATTTCAACCAACTTAAAAAAAAATTCTGACAAATGTTGTACTGAATTTGTCTTTTTAAAAGTTACTGCTCTATCATCAAACAAGTCAAAAATAAACTATTGCACTATGCTTGTGGCTGATATGATTTGTTATCTTTTTGTGTCAAATAAACTTATAAAAGAGTACTGTGGCACAAACAAATTGACATTCTTTACCTCAAATGTTAATGCTTAACTAGTCAAGTCAACGATGAATAAAACTTTAATTGCATTGTCACTTTATCAAGCTTTTCAGTGGTAAACGGTTTCATAAAAGATCAACCGCACTGAAAAAACATGTTGTTATCGAAGCATGTTTACTTTTAGTTTTTATACAACAGATGACAAAACTTTTTTTATTTTACTCAGAGAAACACCCAGTAAGCATAAGAAGTGTCAAAGGAATGTTAGGTGGATCTGGAGCTCTATGGATTGCAGACTATATTCCCAGCTTCATAAAGTTGCCAAAATGGTTGTTTTTCATTCTTGGGTCTCTTGCCAAAACTCCTGTGAAAAAAGATGCCAGCAAATATGCCTAACTACCCCAAAGAATACTAACAATCTTTCATTTTGTTCAAATCATTTGAATAATTATGAAGTTTGACAAATGTACATTAAAGTTTTGCTAAATAATGATATATGCAATCAAAATATCTAATACAACATGCATATTTGACTTGGTTTAAACAAAATTTCCATATTAGTATCTATTTTGGTAAACTATGTAAAAAAAACTATGTATGCAATCTTTCATCCTATTTCTGCAGGTTTATCATCCATACATTCAGTGAGTTTAATTGTTCTTTTTTACTTTAAATTACTGTATAAATCTTAATTGAATTCAGCTCAATGATTCTAAAAATGATGCCCACATTATTGTGTTTTTGTGTCTTTTTACTCTCAAATTGGGGTGAGAGGTTGTTATTTACTGTGTTTGTAAATTTGCAGTCAAATGTTTGTAATAAATTACACGACTATTATACATTCTAAATGTAGCAGTAAAGCGCCAGAACCCTGCCTGCACTTATCTAAACAGGACAATTCTGTTATACTTGTAGGATTTACTATAGAAAATGTAGTAAAAATAGCTGATTTGATTACACTAAAGCTAACAAACAAGTGAAATTGTGTCACAACCTTTGATCACACTAAACTTTTCCTTCTCATTAAAAACTTGCAATGTTTTTGTTCATAGTTGATTAGGTTGCAATTTTTATGTGGTGATATAATACTTTATGTGCTTTTGGTGGTTAGCTACTTAGCTTTGTCTGTGAGAACAAAATCTTTAACACAGAAAATGCTCAGACACCCTAAAGTTACATTAAGATTATAACACAGTTTTTATATGACTACCGTCACATACACATACTTTTTTGTGCCATAATTATTAAAACATGCGTAACACAAAGGCAATCCCACCTTTGTCAAGTTCAGTAAACAATGCAAATGCCAATGTGTGGTTTTAATGTTTGTGGTTAGTTAATCATAAACCATGTGACAGAAATGAAAGTCAGTTCAAGCCCATCAGCAAAAAGTCATGAGTTGCAAGGTTTGTAAATTACTATGCACCAGGTTACTTTCATATATTTTGCAATAGATTGTATGTTTGTATACAACAGGCTTTTTGTATGGTTAAAATTATTTCCTTTAACTGATGCATTAGGTAATGCAAAAATATTTTTTTAGGTTTCAGGATATGTTTCTGCTCTTTTAAAATGAGGTTACTATGTGTAAAAATAAGAAACAGTATCAAACTCAAATATTGTCATTAGTGATTATATTTTGGACCAATACCTTTTCTGTGATCCAGCACAAACACCCGTATGTTTGAAAAGCATGGAATGTTCAGAATATAACACTGAATCTCATCAGCAGGTAAATTTTCTGTACTACAGGGTAAAACAGAAACATGCCATATTTGAAAGAGAAAGTGTGCCTTGTTACTGGAGCTTCACGTGGGATAGGAAGGGGAATTGCTCTTCAGTTGGCAGTCAATGGGGCTACATGCTACATCACTGGTAGAAACTCGGAAAAGCTGGAACTTGTGGTAGATGAGGTACTGTATTGATAGCATATGAAACACTAGCAATTTTGGACCAAATAGTAAATATACTTCGGTCTTGTACTGCTGAGTATTACTATTTTACTGCAACTCATGTCCCTTATCTTTGCATTCGAATTGAATGCCACACTGTATCTAATACAGAAGATTATTCGGCCTACATTGAATTTGTTCTACCAAACTTTTTCTCAGCTATATTAACAAACTGTGCATCAAACTCTTTCTTGTTGTAAACTCCTGCCATATAACATCTTGTATTGAAGGTGTAACTAATAAATCCACCAAGCCTACCCTGTATTTTTTGTTGTTTGTTATGTTTGAACATTGTGTAGCTATCCAGATTGGTAACTGTTTTAATGCTAGCGGATTGCTATGTTTTCCATCAATAAGTGAAATAATCTTAACTCAACTCATATGCAATAAACATGTAAAATAGTTTTTTTTTTCAGGCAAAACTATTGTTTTGTTTATCTAAGAGTTTAGGTAATGGCAATTTACACCCACAAAAAATTAGAAACTATTTAAAAACTGTTAACAAAAGTCTGTTCAAAATTGAGCTATTACTATATTTACAGGTAACTTTATATGTCAAGTGACACCACATTTGTTAAACCACTTGTAGGCAAAAAAGAGGGAAGCTTGTGGAAAAATTATTCCAGTGCAATGTGATCACAGTAATGATACTGAAGTTGAAAAGGTTTTTGACTTAATCGACAAGGAGTATGATGGGAAACTTGATCTGCTGGTCAACAATGCATATTCAGCTGTTAGTGTAAGTTGCTTCCTCATGTTTATGATGTTATTGAAAATAGGCCTAAGACAGGTTTTTAACCTAGATTCTCAGACTTAAAGGTTTGCAATGTGTTTCCTAAGACAAAAAGTCTGGGCAAGTTTTTAATAGAACTTTGAGTAAACTGCATGTTGGGGTCCACAAAAGTAATAATTTATTAAAAGGGTCCATTGCACCCAAAAGCTTAGAAATTGTTAATATAAAAAATAAAAAGTACTTGATACTCCTGGGAACACTAGATGACTTTTTTACATTGTTTTGTAATATAGTTGGTTCATACTGTGATGGTAATGAATGATGTAGTGCCTAATTACATATTTTATTGCGTAGTGGTTGTTGGAAAATGCAAAGCAGTGTTTTTGGGATCATCAAATAGATGCTTGGGATGAAGTTAATCAAGTTGGATTGAGGTACACCACAGAGTTTTTTTCACATATTTTTTATTGTTTGATCACAAAATGTTTGAGGGACAGAAATAAGGTAGGCATTGAGGGTTTGTCAAAAGCATATTTACCTTCAATCCTTGCTGTTGCCAGGCTTAACAGCTATCATGGAATAATGAAATTTTGCCTACAATGTAGTTGAATCAACACACTTCCCTTTTTGTTTTAAAAAAAGTTTCTAGTCATTTGTAGGATGCAAACTGTTGGATCTGGAGTACATTTTTGATTCACATTAGTCCACATAATGCTTTTCATCATTTTAATATGGCAGTAAGAAAGGATTAATTATGCAGGGTTGGTGCAGTGATTGATATGTACACTGGTAAAACTTGCTTCTTGGGTAAAGACCTGGACAATATTTTGATATTATTTTGTTTCATCAGAAACCACTTTATTTGCACTGTTCATGCTTCACGTATGATGGTAAAAAGAAGAAAAGGCTTAATTGTAAACATAAGCTCTGTTGGTGGCATTTTGTATTTTCTAACTCCTGCCTATGGCATTGGCAAAACAGCTGTAAGTTCATTCTCAAGTTGTATTAGGCATCCAAGTTTTAAACAGTTTTCGAAGAAACCACTAATCTTAAACTTAACTCCGCAGAAAGACAGAATGGCCAAAGATTGTGCAAACGATCTTGAAAAGTACAATGTTGCATTTGTATCCGTGTGGCCAGGACCAGTTCAAACTGAAATATTTGCTAAAGAAACTGATTTAATGGCTTCAAAAAGCGCTGTTGAGTATTCAAAATTCTTAAATCAAATTTTGTTCTTATTTACACTATCATTTTTACATCTAATATGTGTTACAGCTTACCTGGTTGTTTAAACATGGGGAAACAACAGAGTTTACTGGAAAATGCATTGCAAGTTTGCTTCTTGGTGAGTTCAAACGTTTTTTGGACAAAATGAAAAGATTGGTAGTTTTTAAAATTGGATGTGTTTTTGGTATGTTGCATATTACAAAGCTTTTTTGTTACATTTAGACCCAGACATAATGAAAAAGTCTGGACAAGTTTTGCTTGCAAGTGACATTGCTGGGGAGTTTGACTTGAAGGATGTAGACGGTAACAATGACTTTTGTAATTTGGTCATATTGTCAGAAATACTACTAAAATACTTTTTCATAAGGTCAACAAGATGTTTGTGTATATGTTCATGCAATAGATGTAAAATGGGCAAAGCAACCCCAAAGTTGCAAAGAGCGTTAAATTTGTACTTTGTAGTGAACCAGGCCCCATGGAAGAATGATGTTGCAATAATAGTTTAGCAATATCCTATTGTTGCCTGAGATAATTTTTTTATATTTTTTTTTCTTAAATAAAACTATTTTTACTATTACACAGGCCAAGACCCAGTAAGCATGAGAAGTCTCAAGGGGATGTTTGCTGGATCTGGACATATTTGGATTGCAGAATATATTCCCAGTTTTTTTAAGTTACCCAAGTGGTTATTTTCCTTTCTTGGGTCCTTTGCCAAACCATCAATGGAAAAACTTGCTAGCAAATATGCCTGACTATGAATCTGTTTTCTCAAGAATTTTTCATTTATGCGCCAAAGTTTTTGTTTTTAAAGTTCACTTTAATTTAAGAAACAAAGTTTGTCTGATACAACTGTGAGTTTCACATCTACATTGTTGGAAGCAAATAGCCTTATTGTAAATATATTTTTAGGTTTTTTATAAAAACTGATCAAATCTGTATGAAAATCACTTTTTTGTTAAAATATCTAACATACAAGTTTTTATCTCTGTCTTTGGCCCCCAATTTTTTCGGTGTCTATTTTTCATTCATTTAATTGCACTTAAAATTTGTGACTGTCATAATAATACTTTTCATTCAGAATATAACCGTGTCGCCACATGAATCTTTTCGTCTTGGTGATTGTTAATAGCAGAGGTGTATAAACTGCAACTGTGAACGCATTAATATATATGAACAGGGGGCCATAAAACATTTCAGTAATTCTATCCATTTCCTATCCAATCAACAAGTTTTCTGAATGAGGAATAGATTTGAAACACCATGGTTATCTTACTATTGCGACGTTCAAATCTGTAGGCGCATTTGAACGTCGGTAATTTGCATCGACTGGTTACAAATAACGTAGTTACACAACGTTCGATTACCGTAACCTATGGTAAAACCTTTCCTTATTATGCTGAAATCCAACAGCCTTGCATCCTCTTTTCTCTAAACCCTATCTATATACAGTTCGAATGCAGCAGAACCCAACATTATGCAAGGGTAGAACGAGGGAAATAATTGTTTATTGCAGACGGACAACACGTGCAGCATATAAACACACGTGACGCCGCAGGCGTAGCCTAAAGTCTAAAGCACGATTAAATGCGTCATTTCCGACAGCTGTGAAAAATAACGCTGCTTGCAAATGCTCATGATAACTTCCCGTTACTTCTTGTCGTTAACGAAGCAACCGCAAGTGTTATTCGCAAGTTTTTACAAACCTAAAACTCAAGCTTAACGAGGTATAATGCCTAATTTACGTGATATGGTGTGTTTGGTGACTGGTGCATCAAGAGGCGTTGGTAAAGGTACAGCAATGCAGCTGGCTGATAATGGAGCAACCTGTTATATCACCGGGAGAAGTTTGGATAGGCTTGTCTCAGTCCAAGAGGAGGTCATTATAACGACTTTTTGTAAAGACGTTAGTCAAACACAAACCTCAATTAACCTGATCCTTATGAAGTAATGGATGGACTTTATTAGTGCCATAACTTTTAAAAATGTGCTTTTAGTCTCAGGACTCTCAGCAATAGAATAAAAACTTTAACCAAGCATTTATATGCAACTAAATGTGGTATTTCTACACACCTCTTAGTCTTTGTTATTAGTAATTTCGAATCAAGTATGCCCTATCGTTGCCCACTTTCCTCTGTACAATATCATATAATTTTTTTGTTGTGCATTGCTGTAGAATTTTATGATTAAATTGTTCAGTGTTTTCAAAAAGTGCTTTTATCTCAGCAATAAAATAAAAACTCTTCTAACTTTTACATCACTTCATTAACTTTTTGTTTTTTAGGCAAGAGAAAACGGTCTGTCTGGCAAAGTTGTACCGGTTCAGTGTGATCATGCCAATGATAGAGAAGTGGAAGAATTGTTTGAGTTAATAGCCAGAGAAAACAATGGAAGACTTGACTTGTTGGTGAATAATGCTACTGCAGCTAATGCTGTAAGTTTAGTTGGACTAATAACTTTGTTTTGATGGAAATCTCCCCCAAAGTTTGATGATTTGAAATTGTAATAATTTTTTTTAGATCATAGTTGATTGCAAAATAATTCAGAATGTCTTGTAATATTTACTTAGTCTAATCTTATTGAAGATTCTGTTTAATTTTTATTTTTGTACTCTTTTAATGTTTCAGTGGGCATTTGAACACTCCGATGAATGCTTTTGGGATCAACCATTGGATTCATGGGACATTATGAATCGTGTGGGACTAAGGTTTGTTCAGATTATCCTTCCTGCTGTGTCTGTTTTTTTTTCCTGTAATTCAATAAGCATTGCATATACTTGTATTCCAAACCATTGTCCTACCTGCAATAGATATCTAAATTTGCAATCACTTCTGTTTTTATCGCTGCTTGTACTAATTGTTCCACTAACTTTTAAAGCTGTGTAGTTCTGTAACGAAACAAATCAACTTAATATCAAATCAATCAAATTAAAAACCTTCGAGGTCCAACAAAGGCAAAAAGAAATTTTCACCATTTGGCTTAAATGTTTATTTTGGAAATTTTAATGATGCTTTCCAGAAACAATTACCTGTGTGCTGTACATGCATCTCGTTTAATGGTGAAGCAAAGAAGAGGTCTAATTGTGAACATCAGCTCCATTGCAGGAGTTTCAGTGCAAACTCCTGTTTTGAGTGTTTGTAAAGTTGGGGTAAGACCAAGAACAATAGAAATGCACAAAGCACATCTTAAACTTATGGAGTGCTGCTATATGAAACTTGACTTTAATGTATTTAAATGTACCTGTGGAGAACAAGTTCAGAGTTTTTAATAAGTGAGTTCTTATAGCTCAGTTGACTCAAAATGAGCACCAAATGTTATCAACAGATTAAAAATCAAACTGTTTTTTTTTGCCATAATGCTTTTTTTACCCTCAGAGTTTCTGTAGTTATTTGATTCAATAAAGTTTTACTAAAAAATGCAGCAAAAATTTTACAATACTTACCGACTTGTTGGTCTAACTCTAACACAAGAAATGGTTGTCTGCTTACTGTCTTCATCATAAAACTGCTTTTTTATTTGTAACAGCTTGATAGGATGGCTTGGGACTGTGCACAAGATCTCAAGAAATATGATGTTGCCTGTATTTCATTTTGGCCTGGTTTAGTTCGAACTGAAATGGTGCAAGAAGCAAAAGATGCCTTCATTGCAAGATCAAAAACAGTTTAGTTATCAAGTTACTAAGTTATTATAGGTTCATTTCCTAAGAAAGACACAAATTACTTCAAGTTCTGTGTTTTTCCTCATCTATTCTTGGTCCCATGCAGAAAATCTATTTGGCATAAAATCTGTAAAATTTTGAACAAAAAAATTATGGCTGGTAAATATGTGTCACAACCAGTAAACCTAAGGTTGGGCTATATGACGTCATAAGTGTATGTCATAACAATGCGTTTGTGTGGGATTGCAACATGTTTTGGACGCAGTCTGCATTCTATGAATACAGTGGAAAAAACTATTTTTGATTATCTCTAAACGCTGACTGAACTGGAAACACTATTTTTGTTTATCTCTAAACGCTGACCTTGGAAAAGTTACGCACGTCGCACTTGTGTGTATAGTTGCAAACTAGTATGCGACAATATGCTTATCCATTTTACTGGGACCATTTTAGCAACACACACTGCCTAAGTTAAAAAGTAAAACTTTTTTGTGCCTCACAACACCTCACAAAAAGATATTTTTGAAATTTATTTGTAGTTTGCTTGGATTTATGAACATAGCGAGTCATCACAGTTTACTGGCAGATGCATCTCACATTTACTTGTTGGTAAGTCTGATGTGTTTTAACCAATTTGTCCTATTAAGTAAGATTTCTATTGTTTCTGTCAATTATTCAACACTTTGACAGTGTTGTCTGGTCAAATTTTCAAAAACTAGACTTTGCTCATCAAAACTACCCGTGAGTGAATTATGCATTGAAGTGAAAATTATGCGTTAAAGTGAATTATTCATTTGTCTGAATCATGAGTTTAAGTGAATTATGATTTATCAGAATTATGCTGTTAAGTGTTATGTAAATTATGTGTTTAGGTGAATTATGCATTAAAGTGAATTAAGTGTTTAAGTGAATTCTGAAACTCTCTGAGTCATATTTATTGTTTGAACAACTAAGTCGCATAAATAACTGCGGTAACAACTATTGTTGTGTTGAAGATCCTGACCTCATGAAGAAAACTGGAAAAATATTGTTGTCCAGTGATGTTGCAGCAGATTTTAACTTCAAGGATGTTGATGGTAAGATTGAAAATATTTCTCCCCAAAATGAAACATAATATTTTACAGTAAGAAAGTTTCTGTAACAATAAAAGTGTTGTGTTATACTTGCTAATATTTTCAGACCAAGAGGTTATTTTCTTGTTTGTGTTTCAGTATGTTTTTAATTCAGCATGTTAGTTGATAAAATGCTTACATGCTGAATTAAAAGCATATCAAAAACAAGGTAATTTTTAAATCTGCCAATATGAAAACATGTTTAATATGTGAATTCACCTTGATTTTATTAGCACAAAAAGCATATTCTTTACAGGTCGTTCACCAGTCAGTATGAGAAGCATTAAAAGTATAGTGGGAAGTGGTGGTTCCACAGGACTTGCTGAATGTATCCCAGAGTGCTTCAAGCTACCTCTATGGTTGTTTACTTCAATGGCAACCCTTGTAAAACAGCTGCCGAAACAGACCAGCAGATATGAGTAATTTGATGCAAACTTGGCAATTGCATTATCATAGTAAAAATGTATGCTTTAAAAGTGAAACTTTTGTAAGTATGATTGTTGTTAGACATCACTCTAACCATTGTTTATTTGCCTCAAGTTGCTGAGTGTAAAAGTGTTATGAACTGAATCAGAGCAAGAACACCAAGCATTCATATGCAACTTAATGTGGTATTTCTACACTCATCTTAGACTTTGCTATTAGTGATTTTGACTCAAGTATGCCCGATTGTTGCCCACTTTTCTTTGTACAATATCATATTATTCTTTGTGTGTTGTGTATTGCTGTAGAATTTTAAAAATAATTTGTTCAGTGTTTTAAAAAGTTGCAATATTTCACCTTTAAGTTTTGAAATTTTGAGTATATGCATATTTTTTATTGGTCTTCAATGTATTTTTGTACTGTTACTATATATTGTATTGTATAAATACACAGTTTCCAGTTTTATGTTTTCTAGTCAACTGTAGTAGTGTCAAATGCTATTGCTGTAATGAATTGACTTCTGTAAATTTGCACTACTCTTGCAATAAAAAAGTATTACATACAAGTTAGGTACAACTAGTAAAAAATTGCTGCATTTTCTATGTCAATTAAGCTACAAAGAATAAATGACACAATAGTTGATAACTAGAAAAGTGGCTTTCTGATACACTTCCATTTTATATATTCTATACAATATTTACCAATTTACTACACTATACACAATTTTATCTACATACATGATTGTTTTTGCAAGCAAAAACGAATGGGTCCCCACACGCGTGTTTATGCGGATTTACGGTAAACCTATGTGGCGGTTATTTTTATATTCTTAAAGACAAATTTTTCACAAAGCATAAACTTAACTTTAAAAGTTCTTTTCCATATTCTTTTAGCATCATTATTGTCATATAATTAAAAAAAATCGGTGAAAAAAGAATGAGGAAAATACATTCAATTTAATCTCTTGCTTTGACCTTGATATTGTCGTTTAAGTTCAGTTTTTGAACACAAATTTTTCTAGAAAGCCTTAACTGTTGTATTAGACACTATATAAAAAAGGCGTTTGCTACATAACAACTTGTTTTTCACTTAACTTTGTTGCGCAAAAACGATCGTTTAATGACCTTTTGACACTGTTTTTAATAGCATGCAGTCCTTAGTGTTCAACAATACCGTTCCGCCTAATTTATACATGACTTAAGTACTGATTCTTGAATTGATTTGTCAAAAATAAAGAAGATACGTTATGACGAAAAAATCGTAACGGTGTTGTAATGCCTACAAGTTGACCTTTAGTGACCCATGGTTATGAGACGGCCAAGCTGACAACGAGAATTTAAAGACCATTTATCGCGGCGTTCGAAAAAGTTAAGTTTATTAAATTTCATATTTATGTTGATCAACGATGTTTTGCCTGACATAAACGAAACCGAAGTGCATTTATCGAGTTCGAATTACGTCTTAGGTGTAAAACCTGCGCCAAAACTGAAAATGCGCGTGATAAGTCAATAAAACGACACAGCATTGTTGCACAAAAAACAGCTGACTACTAATCACCGAAATGACTGTCTCGTAAATGACTGTCTCGTCTGTCCAGACGTCAAGCTGAGCACTCCCGCTCTGCCGCCTTAATCGTAAACCAGTGAATTCCTCCCTTGGGACTTATATCTGACTGATAGCGTACACATATTATGGGTTGTAAAGGTAACCGACAAAAATGTAAATACTAAACGAATATCCTGCTTAAACAATTGTTAACTTTTTCAAATATTTCTACACCATAGGGCATGTATTTCTGCCTTAAAACTAAAACCGTTTATTTCGGGGTTTAAAGGGTAAAAAATGTGTGAATCAAAAAAAAGATACAAAATTCTTTAAAAAACTTTACATTACACCAAACAACAAAGCATGAAACTCCACGATGCTGTACTTTAGTCAGTACATCCGTTTCACAAATTTTACGTTTTGGGGGCCTGTGGGTGAAGGTAGAACTACTAACAGAGGAATTAGTATAGCCCCTGGTTGAAATAGGTGGCGCAACGGAGCATAGGCGTTTATGGTGCTGACTCAGCAATTTGTTTATGGCACCATAAATGTCTATGCTCCGTTGCGCCACCTATCGAACAAATTTCAACCAGGGGCTATACTAATTCCTCTGTTAGTAGCTCTACCGTGGGTGAACCGCTGGGTCAATTGGGGTCAAACTTCAGGAGGATCAAATTTGGATAATTAACTAACATCTCTGTAAATTTGAATAAATTTGGAGCACTCTTTCTTGACCAAACGCGTCTCACAAGCTAGCGTTAGACAGAAAAAAGAAAAAAAATACGGACAAAAACAATATGTATAATAATCATAAATGACAGAAGAGTCCAGTTACACAGCTATTTCTGTTCACTGGTTGTTTTATAGCAGTTAAATTGCTTGTATTCTCCAAATAAAAACATTATTCAAGCTTGGTAGTAAAACATTTCAAAAATACAAAAATAGTTGATGCTTTAGGTCAATGGACACAGTGATAAAGATTGTATTTAAAATTTGCATTGATGAATAATTGAAAATTGTTTTTTTTTGCGAGATTGATAACCACTAATCTTCCACCAACTGTGTTGTGGAAATTGTTCGTACAGCCACCGGCTTTCTATTTTCTGCAACATACAAACACATTCATATGTTTTTGGGCTTAAAGCAAGTTTTTAGGTCCTGCTGTGTTAAAATATATTTGTGTTACAATTCCACACCCAACCTTTTTGTAATAAACTAGTTAACAAAGTAAAAAAAAATTGAAAGTGGAAATACTTTTTTCAGGTGACATGGCATAATCTGATGCATATTGGTTCGATGTTTGACTCTGCAAAAACAAAATACCCTACATAATGAACCTGAAGACTTCTTTGTCTAACAAACAACATTAAAAAAAGATATATCTATTGGACAAAGCACAAATACTTGCTAATTTACCTTCCGCCTCTGTTTAGAATACAAGGGAAAGCCAATCGCCCATCCAAGAAATGCTGAACCAACTACAATGGCCACAATTTCCACAAGTAAAACCAATTCATCAAGACGATACAAAAGCCTATAGTGGAACAAAAACATGGGTTATACTTCATTGTTCAACATTATACTGTTACATTTATATGAACTTACAAATAAAACCATGAGGCATCACTCTCTTGCAAAGTTGCCACCTCATTTAGCCACAACATAGGAAATGCAAACTCCTCCTGAATCTGATTTAAAACTCTGTTAAACAAAACAGATCCAGTAAAGGATTTGTACCTTTTTTAGGACAATAAGCAATACACACGGTGCACGACTGTTGGGTTGCATAAACAAATTTAGCTGGATTCGACTTTCTGTGTCAATCACAACTCCAGTGGTCTAAAAAACATCAGGTTTTATTCTCTGTGGAAGGCAGTTTCCACAAAAATTGTATGAGCTGCTTAAATAAATTAAACATGTATGCATTAATTTTACCGGCTCATAAATAATATACATTTGATGCTTTTCTTCATCAGGATGCATTCCAACAATTTTGTCAGCATAATAATCACTCGCATATAGAAAATGAGGAAATGTTACAAAAAGAGGGGCACCTAAATAGAAATAAATACTTTAATACATAGTATTTACATACGTAATAAAATGTTAAATTACTTAAAAATGAAAAGTAGTTTTTCATAATCAAGGCACGGGTGTGCAACCTTCGTTACTGGGGGTTAAATACAATTGCCAAGATTAGAGCGCGGGCTACACTTTTATTTCACACAAGGTGATTTTACTTTGTTGCAAACCAAGAGTATAATTAGTATTTGATTCTAGCCACATATTGCCAGGTCGCAGGAAAATAGCACCAGGCACATTAATCTGCTCAAAACTATATAATAGTTTGACTCATTTGCTAGTAGATTTGCAATTCAAGCGTCTCTGTGGGACACACAACCTTTAATCAATGGCCTTATTCGCTCAGCATGTGGTGGGTTGTGCACCCCTGAATTAAGGCATTAAATAAACAAGACAAGCATTTGTATTACATTTTAAGTTTAAACACACATATCTTACCAAATAGGCAACTGCTTACTAAATTTCCCCCATCATGCTGACATGTAACATGATTTAAATCCACACAAAAACAAGTATTTTCTTCATTGTTTACAGGAGACATAAACACATCAGGTGGAACATTGTATCTCCACCCTTTTATTTTATGAACTTCTTGTTCAGATTGATATGTGGCGTAAATCGACCTACAAAAATGATATTCATAATAGTGTAAGTCAGTGTTTCTCAACCTACAGGCCAGACCCTCAAAAAGGTTTGCAAGGTATTTTTAAGGGGGTCACAAAAAAGCAACCACACTTCAAAAGATTTTTATTCAAACTTTTCGTGTGACGTCTTTTTAACATAGTAACTCACACAACAGTTTGATTTCAACAGCATTTGCAAAGCACAACCACAATGTTTAGAGGTTTCTGTATAGCTAAAAGTCGAACTATTACATTGATATTTGATAGTAAATGTATGATGAACACACTATCATAGTAAAACTTCTTCTATGTGTTTTTAAAGGAGTTGTGTTGTGTTAGTAAACCTCTAAAGGGGGTCGCAAAGCAAAAAAGGTGGGAAATCACTTGCCTGAGTGCATAGTAAAAACATTTTTAATTTTTTATACCTGCACATTTCATCAACATAGAAATACACCCGATCTTCTTTGTTCATAAAAGGGGCAGTCATTGTTCCATCTGGCAATGAATAGTTTTTGTAACACTTATTATGAAATAATACTTTAGATACCCATGCAAGTAACAAAAAAAATGTGTGAGAACAATAAAATAATTTCTGTGAAGAATTAAACACTTTTTTACTCAGCAAAATTAGTGGTAATTTTATTAGAATAAATATTTCATTTGTATGTGCATTATCTATTGTAAAGTTGAGCACTATTCATTATAAGATAGAAGATTAAACCAACATAAATTTTCCGAAAAATATAAACCTGTTCCATTAATTTGATTGCATGTTTCACCGAACCAATATGGAAGAACACTGCAAAAACCAACACAATAAGATTTGGTACACAAACCTATAAATATTTGAAATGATTTTCTAACAACAAACCTCATATTTTGAAACTGGACAATTTCATTTGTAAGTTTGTAATCTCCCTTTCCAGTATAAACCTGATAATCTCTCCAACCAATGGACATGTTAGTCTGTATGGCAACACAAATATACTTACAGATGGTAAATAAGCTGGTGCCATATTCTATGAAGTGATAAATTGTAAAGAAATAATGAACAATATGAACATAAGTAGCACTAAATCATAAAATAACATAGCATGAAAAATCACACACTATAAAAGCATCAAGAACATAAATAACAAGCTGCAGATAGTACACACTGTTTCAAACAGAATAGGTAAGGTATGGCTTCCTAGCCTGTTACTCCCAGCAAACTGGAGTGCTGTTGGATGGCTACACTAGCCAATATGGCCTATCTTTTGTCACCAGCTGCACTGAGGAGACCTTATAGGTCTGAACAGTGTGCACTTTTTTCCAACTTTGGGATCACCTTGCAATAAACCATCTTAAATTTCACTTACGAGCATAAAAACTCCAAAAATATCTGATTCTGCTTCAGGAAACAGCTTGTCAAGGATTGCAGTAAAAAGTGGATCCTGGAATCCAAACAAATATTCTCCAACAGTCATAGTGAAAAGGAGTTCCGAGTTTGTGTCCCTTACCAACTTGTTAAAAACGGCATATGCTGTGTTTAAAAGACCAGGTGGAATAACATGTTCCATCACAGCAGGAATGAGCTGTAGGGAGTGAATTGATTAAACTCACAAACAAATAAAATATTATTGTTTAGTTTTATTTCACTAACCCGTTGGCAAGTAGTTCAAAAGAGTAAGTTTTATAAAACAACAGAAAAACCTTTTAAAATAAACATACATTTATAACCGAGATCGGCCATCAAGTGTCTATGCAGACCAGCTATCATGGCACGCTTATATATAAATCCTATTATGCCAGGCTCATTTAAGATGTTGTACCGAATCAGTCGGTCACCAAGCACACCCATATGGCAAGGTATAGGCTGAAAAGCCATATGAAAATGCTTAGTGATCAGCTGATTCAGTATAACACCATGAATGTGCCTCCATACTGTGATAAACCGAAAAACCTATCTTGAAAATCTGCACAGCCAAAAATATACTAGAGGTATATGCCCACCGTTACAATGATGTTTAGTGATGTAACAATATCATCTTCAGTCCCATTAGAAAGCTCAGGGACAAAGAAAAAGGTAGCAGTTTGACGATAAAACACCTTCTGTAAAACACTGCTGTTGTAATCCTGGTATTCTATATTGTCCTTTTTCAGGTATTCTCTAAAACGAAAATTGGCTATGGTTAAACTAAGTGTTTACTATCATAAAAAGCAAAAAGTGTAATAGTATAACACCGTGGTTCCCACCTGGGGTGCCGCGAGATATTGATATTGCAATACTTGCAATAGAGCCATTCTTTATTTTAACTTTCACCCCTTAAGTGTGATATTTATCTCTAACCGAGTTTCAGTGTGTATTAAGTTTCGCGTCTCGCAGTTTTTCCAGCTCCATTCTGGAGATTTGCTTTGTGGGGAAGTTGCTGGCGGTAAGTTATACTTCATGGTAAGCTTTAGTTTTCTCGCCCAGTAAAAAGCAGAGTGAAAGAGATTCCGACTCATTGCATTTCTTTCCATAAAAAAGTTTGAATAGCATAACGATTAGAAAATGTAAGCGTAACGATGGAAAATTTAAGCTTATGCACAAGCAGATGCCTCTCGACGTGCATAAAAATTGGAAATGAGACTGATTGCTTATAGTCGAGGAAGAAATGCGGGTGGCTTTATGGAATGTGCCTTCACATATTAAGGGACTTTGTGCAAGAAGCCAAGCCTAAATTTCACACTGACTTTTGAATAAATACATTTATTTACCTGCGCTATACTGTACACCTTATTCTGTGTGGTTTCATACAGTTATGTGAAGAACAGAAGCCTCGTAAAATTGATTCAGTTTTGCCAGGGTGCCGCAAACTATATATCTCTTTGATAGGGTGCCGCAAGGTCAAAAAGGTTGGGAACCACTGGTGTAACACGTGATTTTTATACTTTGGTAGATGAGTTAATAAATTAAAAAAGAAATTAGCCAAGTTTAGTTCTACTTCTAGTCTTATTTGACAAGACCAAATAAGCTTCAAACATGCCAAGGAATACTCTTAACATGTTTAATTTAGACAAGAAAAATGTGCAAGAAAAGTATCAACTTTTTTAGCAGTAAATAAATTGAATATCATTCATTAATTGATTTCTAGAATGCCAAACCCAATCATTGTGATAATAAGTAATCAGTGGAGCAAAAATCCTCCAAGCATAAGTTTCATGTGTACCATTGAATGATGTAAGAAATGCTAAGCCAAATCACAGTGATAATAACTAATCAGTGGTTAAAACTTCTCCAAATACGCATGTTTACCTGTACACATATGGGCCAATTTCTTGAAAAATTGGTTTTACATAGTTGCCTGGTGTTTGTGCCAAAAATTCTTCTTTGTTGGTTACATTAAACAAAAAGAATTTTCTGAAAACTGGTGTTTCAACCTCGGCCCAGTTTAACTTGTACATAATGGTTCCTGGGACCACCTGTGTTTGCTGTAATACCATAATTTATTTTTTAGTTGCAATTACATGACTTTAGTCCAATAAAAAATGGTGAAAAAAAGTCCCTACAGTTTTGTGACATATGACCTTGGGCTTCTCAAAGTGTAGTATAATGCGTTATTATGTCATTGTCAAAAGAAATATATGTGTGTAAATTTATTGTACAAACATCAGTCATGTGTATGGGCTATACCTATCATGGGGTCACGTAGAAATTTCTTTTCTCAAATGGGGTCACAGAGCAAGAAAGTTTAAGAAGCCCTGACCTAGATAACTGTGGGTACCAATGTCCCCCTGGAGGCCATTGCAAAAATAAAGGGGGCACTGAAAAAAGGCTGGTTGGGGGCACAGGAATAAAGCTGGATAGGTAAAACAGAATATGCATCACAGAAATATCTTTAATTGGTGCTATTTGACATTTCTGTCATACAGATATAACTGCTAACAAGTTGGTTGATCAGTACAAAATGCTTGGCGAATAGCAATCCTGATTAACCGATTTTATCTGTATTGAGTTAAAGTTGTGAAACTACTGTCATTGTATGAGCTGATATAGTCCAAAGAGTTTAGTATATATAAGGTGTTTTTTTTATTAAACTAATTTATTAAACTATCGATAAAAGGCACATATTTTGGGAAACACTGACCTTGGTAAAAGCTGTTGCACAAAACTAATATAAATGTGCAATACTTGAATAATACACCGGCAAAGCCTTTAAACATTTCAACACTATATATTATTCATTTAACAATCCTATGAAGTATTTTGATGTTTACTGTAATCACTAAAAATTAACTCAGGTCAGATGTTGTAATCAAACATTGTAACAAACCATCATAATATTGACAAGCCAAACATACATCCTACATTGTATGCTTAAATACAACAGTGTTCTTTATTTGTTAACATGGGTGCAATGGAGACATACTACCCATTTTTTAGGCTTTTGCTTTTATACAAAATTTTAAAATGCTATTTTTTTTCAATACACAGTAATTTACATATTTCAAGCATGGTGTACAATTAAAGTAGGGTTTTGCAGGTTTGTCAAAGACATGAAACACTGACTGACAAACATACACATGTTTGTTTGAACTGTTTAGGGATAAAGCCTAAATGTTCTTTTATATTAATGGCTCCACAGTAAAAAAAATGCAGCACGTGTCTGTTTAAGACCTTCCTTGTATAACTTCAACCCAAGTACTTACATTTTTTATAATCATGTTATACAGCATGTCAAAAATGCAGACCAGAACAATGCCCAATGCAAGAAGAATTGCTCCAATTATTCCAAATGCAATGAGACATTTCTTGGATTTGCAACAACACTTCATTCTTTAAATACAGCCAACTGTTTTCAAATATTTCCTGATGTAAAAGCAAAGAAAAGTATTCTTTTGTCAGCAACAGTGTACATTATACTTGAATAATATCAGTATTCTTTCATCACATTTGCTGTTTCTAATTAAAGATAGCATATTGCAGCCCAGTTTTATATCAAAAACTTATAAGCATCCGTACATACATACCTGAAGACAAGAGATTGCTACTTCATTGAAGGTACTGGCTGACTGGTTTCCGAAATGAATCATTACTTCATAAACAAGCACATGCATTTCGAGAACATCAGGGTTATGCGGTTTTAAAGAAACATGACATTTTATCACAAGTTTGATTTGGTGGTTAATCATTTTCTAGAAAGTTGCATAAGCTCAACAAAACAAACATTGCTGTAATGTTGAATATAAATGCCTAAGTTGCTGCAACTTTTAAAAACATTTGCTAGGTATACAACAGAAAATGTTATTGGTATTGTCAAAATAGCACAATGCCTGATATGATCTATTAAATCAACAACACAAAGAAAAGCATACATGGTAAATGCAGTTTTATTGTTGAGAAAAAAAGAACACAAAAATAATTTGTTAGAATCTCAAAAGGTCACTTTCAATTTTTTGACGCTTTTCAATTTCCAGTTTTCTTTTCTTTGCATGCCGTTCATGTTTTTCTGCTTCAAGCATGTTTTGTATTTTTGTGTACTCTTGACTTGTAGGATCTTTGGACTGCAATAAAATTGAAAATGTATATATTTAAGTGCTTTTAGACTGCTACTCTTTCCCTGGCTTTTGACCCTATAATATATAGGTCTTGAACAAAATATAATTGGTCTGAAAGAGGGTGATTTTTAGGCTACATGAAAAACAGAAAATTGTAATGGTTGCAAATTAACTTGTAATGAAAAAATGCAAAATAATTGGAAAGAGAATATGTTTTTCCGAGTTCAATTTAATATGTGTCCAAAGGTTGTCAAATGCAAACATAATTAAATATTTTCAAATTTCACTGCACTGGTATTGATTTTTATTTTAAGTTTTTGTGTTAAACGTTCTACAAAAAAAAATTAAAACAATAGTAAACAATGATATTGACACTGTTTTGCAGAATATGACTACTTTTTTGTACTAATTAGACCATATTAGCCCCAGTGTAAAGAAAGACTAATTAGGACAGATTTACCTTGTCATAGCATCTTTCAAGTTTTAATTCAATTCGTCTAATTTCTTCTTGCGATGGTTTTTCAGTGTTTGCACTTTTGAGTATAGTGCGAATTTTCTTGATTCTTTGAATTGTTTCCCGTAAAACTTTTTGAGGTTGTCCTTTCAAAAGGGTATCTGTCACATACCTGTAACACATTTTATCACTGAATACCACACAAAAATATTTTTCAATCTTTAAGTATCAAATGTTGACTAAAAGAGTAAAAACTCATGGAGCAAAACCAAATAGTGCATTTATTTTTATCATTCATGTGTACTAAATTTATTTGAATCTTTTCACAGACAAAGTAATTAAAGAAAAAACATTAGAAGTGAATAATCATGTATTCGTTTATTATTTGAGTGCACCAAACTTGATATTGAGCAGTTGAGCACTGTTACACATCAATGTTGAGATCTAATGCTTGCTAGCCTATAAATATTTAGCTCCAGCAATTCATTGCCAATTGTAACTATGCCTAGGCATAATTTTTTATTGTTACACTACACACAAATCTGTTATGTCTAATGAGGAATATACCTCCCATAACAGTTAAAAAATCGACATGCTTTACTGTTCAGATATTTATCAACCTGATAGTGGTTATAACATAAAGCAAAAGAATAACAAGACAAATAGTTTTAACCTGTCAATATTTTTGCTGCATTTTGAAGCTGCAGACAACAGTGCAGCCAGAGATAATTGAGAAGGTGTAAAAAGCAAAGTAACGTCAGTGCTTAATGAGCGGATGAGAAAATCCTTGGCCTGCAAACAACCACAACAACAACATGAGTTTTAAACATAACTACAAATCGCCAACATTTTTTCAAAGTAATTAATTAAATGCTTGTTGTAGCAAATTGTCAAACAAGTTTTATGTATAGTACTGATAAGACACCAGGAAGCTAGGCTGTAAAGCATTCCTTGATATGTATGTTACTAAAAATAAAGATTATAACTTGTTATTCACTAAAGGTTTAGTTGCCGAAACTCTTCCACCAAACGTCACCGTTGGTAATGTTTCTTTGATCTGGATTTGCTAAACATTCTTGCTGATTTAGCTAACTACAGTTTCAGTTTGACATTTTTAGCAGTTTGGCTCATCAGTAATCATACCAAGTAGTAAGGTACCACATTTGTAAAAGTAAAATATAACTTGTATTTACATGTTCTCTCAGTTGGTCTGGGTTTGAAAAAGGAGGAAACCTTGTTTTGAGGTCAATGAAAAAACCCTCCAAAGGACGGAAAGGATTGTGAACA
Organism: Phallusia mammillata; assembly: GCF_965637545.1. Lineage (NCBI taxonomy): Eukaryota > Metazoa > Chordata > Ascidiacea > Phlebobranchia > Ascidiidae > Phallusia > Phallusia mammillata. The sequence goes on from NC_137257.1 coordinate 6,052,724, forward strand.
GTAAGATGGAAATTAAGTTCCTGCAAAAAAATCAAAACTAGATGATTAAAATATAAAACCAACTATTTATTTATAAGTAGCAAATCAATTACATAAATGTACATGGTAACAAAAGTCAAAACTGTGCTTGGAAATAGGTCAAAGTTGTAAGTATTCTGGTTGGTCGAGCAGGTTATTATTATTTTTTTAAATGTATGATCTAATAAAATAGATTGATTGACACTTTTTATATGTAAAAGCATGTGTTCAATAACTGTTCCAAACTTTGTTTGAACTTTACTGACTACTTTGCAACAGCTGGCAGGATTTTTGTAAAGCACCAAGCAGCAAATTTAATGCAAGCCTATACCGTAATTTTCCGTGTATAATGCGCAAAATTTAATCAATTTATTGTCCTAAAATCTGGGGTGCGCATTATGCGTGGGTACAAAAATTTTTGAAGAAAATCTTCCTCGAAATAAAACTTGAAATTACACCTTTCTTCTTGTTTGTTGTCAATCGCGCATCACATTCAGCCATCCTGCCCAACACACTTAGTCAGTAAAATTCATAATTGACGACACATCGTTTGATGCGATGGTGCAATCCTTGATGGTGTGTTATTGTCAAATATTGTTTGTTTTTTAATCTCCATCGCAGACCGGATATCATGTGGAGGCCGCCTTTACAGTACTAGTTTAAAAATCGACACCTATATGGCGCTAGATATTCAAACTCGGCGGCGGAAATTTGGATCCGATGCGCAAGACACGTCAGCTATATAAAGAGCGAGAGTTCAGTTCTCTACCTATTAGTTTCAATTCACAGTTTAATTAGCAGTTTCATCTAGATAGCTGCACTTCAAACACGCTCCATACGAACACAATGCTCTCGTATCAGACGCTTGCTCGATCAACTGCCCGTTTGCTGTCACAATGTACTCTACACAAATCCGAAACATTTCTTCGCTATCGAGTTTGCTAGCGCATGCGTAGTCATACTGACCGGCAAAATAACATCCGGTTGTTCCCAAAGATGCTCTTTTTTCTGAAATAATTTTACGTTTACGGACTTAAGTAAGAGTCAAAGTTTGGGTGCGTATTATACATGGGTACAGGCTTTTTTCCAGCATCGACATGCCATTTTTAGGGTGCGTATTATGCACGGGGGCGCATCATACATGGAAAATTATGGTAATTTTCGAACCCACGACAGGAGTCTTTCCGGGACTCGAAATGGTATTACACTAATGGTAAACTTTTGTACCAATGAAAACATAAAATTACCTGAATTAGCACTAGTTCAATTGTTAGTATTGCATCTTTAATCACCTCATTATCATCTGAAATACTTTGTGCATATTGTTCCATTGATATATTAAACTCCTCAGTCTGAAAACGAACAACAATGTAGTTAATCCTCACAGAGTCAAATATTTGTATTGTTGAATACTCGTATTTGTGTGTATTCACATTTTTGTTGTTTGATAGATTTAGAAATTTGAATGATGTTTAAATAAATGATATTCATAGTCACAAAAATGAAATAAAATGTTGCAAGTTGAAAGCAAAACAAGTGCAACACTTTTATTTGTCATAGTTCGTTAAAATTTGCCAACTTTTTGTTTGGTTTAACTCTGATAAGTTGTGTCTGAAAAAAAAACACGTCGGCAGCAAAACATGTATTCAAAAGTACTAGACAAAGAATTACTTCATGTCTAGTGATTATAAAGAAGTTTAACTGCAACCAAAATTAAGTTGAAGAAACCATGAATTATTATTTGCATTGATCATGTTATAAGTATATAAAAACAAAATAAAGTGTTGCAAAACATACAGTTCACCTAACTTACCTTACAAGCAAGCCAAATACAGACCAAGTACATCAGTTTAGGGTGATAGTGCATCACAGATCTTCGCAAGTAAAGCCTTCTCATGTAAGCCCATGCAGTCCCAATTGCACTGAGGGGCATTGGAGGCTTAAATTTCCAACAAAACTCCTTAAGTTCTTCCTCATAATGCCGAACGAATATGCGGTGTTCGTTTGTGGTAATAAAGAAATTGTCATCATCTGTGAAATACATTAGTAAAACAAATTTAGGCAGTTTGGAAGGAATAATAAGCTTCATAAAGATTCACCATGTCATGTCAAAATTAGACTAAGATAAAAAAAATGTGTTTTTGAAACTTACTGGTAATTGTGTAACTAGACATGAACATGTGACTGATGTAAGCATACCCATTATGCAGGTCAGCTCTAAATCATCTTAGACATCAACATAATGTTAACAGCACACTCTAATTTAAGAACTGTATTAAGAACTAGGTATGAGCCACATTGGATTTTCTGGCACATTTCGCCGAGATCTCGGGTGTGCACGAAGAATTTTCAGGTGTGCAAGTGTTCACGACGAAATTTTAAGGTGTGCATGAACCAGTTAAGTGTGCACCTCATCAAGAAAAAGCTAACCAATTTACAAATATTTAAAAAAATCCCAAAATAGCCATCAAACGCAATTGCGCCACTGGTTAACTAATTTAAAACGAAAATTTCGAAGGCGAATTTTTTTTTAAAGAGAACAAACACACCGGGTGTTGCAAACCTAAAAATTGTCTCAAGTGTGCAATCAAACTTGAAAAAAATAGTCTCGGGTGTGCAGCTGCCATACTATCCATACTGGTATGAGCAAGACATGACACACTTGGGCCAGACCATACATCTTCATATGAGAGACAGGATATAGACTTACCATATTTGGGCACAACAATTAATAAAATTAGGGCTTTTAAAATGTATTTATAAACTTTTTACTGATGGGACTGCTTGAAGTTCAAACCTTAAACCACAGCTGGTATTTTTCACTAATGATACATTATCCTTGCAAAGATCTTTCGACGACTACACTGCTTTGACAAATTTTTTATGCTTTACTTACCTACAGAAACATTCTTGTTTCTCGCGCAGAACTTCTGCCTATATGCAGCATTTGAATTTTCACGCAGTTTATCGATTTCTTCTTCTGTTTCGAAAGTCCAAAACTTTCGTTGTGTGCTGTTGTGGAACATATTGTTAAATTATGCTTACGTAAAAAATGTTAAATACACCAGAAAAGTTTCAGTGCTTGTATTTTTGTCAACAGAAGGAAAATCGGGAAACTTATTGTTTACATTTTTAGCACCACGCGGATGTTAAGAAATCCAATGAGCTAAACATTAATAAGATCTTTGTGTTTGTAATATAAGTATATCTTACTCGTGTTTAAGGAAAAAACATATCACACAAAGGGATTAAGCTAGTTATAAAAGATTTGCCCAAATTCGATCAACCTAAACTTACCCAGTTGACAGTTGCTTTTTGATATCATACCTTTGTCAAGATACAGACGGGTTCAGTCCAGATAATATTTTCAACAGTTGTTTTGCTTGTTTAACAAATTTGTCGTTCAACTGGTGCAATGCTAAACAAATACTAGTTGTTTTTATCAAGAACTTGTATTTTAACTAACGTTTCGCCCGCCAGAACGGTAGGGCTTCCCTGGGATGAATGTATTCAGTACATAGGCCTGAAAACCCATATTGTGTTGTACAGAATGTATTGTTTCTGTGAAACCCGGTAATATGTTCCTCGCAGAACGATATCAAATCGTGGCCCATGGTATGCCCAACCCTGATCTAAATTCATGTTTTTTACCCGCTGTGCACTATACTGGATCGTGGGATATTTGTCTGGTAAACCCAAAATGAAAAAAAATATTTTTTTTGCAAATAATTCTCAGTAGTTTCCAACCTAGTTGCCATTTGTATTTTCCAACCGTGTAACAAAATTGATGAAAGGCAAAAATTTGATAATTTAGCTTATATCAAATCTTAAGTTTGACGACAAAATGGGGGAGAGCAACGACAACGCTAGAACGACATTTTAGTTTTTTGTTGCAAATATAGAACTTATTTAGTATCAAGACGTTTTACTTTAAAATTAAGGAAATCTTAAGAAAAAAGCAAGACTTATGATCTGCCGATTAGCAGGGTTGGGTAACGAGTCCTATCAGCCGAGTCTCAAGTCAAGTCAAGTCAGTAGGGGTTCGAGTCCCAAGTCAAGTCGAGTCAGAAGGGGTTCGAGTCTCAAGTCGAGTCGAGTCATTAGCGGTTCGAGTCTCAAGTCGAGTCAAGTCATTAGCAGTTCGAGTCAAAGCAAGTCACAAAAAGTTTTTGAAAAAAGGTTTAGATATAGTTAATCTATTTGAATGGATCATTGCGCCCGTTTTAACTTAAAACGGACACCGATTCATTACAATGAACAAACCCTATTAACGTCCCTTTCTTAGAGTAGGGTTAACTTTAAAAAAACCTGTTAATTGACACTTATTAAACAGTGTTGAAAAGAACGTCAACCTATTCAAAGAAGTTTTTGAAAACCGAAAATATTTTTACCGCAAGCGCTGGAGCGTTTGTTCAGAAATACAAGCGCTTAAAAGCGAATACTTGGCCTTGGCATGTACTGCATTACCTTAAAACCCAAGCAATTAGTACAACGCTTAATGCCAGCGTAAGAAAGTTTAGCAAAATGTAGCAGCGACTTCGTTACGTTAAAATTAAGCAAAAAATAACTTCGCATCGCACAGTAAATTGCTGCTGTTGTTTGGTTGAAGCCAACTGAACAGGTTATCTATTATAAGAAATTTCCGTTTTGTTGATAAAATAACGAGTCCGAGTCCGAGTCGAGTCTCTACTAAGACGAGTCTAAGTCAAGTCGAGTCTTTTCACAACTGAGACTCGAGTCAAGTCGAGTCTTTTGAAAAGGTGACTCGAGTCGGACACGAGTCGAGTCACTGACTCGAGTCTCCCCATCACTGCCGATTAGTAAATAAAAATTAAAAAAAAACAGTCCATACCGCGCAGGATTATATATGTGATTGTTTACACATAATCAAGGCGATGAAAGTATGATGACATGTGCCGCAACACAAGTTTGAAAACGCTTATTTCCAGGTTGAAATCAGCTAGTTATTTCATAGAGAGCGTGTACCGTAAACTAAAAGGTAAAAGGCATTTTATTTTAAAGTTGTTTAAGCAATGTTAATCGGATTCAGTGAAAAGGAAAAATAGAAAGATTACCGCTATAGATATATTGACTTGTTTTACCAAAACAAAAATCTTATCACACGAGATAGTTTAAAATAAAATATGTACATATAATTATTACTAATATGTAGATCCATTTGGTATTTCTTTAAACCCAGTTATTACCTTATAGGCGGACGCTAATTCTTCCCAATTCCAAACTTAGGTTTTGGACTTCATTTTGCAGTTAGCGCAATTTTAGCGCATAGCTGTATTTCAACACAGGTTTACATGTAAAGGTCTACTGGCCGCCCCGATTTGAAAACGTAATTTTTGGCGACAAAGAAATTCTGGCTTCAATCTTTGAAACTTTGTTTACGTGAATCAAATGTGTAATTTCCCTTTTAGTGCGGTCGGTGGGCCACGAATTTTCTATGTGGGACGGCAAAATTTTCGCCAGGCCAAACCTCCCGGGATTAAGATTAGGTTTCTTTTCATGTTCGCCGCCAACGCAACCGGGGCCCGTCACAATATACGCGCCAACAGGTAGGCGAGCTCTGCGACACAACTGTAATAAAAGATGAATAATCGCGACTAAACGTCCAAGTCAGACGTTCACTGACTGACTGGAAGCCAACCTGCCCTCCCTCCCCCCTGCCGAGCGCCTGGTTCCTCTTCAAAGATGCGCCCTGACGCCGACAGGCACTTGTCAGTCGGATTGTCGTCGCGTCCCGGAGCCGGGAACCAAAGCTGACTTAATTTGTCCCGGGCCAACCTCCGGTGGAAGTGACGTGATGCGCGTACCTGTTCAGAGCGGGATTTGGGTTTCGGAGTTTGCTGGGGCCACACGCAGCGCTAAGGTGTAGCGTTGGTCATAGATAAAATGCATTCACCAGAAACTCTTAAAAAGGCAACATAAGCCGAGCATTTGCATCGTTTTGGCGAAGCTTGATATAGCGGCAGGTGTGCCGAAGGCTTAGACTTGATTCTACAATTATTGAAGGCTTAAAAGGTTTAGTTTAGCTTGTGCCTATATGTAAATATTACCTACAGAGGAAATTTCAAGTTTAGATTTTAGGTTTTGAAGGAATGTTTTTTACAAAATTATAAATGCAGAAATGTTTTTAACTAGCACCGTGTAACTATACGAAGGTCGCGTGCCACTGAGTCGCAACGTTTGGATTTTATCTGTATAGCAGGTTACAAGCTGTTAATGACATTGTCATACCTCTGCATGGTGCCGATTAAGGAATAGTTTAAAGGGGAGTGGTTATTGTTATTATTTTTGCACGTCCTTCTTTGTACAACTTTTCATGAATAAAAGCGTTACTTAAAAAATTTAGGTAAAGAAAAAATTGCAATATTATACCGATGTTTTTATTTCTAAACTTGCGTAACAAAGCTTTTTTCAGGTTAACCTTTAACCAGTTCGCATCAACACCTCGCGCCAAATTCATATACAGTGCGATTGTGACGTGTGCCGAAAGGTCATTGTGACGCTTTACGTGCGCCAGAGAAGTTGGTCCTAACAGCGAGTAAGGTTGGCAAGTGCTGAGGCTACTGATAAGTTGCTGGATTAAGTAGCATTGAGGATAATTTCAGGGATTAAAGTCACAAAACGTGGATGCCGGTTTTGTGAAGTGCGACATCTAATCTATGCCTAGGATTTGCTCCAAATCCGATATTACTTGAATAACTGGATTTGAGTCGAGTTGTTGCTTTTACTAATTAAGAGAAACCGCAGTAGTTTTTTGAACCTTACCTGGGTCTTATGATACTGGATACTGCGCCCCAGATGTAACGCTTTAAAACATCACTAAGTTTGCTAATTACTAACAGCTATTGTGTAATTTAATATCGCTGTTTATTTTTAAATTACATTTAGGTGTTTTAAATCGTTGAATTTTCGAATTTGTCGTTGAGTATTGAAAAGCTTTTACGGTCAAAGAGATAACTGTGAAAGATTTGGCGAAAATGATTCAGTGTCCGCCATTTTGCGTTACGTTGTACTCGTTTTCGTCCAAGAGAGATTAAACTTATTTTCTGTGAGATCATTGTTCTCTAAGTCGATTTGCGTGTTAACATAAAGCTACTTCGACTTTCTTGTAAAAAAAAACACAAAATGAATACGAATTTTGTGACATGAAAAATTTAAATATTCGAGCGACAAAAAAACACATATATTTTGCATATATGTTATAAAGCAACGTCGATAAAGGTTTTTTAGATGGATTAATCTTAACTCATTAAAACTGTTCAATACTGCATAACACGATATTTGCAATACGATAACTTTATGAAATCACATTAATGATCTGTTGGTAATGTTACGTTTCCTATAATTTATGGATTTTTGTTCTGGTCAGATCTACGTTTGTTTCTAGTCAGGACAAATCTATCTGCTACTTAATTTTAGTCTATTTTACTAATGCTAAAGTTTGTTGAAAAAACATTAGCAAATACCATCTTATGTATAATGACAAAATGCCGTTTTTCATGACCACAATATACAATATCTTCTTTTGATCAAATTTGTTACCAAACGGAATCACGTTCAATTTTTGTTTTCTTTAGACTACTTTTTATCCTTTTAAAGTCCACTGTGAAAAGTATTGTCTGTATGTGTGCCGTTTGAAAAGCGTTAGAAATGAAGGTCAAAAGCAACGTTGCACTTTAAGTGTAGTTTCACCTTTTTCTCATTGAAGTTACATTTGAAATATCGAATACTATACCTGCAGTATTTTGTTATAGGAAGCACACCTCAAGGTTTTTCAAGCAGGGTGCACGTCCTTATTCCTGCTGGTCTTCTTAAGTTGGTATAATTTATCAAATAATTACTGCAACTAACAAATAAAGTTACAGAACATTTTCACCAGTAAGAAATAATTGAAATCAGTTACAAGAGCTCAAAATGGTAGATTTATTTAAATTTTCTAATACTTTTGAAACCATAGTACACCAGGCTTAAGGGGTTGTACCGCTGGTCATCAAGCATTTCCATATGGCAAGGCGTAAGCTAGAAACAAATGTTAACGCTTCAGGGCTAATCCAAGTTATGAATTTATGTTCATCTTTGCTAGTTTTAACCATTAATGTATCATATGTTTAGAAAAGCTATGTTCTTACAGTAAATATAATGGAAACGACTTTGAGTGAATCTACTTTACTGAATTATCAAACTGAGGCGTTAACAACATCCAGCGTCCGTCAGAATCTCACTGCACAGCAATCGTCATCCCACCACGAAGGCAATTATTACGTCACAAGCAATTGTGAGGTCAACAACGATCACGAGGAAGAATCCTTTACCACATTACAGACTCCAGAGCTGACTAATCTAAACGCACAAGACCCAGCGCCAAAATCGCAACAAAAACAAGAGCTTCCAGAACATTCCAGTTATTACCAGTTCGAGCCTGCTCAGCACCAAGCCCCAGCCGTCAATCACTCGGTGAACTTCCATCACCAGCACACAATCCACATTAAGCAAGAAGTCACTCTCCAACCGAAAGTCATGCAGTCATTTGCTGCCGGACCGCAAATGTTTGAGCCAAACGGCAGTGGTAGCTTCCCACAAAATCAAGGGGCTGATGGTGGTCATCCGATGTGCTCTTCCGGCTATTCTTCATCTCCACCCGCTCCCTCCAATCCTTACTACTTCCAGTTTCCCACCCAACAGCAACCAGGAACTTCGTCCGAGTATTGTGGAGACCCTTCGCTTGTCCACCAGGTGTCGCAACTTAACGTGGAGACGAAGTCAAACGGTTGGTGAACGATTGTTTTATTTTTTGAATTTATTGCAATTTAAACTATTAGCATTTATAATTAACACGAGGGTGAATGGTTGCTGAATTTTTTGTATTACTTCCCAAGTTGTTTTGTTGAGAAGAGACCTTTCTCTTCTCAAATGTTTACTTTCCTATATAATAGCAGAGATTTAAAAATCAAAAATTGTACCCAAATATCAAAATCAGTACGCCAAAAATATCTACTCACTTCAAAACAATATTATGCAAAACACTAAATTAAAGTCGCCTAAACAAACAAAGACGAAAAAATGTCAACAAAGTAAACCTTATGAATGTGATAAGATAAAAAAGTAAAATTAACTTCACGGTAAAACAGAGAGAGGGCATCACAAACTTGTTCCAAGATCGTTGTGGGTTATTATTTTCGCGTGTGTCAAAATTGAGTTTGGTTGTGCCCAAATTCAGTACAATAACATCATACACATCAGAAACCACAAATATTGGACACAATCACATTGCTTACAACAAATATGTTAACAAACTCTTTGTAGTTGGTAAATGCAGCATACTCTATACCAGCGCTCTTTAACCTTTTTTCCCGTTGTATACCTTTTTGCAATTTTCAAGCAACTTTGTATACCCTACACATGGTAATTTTTAATTGCGCACATAAAGTAAAACAGTCAACTAATAGTTACGGTACTTGCCTGGTCACGTGAATTATTGTTATACTAGACCAGGGGTAGATAACTTGTCGCCGTGAACATGTAAACTGAAATGCATGTACTGGCGGCCGTGATGTAAATAAAACACGGTACGTATTTGGATTGTAAAACTAGTTTGTGGGTCTGGAAAAAATATTATCAGCCCAGAAGCCACTCAATCTACGGAACAAGCTAGAAATTAAATTCGCTATCAGGCACTATTAGGAAGGATTTACCATTCGACCATTTAAAAAATCAGTTAATTTTGTTTATTTGACTTCATCTCAAAAAGTTCGAAAAATCCTATTTCGTTTTCGCAATCCGTTACTCCAGGAATGTTAAAAGTAAAATCTCAGAAAGTAACAGGTAGATGCTTATTGCTTCATAATTCACATTGTTGGCGCAACAATCCCAAACTGACGCAATAATGTTCACAACAAGCAGGTCAGTCTCACAGGTCATGAATGACGATGCTATGCCTTCCTGCATTTCATACAAAATAGTGACCTTTAATAACACTGACCGCAGCTGTATTCCCTTCGTATACCCTTTTTCAGTCGTATACCCTAGTTTAGATGCGGTATACACTTGGGTATACAGTATACCCGGTTGAAGAGCACTGCTCTATACAACTATTACATTTCACCGAATTATTCAGAACAAATACGTTGAATTTTTTGGTCTGCAACAGCAAGGCTAAGTTATGATCGCAAATCTTACATCTTTTTTTACTTTATGACCTTTTTTGTATACCGCCAAAAAACTATGTCATAAGCAAATGCGTATCTTTTGTAAAACCCATTAATCCAAAACATTGACGGACTTATCTTTTTTTCAATTTCTGTACAGCAGTGGGTATTACTTCGCGCAAAAAAGTTTCGCAGCCAATAGTCGCATGTAGTAAGCAGGTAAATTTGCCTTGTACGTGTGTACTGTTTCGAGAAGTTTTAGTGGTATTTTTGTCAATAACTGTTGGGTATAATTTGACACTGTATTATCCGTTAAGTTCAGATTTTACTGACGTAGCCGTTATCTTTGAAGATATTGTTTTGATAAAAGGAACCTAATCCTAAACGGTAAAAGTATCCGCCATTTTGTACACCCGCCACCCATCGCGTACACCCGCAACGTAGAACACGCAAATTTAGCTTTTTCTGACCTTTAATTGCGTAAAAGTGTACAATAACTACGTGTAATGGATCTTAGAACATAACATTTCTCCCCGTTGTTCATTTCGTACTCCTTTTAGATTCTATAAAACTTTAATTTGCCCGTTGGATTTTGAGTGTTTGCTGGAGGGCTAAGAAAGCTCTCCAATGTGACTTACGGCGTCTGTCGTCCTGTCAGTTGAGCTATCATAGCCAGTCTCGAGTCAAAATGTTTACATACATTTTAAATCATTGTTGAATGATGAATATGTTTTGCGCCCATCCTTTGTTGTCAATAATTTTGAGAAAAATACCCGTTTTATTCATGAGAATTGTGATCATAGAAAATATTCAATTATGCAGCAGAAGAGAACAAAATGATGTTGTTCTTGTAAGCACAAAACTCTTGCAACATCGTCAACAAATTGTACTCGGGGTGGAAAAAACTTTCTTTTATTCATTTTGGAAACCGTTTTTTTCATTGAAAGTCTCTGACTAAAACACTGCTCTTGCAAACTGACCAACATAGTTTGTCAACTATGGTGCCAAAGGTAGCTGTTAATTTTTTCTCGCCTAATTTTTTCCCAACGTATAGCCGCAGATGTCGTCGAGTTTTCTGTATTTTGATTTTTTGTTTCTTTCATAAAATATATATCAACTTTGCTTTGAGCCACCTTGTTAATTTGTGCCTTTTAGAAAGCTTTTTGGGGAATATTATTCATTTCAGGTAAGGTTTCATGAGATTCGTTTTTACATTTTTGTAAAGCTTTCCGAAAGCGTGTGTGTTAAAGGCTTGTGATGTTTATTTTTGGTGCAGCAAAAACCAAAACAAACATGGCATTCTAGTTTCAAATGTAGGTAAATCCATTCAGGTTTGTTTGTATGCTTTCCCTTTTCAGCGTTTGCAGTTTCGTTAGTTCAGGAAACCCAGAAACAACGCCAATCCACTTCGCCACAAAGTGCAGATAGCGGAAAACGCTTGTTTACTGCAAAAAGGGTGGGTGGTGGTATTCCGGGCGCGCTCAAACCGAAAGGGTTCATTAAAAAAATAAAATATTTATGTCTTGGGCGTTTTACGGTCGGCCGAGCAACGCGGTTTGGACCAGAGAGGCCTCGCCGACGAAATTACGGGGCCGGTTCGGGGAGCTACAAAGGTCGCGTACTGCCGAGTTTGGCTGAGCGAGAACAATGGACGCTTTGGCGGCAAATAACCCTCCAAGGTTTTCATAAACAAACTAGGACCGGTCCGCGGAAATTGCTCCACCGCTCGACGAAAAGGAATCCTAGCCCGGTATTAAACCGCTCAACGAAGCAGTGGCTGGAATTTGGGTTAAGAGCCCCCTACCCCCCTACTGGCCCATCAACCCCCCCCAAGCTTGCTTGCTACGTGAACCTGATTGACGTCATCGTACGGGTTGCAAACGTCTGATGCATATTTCAGTGACAGTTTAAGACTTTGCGGATATACACTGGCTGGAGAGCATATGTTCTGTACTTTCAAATAAGCAAAAAACGGGTATTTGCATTGTAGTTGGTTGCTTATCTTTTGATAAACTACAGTTTGATATTGATTGAAGTATCATTAAAATAAATTCTGAGTTTACCAAGAAACAACAACCACAAACTAACACACAAAAGCAGTGTAATTTTGTAGTTTGAAAATGGTGTATAACATTTTCACGAAATTTTACGAAAAGTATGAGGAATTGCATTTATGCTTTCTGCGGTGACCAGTACATATATTTCTAATTTTCACACAACACCATTAGAAATTGTAAAACTATAAAGAAACAAAATTGGTTGTTTAGCACTAAGCACCCTGGTGTTGTAGCAGGCCAAACAATTAGCAAATTAGCCGCTTTGACTCGAAGAAATCGGCTTTGTCACAACCATCAAAATCTATTGTGAGAATTTCCTTTGATCATCCGGACTCCAACTGTTTGCAATCGATTTTCTATTATCATGCCACACAATAACCACACAATTGACAGCGCACTAAAATCAACATAAAAGAGTGACCAAATCCATTGGGAATGGTTCTACTTTAGCGACGTTGTGTGAATCTTTATTTGTAACGTCAAGAACAGTATTAATGTGAAAACATATTTTCAAGGTTTGTAAAATTTAACATTTTTATGGATGTCCGTTTATGTTGCCGGGATCGAATCAGATTCGGTCTTGTGAAACCAATTTTCACTTTGTTTTGCATAACAGGTTAATATTTGCATTTAACGAACTTGAACTACCGAAAAATATCCGTTTTTTGTTATTATCATCAGTTTCAAAAATGCTTTATTACCTTTTCGACAGAAAAAATTGAAACTGCCATTAATAAAAAAAGTTCTTTATTGGGAAATTAAAAATATAGGAATTAAAAATATCACAATTTGACTCTTAATCGTTGGTTTCGTTGGTCTAACAAGAGACCAATCCGTAAAAAAAGTATACGGTACAAGAGTTAAAACAGGTGTATTTGTTATGTTTGTCCAACCCAAAACGATATTTTGTATCTTAGCCTGCTTCAAATAACAGTTAGTCTTTTAGATATGAGAAAACTATTTTCAATTGTTTTAAAAAACTGTCAATTTTAACAACAACAAAACACAAGCTTTTAATCCGATTTTCGACTTTCTGATGAAGTTCTTCGATAAATGCAATTCGATTCCAAAGATTATCTCAGCGATATGAGCGATAAATTCCCATTTTGTAAATCTCTGTAAAAATAGATCGTGCGTGTCAAAGATTGACAAACTGATTTCCGTAATTTTAAATATGAACTGAAACTAATAATTTAAATAAAGTTTACTAAAAATTTATAAATTTACTTGTCCTACTTATAGCACAAGTGCCGTAGTTTCTTTGTCTACACGTAAAAAAGAGACATATTTTGTTTTGAGACAAAATCCATAAAGTTTTTCAAAAAATGAGGATCAAAAGTTGTTGCCATCAAGCTGTGCCGACAAAACAGACAATCAATGTCGCTTTTAACTTAAAGCTGAATTAGTTATTTATTTGTGATCGTGATAATAGCCCACATCTCAAAAATTCTTGTGCATGGATATACACATGTAATTGGTCAAAACATTTCTGTTGGTCAGCGGTTTTTATGGTTGGGAAATTTGGTGGTCTATAAGCAGGAAAACATAAAATTCCGCTGCTTACATGACAGTTCATAATCCTATTATATCGATCGGATGTTGTTTCGGGCAAGTTTCTATCTTTTATTGCCCAAGGCGTTCGACAATTTGCTGCAAATCTCGAGCACATTTAAGCAAACATTAAAACTTTGCAAATATTGAGGGATGTTTTGCTGCAAGGCAGATCGCTTGTTTAAACAAGGTTACGTTCAAGAAATTTCCACCATTTTGTTGAAAATCTTTATATTTTACAGTCTATTGGTTCTCTTCAAAACCAAAATCTTAAGGACGCTTTATTCCGTACAAATACTGCTTCTTCTGAACAGTTTGTTCATATATTTTGTAATGTTTCACACAAACGAACAGCGTCAGTTTTTCGTCAGCCTTTCTTTCTTCTTGATGCGTTTTTTTGTGATATGGAAATCCAACTGCGTTCTTTGACTAAAACGGCAGAATTGTTGTGTTTATAAATTTACTAAATCGTTTGGTTGCATTTTTTTAAACAATAGTTACAGCGGAAATGTTTGCAAAACTGTTTATTTATTTTTATTTATTGACTACTGCAGTTTTCATACTTTCATTGATAAATGTTGGATTTTAAGATGAGTTCTAAATAATATCAAATAACTTCAAAATTAGCCAATATCCGCAAATTTCTGTCTTTTATTTGGAAATCGATATTGCTAATCGCCAGCAGAGTGCCCACGTTTTTTTGAAGAATAATTTCCGTTTGTTACGATTGAATACTAATATTATTTCTTTTGTTAATGTAAAAAAAATACCGGTTTGAAACAACAATAAACGAATAACGGTTTTGTAACAACAAATCTTTTATTAATTAAAAAAAATCTGAGTCTTTTGTTGGTGCTGGGATTTTAAGATTCAAGCACCAATTTTTTTGTGATTTCATTAACACTTTTGATTCAAACATTTGTTTCTTAAGAGGTTCATCAAAAGTTTTGGTTAAGATAATTGTTCTCTTGCTGCGCGGAAGCCCCCGTTTTTCAAAGGAGTCTGGTTTCATAACGTTCATTTCCCACACGGGAAGAAAACCTTTCACAGAGCGTAAAATATCCAAATATGGCACAATCATCTTGTGTGGGTAAACCGAGAGCGGAGCCAAGCAGAAATCCGTTTCCATTCCAAAAATGCTATTTAAAAAGGATCTAAGATCGAAGTGGCACAAATGTATATGCGTCAGGTTTTCGCATCGCCGGGCCCGTAAGCCCAGCGGGATTTACTGCTCCGAGTTTTTAGACAGCATCATTCTGGTCGAGTTATCACGTTTACACTCCGATGTCAGAAGATATTCGCAATTACGGTAACCGTGCTGGCGCGGTTCACTCTATGGTTTAGGTTCTGCACAGAGTTTAAACAGACACTTTTATTAGCTTTTTTGCTGAAGAATTTGTATTTAAAAGCCTTGTGCATGTTAAATTAAGCGCTGCACAAGTTTCGGTTTTCGGAAAGATTTAAACACCCCCACCATCCTATGGGTGCCTTCAAGCGCACTTATAAATATTGTTTATTGTAGTCATTGTTTCAAAGATTTGGTCGACACCCGACTATTTAAAAAAGCACTGCAATTTTAATAAAATCGCTTAACTTTGATATTTCATGTTCCATTGCGACATTTCCATTCCAAATTATTCTGTTCGCATATTCCGTGGTAAAAACGTCTTTATTGAGTTGCGTTGAATTGAGTTTCTTTCGCTAGTTCATTTTGTTATTTTATTAACAGATGAATTTAAAAGTTCTGACTCAAATTCGCCTCAATTTATTTCCTCAACTAGTTTAGTCTGTTTATGAAGGAATTTCTTTTCCGTCCAAACTTACCTGATTTACCTCACTTAGCGGGTGATCTCACGTTACGGTGTTTTCCGCAAGGCGGGGACAAAGAGACGTGCGTGGCACGCAAATATCACAGTGGTGCGTAAACTTAATTTAGATTTCCATGCAAAGTCACATATAAGTTGCAGAATTTGACAATTTTAGGCACATTAAAAAAGATTAACAATATAATTTACACCTGTTCGAAACCTTGTTTAGCGCTCATTGCGTTTCGTGAAAACAAAGAAAAAACTCCATCCATGTACAAAGTTGTGCATAAGTTGTAATTTATTTATTGTTAACACCGGATTAGTCGTACCCTATATGTCGAACATCAAATGCTCTCGATTTTAATATTTTGAAAAAGTACGCTGATTCTATTCGGTAAAGAGGAAAAAATGCTCAAGTATTTCTGCGTCGAAATTATTCTCGATATCCTGCCGCGCCAACGTCAATCTCTAATATGAGTCACGTCACATAAAAGTTGTAGTGGCAGTAGCTGCAGTACGTTTACCATCCATCCACCAAATGTGCCCTACCATTATGCCCGTCCTGTTCATTCGCTAATACCACAAAATACTTTTTCCGAAAATGAATCAATTGATTTTTGGGTTTGTAAATGGGTCAAGCGACATTGCGCCAATTAGCTGCTGTTAGGTCTTTAAAACTACTTTATATTGAGTCTCGCCTCTTCCATGCGTCCGGATATTACCTTCCCATTTACCTCTAGGGGGCAGTAGCAGGCCAATCGTTTTAAGTTACCACACGAGGCGCTCGCAAGTTGTATTACAGGTAGCAGGGAATTCTCGCAACAGACCTTGAATGCTCTCTCTCTCTTTACCCTTATTAAAGAATACTAGAATGCGCACAGATGCTCTTCGCTGTGTTAAAGCCAGCTCCGTTGTGCACGCGCGTAGTAACATCGCCTACCGAGCGTTCAACGGTCCTCGCAGCACCAACACTCGAAGGCAGTTGGTTAGAGTGTCCTGCGGGCTGCTCGACAGTCTTTCACTGCTGAGGGCCTCAAGTGCATACAGGTCTTGCTGCGGCTATGTCGGTTTACCGAATTAGACAGGCTTTGATGACAAAAAAATTGGGCTGGACTTCGGCACCTAGATGTTTCAAGGCAGATTTTAGCTGGATTTGATAGGCGGTTTGGGTTTGTTTAGCTGATATGGTTACGGGTTTAGACTAGGCGGTCGCGAATTGGACTTTGTCGCGTATAAGCTGTAGTTCACAGGAAAGAGCGGCGTAGGACATTCGCCTGTAGCAGGATGTCACTATTCTTATCGTTGCATCTCCGTCATGTTTTTGCATAAGTTGCTTCACCGTGTTAAACAGGAAGCAGTCGCCATTTAGGTGAGTTTTAAGACAGTTTTAAAGATAATACAGACCAGCTACTTTGTACTGGATTAAACTTTACACCCAGATTGAATCTAAGAAAAACTAACGGGTTGAACATTGTGGCGTTGGTGGCTTTAGATTGACAGTACGTGGTGTAGGTTTCTATTTCTGTAATGAACATTGTTTTGCGCTTCAATTTAGACTGGTTTTGCTGAAAACCTATTGCCAGAAATTGCGGTAAAATTATTTAAGAAAAGTTGTTCCATTCAGTAGGATCGATTCGTTTAAAAATCTTTGTAGAATACCACACAAATTGCTTGTTTAGGATTAAATTATTCGACCTAAATACTGAAAATGGATTTACTGTAACACATGCGCATTAAGATTTTCTTTTGTGCCATGCCTGTTATACCGAAGATGAAGCTTTTGAAAGAACACAAGCACATTGCCAATGATTTGCAAGCCATAAGTGCTACATAAGACAGCCTCAGTTCTGCACGCCATGCAAGAGCCCAGAGCTCTAAACTGTTTCCCACCGCTACGGGTCGATTGTTTGCTTGCGAAGGCCGCTTTCCGAGAATGCACGCCTGGCTGTATAGCAGTTTGTTTTGTGACCTTTTGTGCTTGGCGATGGCGGCCGAACCATGTAACTCATATGTCCAAGATGCCGGACGCCTAGAGGCTTGGGCTATCGAGTTTGTTATATCCTGAACTCAGAAAACTCTATTTATTTCTCACTGGATGCACAAATTCGTGTGTATAGAAGAATTCTTTTTGCAATTCTACGATTTTTAAGATATAATGTGCTTCTCTTCAAAAACAATTATTAAAATTGTTAAACAAAAAAAATGACGGTTTTAAAGTTGTTGTTGATTTATTTTGATTGGTCGCTTAAATTTTAGAGTCTTATTGTACATTACGGCGCACTCCAATTTGCGAACGTTCTTCAATAAAGCAATGTTGTAATCGCATATTGGTACTGGCATTGCACGTCAAATAGGGTGGATTTATTTCCTACAGATAAGTAATTTTATTAAACCAGTGCTTTCATGTGCAAAATCAGAGACGAATTTGCATTGCCTTTATGCATTTGATCTCAAAAGCCAAATTCGTTCAATCAAGGGAAATAAAAGCAAGGCGATTGATTAACGAAAATTACAACACATTATGGGGGCTATAAATCCAATCACTATACCGAGCAATCATTGCAGATGAAAGATGAACGCTAAGCCGGGGTGCGATTATTCGATGCCGGGTCTGATATATTAATTGTCTGAGGGGCAGAAGGCATTGCTGCGAAACAGGCGACAACGCAAAGGAAAAAAGCGCTCCGAACGGGTGTGTACTGGCCTCAAAGGTGAGGGGAGTCTGCAATAGATGCGCAGACCTTGCAAAGCGAGACATATCGGGTTACTGGAGAGATATAGCGACGATGAAGGGCCACCTTTACGAGTTGTGTTGTTTATGGTTACTGTCGAGTACGATGTTATGTAAGTTGGCATTAGGCTTCTAGAAAGCGATGTGTTTGATTGTTGGCTTGAAAAAAGTTGTGGATATTGGATGCTAACTTGAGGAACGTTGTTGTTGCGTTATTATGGAATAAAATTGAGTTTTATTCACAAATATAAATACTAATACTTTCGAAGTATTTTAACGATTGCAGCTTATAATTATTGTATTGTATCAAATATTTCAACAGTAGAAAGAAAAACCAAGCAATTTTTATGTTTCAAATTATTTACATCTCTAGTTATGACTCTTATATGCAAATGTGCACAATTTTGTTTCAGTTTACAGCTGAGGTATAATTTAGAGGCTATCAGGTTAGAAATCTGCTGCTTACGCTCGTTGCTTGAAAAACGTGCACCAGTCAAGCAAAAGTGTGTGCGCATTACAAAGATCCGATCAGGTCATCGAATCGGGCAGTATACGCGGCCGAACCGGCAATTTCTTTGCTCTTTAAGGACCAACCTAATCTCAACTGATTGCTTTGTCACACTTCGGAGGACAAGGATCGTCAGAAAGGACAAGGGAAGGCCGTGAATTACCCCGTTAAGGATGGACTACCGAACTGACATATTCTCATCACCAGCCGCCGCTGCAGCAGCAGTCGCCGCACATCAGCCGTATCACTATTTAAATCAGCAGCCCTCGAATTATAACTACTACGCCTACCACAACAACGGCTACATCAACGGGTTTTCCAACGGTTCGCCATCATCTTCACCTACGTCAAATCCACCGGCGATTTTTGGGTCGTCTTCGAGTAGCCAATACGGTTTGTCACAAAACAACGGTGCCACATCCCCGTTTGCAGCAAACGGTCTTTCACGGTACGCCGGCAAATTTTCAACGGGATTTTCAAAACTGAACAACAGCGTCTCTGCCACCACTGTGTCTCCCCTGCACCCGGGCAGCGGCCTGGCGTCCCTTGTGGCGTCCGGTTCTACATACGCCACAGCGGTTAGGGACAGCGCCGAAACGGCAAACAGCAAACTTTCGCGACAGAGCGACACTTCTTGTGACGATAATAGTAAGAATTATTTTGACGAATCTTGTGAGAAAGACAAAGACACTTTCTGTGGAAAATCGAAAGACGTTCACCACACCACTCCATCGCCGTCCAAAAGCATTGAATCTACCGAATCGTCGATAATAGAAGGTAAAATTTAAACCGCTTGGCGGGAAATAGCTTATCGCTAGCCGGCTACTTGCTGCAAAGTTTCGCGACGCGGCGAAAAAAATTCAAAATGGCGTCGATGCCATCGCGTGTCTGGCGACCGGGTTTGGTTAAAAATCAACTCTTAGATCAATCTTTCTCATCATAAGTTGTGTGGGACAGAAATTTGTAAAGAACTCTCATAATTGTTTCTCAAGTTTCTTATTAAAAGTACAAAATCTAGTGTCTTAGTTTGGAGATCATTATTAATGTTATACCTCGATGTGGTCAGAATGGAAAATCTTAACCCATACAACCCGTGACTTAAACGACAATGAATCGATTGCCAAATCAAAATTTAACGCAGTTATGAAACGGTACGAAATAGCACACACACACATATACCGAAAGTATTTCGTTAACGATGGAAATCCTAACAGCATTCATTTTCAAACAATTGAAAGAACCTTGAATTCTTATTCAATTCATTATATTCTTTCAACCCCTTGAGCTATTGGCGAGCTGGATAAAAATCCACGGCTCTCGGCTCATCGCTACTTGAAGGTTGCTTATCGGTTTCTCTTGTCGGACGTTGGCCAAATATTATCTTTTACGGTGTCATAGAGCACCCGAAGAAAATTGCAACTGTGTTAGTGAGTTTCAATCCGCTCTTGTTCGGGCGGGGACAGATTACTAAAGCTTATGACAGGGTAATACGTACAAGACGACGGATTAACCAATCGAAATATCCGCGGATTTCCGACACTAATGATTTAACCACATATGGTTTTTATGACCCAGTGGCAAAACCATTAACAACTTGGTCTAAATTTATATGTTTCAGCGTATAGTCCACGTTTCCCGACAAAACAAAATGATATAATTCCTGTCAAAAAAAGTCTCTAATGTCATATTCAACATTCTTTGATGAAATGAACGCAAATACTTGTAAGGCATATTTAGGTGTTTAGCACCAAGTATGACATTTTGTGGGTAGGGCTTGTAGAGAAAATTGCAAAAAAATATGCCAAATCATTTCGATTTCCCCTCAAACAAAAAATGTCAATATTTGTAAACAAAGTACCATCCATGTTAAGTCATTACATTCACCACCCTAATGGCACGGAAACAAAAAAGTCAAACTAATCCTGATGACCGCGCAAGTTCCATTAGCATGAGACATTACATTCGTCGGTGGCCGGAGTTCCTAATCTGCCTGGCCAGAAATGCATGGCCACGGGCCGGTATAAAGCTCCAACGTGGAACCGGGCTTTACTGGGTGTGTTAGAGGCTTGTAGAGATTGAAGCGCATGGCGTAAGTGGACGACATAAGGGCCTTCAAAAATCCCAGGGTTTTAGCCCAACCCTCCCCCGGTAAATCCCTTGGATCAGGCCCTCCCTGTGTGCTCTTAGATTCAATGCGATCTCGTTGCGCTGTTTGGGTGATGTAAATGTCTTGTGACGCAGAACAAAGGTTTTTGCTATGATAAACGTGTGGGCTTTGAATAGAGTTTCCCTGTGATATACATACTTCCGTACTAGGGTTCAAGTATTTGAGCCGCATGTGCTTATTAGATAAGTCGAAAAACATTATTTGGCCTATCCCCCAAAATCCGAAAAAGAGCAAAAATTTCTGTGATCTTTTTCCAAAAGCGAGAGGCTCAGGTTCAGTTAATCGCTGTTGCGGTAAAACAGTAAACTTATATCGATGAAAATTTGACTTTTATCCATTTCAGTATCCACCTCGCCCGCATAGAGAGTTCAACAGTATACGATGTCACGCTGGACCACCTATATTGATAATCTCATGGGCTTGATAGTATCGCGCTTTTCCAGGCGTCCGATAAAGTAATGTTTGGGGAATAGCCTCGACCGCTGGCCAACCGGTTGCCCGCATTGTATCCCCGCTGATTAACTGTCGCCGGCCTTGAAAGCACCGCCGAGTTCGCGAAAATGTCACAGACTCACTAATATGACTAAGACGCCTATTGTCCTGATTCGTTGCCAAAGTGTTGTAGTCAAATCCCGTATGAAGATGATTTAACGTATCTTGACGGCAGTTTTGTTAAGAGTCTTATTAGACATAGGTTACGATTTTTGGTGCTTTAGTATCAAGTTTGGACGCAGAACTTATTGTGTTTGGTCATTTGTTAGTCCAAACAATTTATTTTAGATTGAAATTTGGCTCCATAATGTAAACGTACTTATAAATTTGACAAACATTTAAAGTTTTTTTACCCTGATGAAGACGACCTGTATAGGACGTCGAAACGTCGGAATAAAATTACATTTGCCAGAAGAGCTCTACAAACTTGATTATACGCTTTGAATTGAACAAAACACTTTGAAACTTGTTTCTATTTGATGAATAATCCATCCAAAACCTAACGCGGTGTATATTTTTTTTCTTATTTTTTTTCAATTTATCAATATCGATATTTATCTGAGGCCATTTTCCGTATCCGCGTAATCGGATAAAGATCTTTCAAATGTCGCGAGGACGAGCAAATTGCGGATCAACGCGATGAAATTGGAGATCATTAATCTGCTTAGGCAGATGATATTTCCACCTTTTCGCGATGAGCTTTGACACCCCGAGTGCGGTTATTGAACGATTCCGGCTAGGAGAGAGTTGCTGATTTGCCATTCGATAAACGAAAACGCTGCGTAGAATTAATTCGAATCAGAGCTTTATCTACACATCATTGTTTGCGATAAACAGCTATAATGTGATTGAAGTTTCGCACATACGGGCGTCCATTTATCGTAACTTAAATATGTTCGTAGTTTTTGTAATATGGAGGCTGGGCTGTAGCTGTTTGCCATATTTGCTTTGCTTACTTAGCGCCAAGGCGTTGCAGCCCCTTTGAGGATCAGTTGTGCTCAAACAAATGATAAGTTAAGAATTTGGTGCCGAGTTTGAAGTACATAAAAGGGAATGCATATTTGTTAACTTATCTGCTTGCAGTTGTAACTTGTAACCATAGGTATGCCCAAAGATGATTTAGGTGTTCATACTTTTTGTAAAAAAACACGTTTTACTTGCGTGAAATTAATATGCAATCGTGCAAGGAAAGTGACAGTAAAAAATACTTTGACCCTTGGCCAAATTATTTAAAATTACATTCCACACAACAATACTTCAACAAAATTTCATCAAACATTAATCACAACAAAAATATTTAATTTCAAATGATTCTCTTTGCTTGATGAAACATATTTTCGTTTTAACATTGGGTTAATCGGAATTTATGTTGATATTTAGACGAAATGGCGGACAAGCAAGCTGGAGATCTTGGGGGCGCTTCAAGTCCTGGGGAAGATAAGAAAAAGACCGGAGCAGCTACAGATGGTGAAAAGAACAACACAGATAATGCTTGCAGTGATGATGGATGCGCTGAGGGCGGAGACAACAACAGGAGGAGACAGAGAAGACAAAGAACCCATTTTACATCCCAACAATTGCAAGAACTTGAATCAGTGTTCTCAAGAAATCGGTAAATTGCTTTTTGCTGTCAAAATTTCATGATCAAGCGTGTAAATAGTTTTTTTCAGTCGTTGTAAACGCAAGTTTTTTTTGAAAATATTTTGAAAGTGTTGTGAAAATAAAGTGTTTCTATTTAAGGTATCCTGATATGACAACGCGTGAAGATATTGCTCGTTGGACCAATCTCAACGAAGCAAGAGTGCGGGTAAGTTTAAAAATTACATTTGATTTCCAAATGCTTTGTTTGAACTTGCAACTCAAAAATTTCTACTTCTATGAAACAATTCCTACCAAGCAAAAATTGGTCAAAAATGTAAACACCAACGACTTAAAATTTAAAATTCCGACATGTTTGTTTGTTGCCTCATCGTCCCACAGCTCGACTTAATCGTGTCACGCCTGTGATAACGGCGAGTGGCTACGTCACAACCCCAACACGTCACAGGTGTTGCGCAGCGACGACGAGCGGTTAGCTGGCGTGTTTATTTATAAACGATTGCTACTTGGCTCGGCGCCAATACACATCGTAGTCGCGCGGCCTGTCCAGAGGGTCAAGATGTCCACTAACGACAGCCCACGCGAACTTGTGACCTCAGGCACAGACTGCTGCGTCACGTGGCGTTGGATCGATGAATTTGGTTGCCCATGAAATAGGGTCCGTCGACCTTAGCTGTTTAACGACCTTGCAAACGCACGTTAACCAATAAGTTGTTTGCGACGAATTGCACTTTTCTTTATTCATACGTAGTTAATTTTCAGTGACACATAAAAAATTGACAATATTTTCAGTCAAAAATATATATTCTTTTACCTTGCCATTCCAAATCGTAAAAAAATCGTAAAAAATAGGCAAGTTAGACCATAAAGGATGACCTTTCAAGTGTTACAACGAATAGTTAGTTTGTAAAATACTTTTTCTTACTTCTGACTCTGACGCTTTGCATCTGTTTCTGCAGGTTTGGTTCAAAAACCGACGGGCAAAATGGCGCAAGCGCGAACGAAACCAACTCAACGATTTCAAGGGTTTTGGTCAGTTCAACACCTTTATATCGCCATACGACAGCGATTCACTGTACCACGGGTACAACTGGGCGAGCAAAATGACTGCAGCTGGCGGGACCCTGGGTGGCAAAACCTTTCCATGGGGTCTCAACTCACATATTAACCCTTTAACGACCCAAGCTCTGGGGTTCCATAACCCTAGCCCCATGGCAACCAGCATCGCAGCAAATTCAGTGATGCCCAATATGAACATGGGTAACGGACTGACTGGATTGGGCGCAGCGGGCTCTACAAATGCCAACCCCGCATGCCACTACAACCCAGGTGTTTCCCCGTATATGTATCGAAACGGCACAGATCCATGTTCGTCATCAATTACGTCACTGCGCATGAAGGCCAAGCAGCATTCGACACCCTACTTTGGCTATCCGTCGTGCGAGTACGCGCCATAACTTTCTGGTGTCATATGTGAAGAGAAACGATGTAGTGTGTGTAACGTATGTCCCTCGTCGTTGTCGTTTCTTGTTTTTTAGCTTTTACAAAAAGACGAAAAATTATTTAAGCGCCATCGCTCGCTGCGTCCGGCCATTTTTCCTATTCCCTTGCCCACAACTTGTGTGGCATTGGGCGGAAATTTGGCCGACGCGCGTCCATTCATAAAAAAGACGACATCGGCCGCCGAGTGAAGCAAGGTGATGACGTGGTGACAATCGCGTTGTAAGTTCCAAATCGCGTCACCACAAAGCGCGCCCTTCATCTCTAGAACAATATATTTTCTACATAGCGTTTTGTTACTTCGAAGCTGAACAAAACCGTCAACAAACGACGACGATATGCAGTTTCCCCCCGTTGATGTTCCTTTAAAAGCGTCGTCGTATTCATTTTTGCCCGTCGTGTAGCTGTGTACATAATACGCGAAGTGTAAGAGCCCGCGCATTTTTTACCCAGAGAAGCAGCCTGACCGATATATATTGTTGTATCCTTATATTACTTTGCATTGCTGCAGCGCGTCTGGTATTATTTTTATCGGATCGGGTTATGAGTGTTGGCGTTGTCTATGCGCGTAAATCGCCGCATCGCCCGTTCGAACAGTTGACGATCTTATCGAATTTTTACCAGGCCGTACTGCTCCCCGCTAGCGCCTGAAACTCGTACACATTTATCGCACAAACCGCAAATCCCTATCTCCATTTGAACATTTACCGTTGTTGTATTTATTTGCCCACGGACAAATCTTAAATCATGTTTTCAAATTCTCAAGTTTCAGTTTGTTTGACTCATATATGTTTGTTGCGAACACTGTTTTGGGTGAAATCTCATATGTGACTCTTCTTTTGGAGTGGGCAGGAACTTCAAAGTGACGGTATTTGTCTGACGTCATTACCCATTGACGTCACTATTGCATGTCATCTCGAGTTTGATTTGAATTTGTGTTTTGCGCCGCGAAGACGAATAAACGCAATTTAACTTGTTTGTTTAGTGTTTTACAAAAATGGGATTACTTTTTCGGATAATAGGACTTTTTATAGACTTCGATAACAATAATGTAAGTACCATTTTTTTCGAACTGTTTTGCACATTTTAGCGTTCCCACCCTGTGAAACAACAGCGAATTTTGTTTCGTTTCCGGTCCTTGCTCCCTTTCCGACCTGAAATAACACTTCAGTCTCGATGGACTAGCTCTGGTGCGAACAGTTTGTAATCAAACAGCCGTCGATTATAAACAAACGTTGAAAAACAAGGAAAACGGGTCCCCAGGGCTGGGTGCCGTGGTGTACTGGGAACTGGCGCACGCCTTGGTTTGATGCCTTCGCTGGCTGTTGCACATTCAACTGTTTCGGAGAGCGATATTGAAAAGTACCAAAACAGCAGCGAGTGTTTAACGGATTGCAACGATGTTTTAAAGAAAAGTGGACAAAAAGTTAAAAAAGATAAGACAGGTTTAAAAAGGCGAACATTTTGTAGGCGTGTACCTACGAGAAGCTGTAGCATAAGTTTTCAGTCTTAGTGACGAATTTAAAATTTTTAGTCAGTTAAGATGGCCAAAAAAAGGAATTATTAAAATCCGTCAAAGCATCACGGTATCGCGCCCATCTTTATTTTCCAACCGTGTCTGTAAACGCGCACGCCGCGGCGGCGATATCTGACGCGTAAATAAACGACGTTTAGTGAGTTGTCAATAGCCCGGTCGGAATACACAAACGCGTCTGACTGTTACGACATAACGGGCACGCGTGGCTGTGGGACAGTGGCGCGCATTTAATTTCATTACCGCTATTTTGGCATTGACGAATGCATGGAGCGCGAAGGAGCAATAAATTATCGCTGCCTAACGACTTCCAATCAACATCTGCTATAATCGAATCATTTAGAGCGAGTCAATCGAAACCGTTTGATGGCGAAGTTTTGTAAAAAATGCCCTCATGACTTATGACTGCACGAAAACATGCAACAAGGTATGTACCTAAAGTGCCACAATTATAACAAGTTGACTATTCTGAAAACATACAGTTTAATGTTTTTGTTTAAATAGCCTATAGAACCATAAAGTATAAAAGCCATGCCGCGAACGATTGAAAAGAATTCGAGATGATAAACAAAAAGTGTCACCGCATAATCTTCTGATAGAAATGAAGAAATTAGCCTCTACAACAAAAGCTGCCCAGGTTTAAAAAAAATACTTAAACACGCGTACATAAATTTTCCGCTTGTTTTCACGCAAGGTCATATTTACAAGAAACTATACCAAAACAGATTGCTCTTTAATATATTGACGATTAGTTGCAAACCATAAAGCGAAAATTTCACCAAATTGGGAAAACGAATTCTTTTGTAAACGCATTTACTGCAAATATACCAAACAATAATTACATGAGGTGATCACAATACAATTGTTTATAAACCGCCTATTATTTTATTCTCTTTCATGCAAACGCCGCCCACAGTCCAGCACGGCACTTGTTATCTCCTGAAGCTAGCATTCAACTAAAACCCAAAATCGGCTTGTGGTTAAAGCCAAATCTAGTCAGTCATTCTAGCCCATATTCCGGATTAAAATAACCTAAAGTCTGATGCTAGGCTATATCACGATTAGATCGTACCTTCTGCAGTGTATGGCTTTTGTTAACGGAAATTTTACGGCGTTTTAGATAATTTCCGTGTTGTTTTGTGGGTAGCCATATCTCAAAGACTAGCAGCTCACAGTAATACAGCCTAGTTTTAAGTTACCAACTGGCCTACCAAGCTAAGTTAGCCTGGAGCAGTTTAAACACAAATTATACATTAGTAAAAAAATATCTGCCACAAACTGACAAATAGATTAAAGCTAAACATACTGATAAATCGAGACTGCTGTAACTGTAATGACAAGAACAAATGTTATGACCAGAAATTAACATTGTAAAAACAATAATTTGTGATGTCACAAACAAAATGGCGCTCTTTATTGGCAGTTTCGCTTGGCTAGTTCTTTGTTGAGGGTGGATACGAGGTGAACAGGCTATCAGGCGGCTGTCTTCTCCAATTGAAACGCCAATTTAGAAAAATTGTCTTCAACTGCGGTAAATGTGTTATTTGTTAAACTGTGCGGTAACAGGTACGACATCTGTAAAAAAGAAAGTCAGCTTATGGTTTAGTTATAAAAATTTGACCTTATAAAGTGTGTTTAAATAACAATAGGTTGATTTTATTGGTTATTTTTCGTTGAAAAAAGATACAGCCATGATTTTGCTTGTAGATTTGGTTAGTTTGATGAGTTACATGAAATAAATGTGACAAGTTGTTTACGTCCGAGTTAGCCGTTATTAGGTTGAAAAAGCAGCCCTTAATTAAGGCCAGACCCTGATTTCAACATCACCTTGGGGTAAAATTTATTGGTCTTACAAAACATAGGCTCTATACAATCAATATAAACAGGTCTGTTGGTGATGAGTTCATGCAGTGGTAAAACAATTAGTTCAGGCTTGTCAACTGAGCCCGCCGCATTTGTGTATTAGACTGCCTTGCTGTAGAAACATGTGGGTTAAACTGAGCTGGTGTACGCATCGTCGGCACGTCCTATTGACATTTTCTCTTATCAGAGCACAAGCTTGCTCATACAGTGGATTTTTGACAGGTTTGCAGTGCAGTGTGACTGTGTAACAGGTTATATTCACTTCTTCGTCAAATATTAGCAGTAAATATTGATTTTGAAAGTTGTTTTGTCGGTTTTTAGGTTACTCGAACCTTAACAGGTGCCTAAACAGGTGCGTGTGAAGATAAGAATGTGTTGGCTATTGCTTGATTTTGCAGTGTATCTGTAATATCATTGTTACTTATATTTCAAATGTTGTTTTCAGCAAAAATATTTCCTCTGGTGATCAGAACGTTAAATTTTGTGGATCTGTATTTTGCAATCGTCTCAAAGAAAACTTGGATTTATACGGATTTAAATCAGCTGTCCACACGACTACTGAAGATAACTGCACAAATCATCAAAGGTATATTTGAAATTATATTGTTGTTTACCGAATTTATTTTTTTCCAGTGTTTTATTAGTGTTAAACCTATGCTTTGATGTCAAAACCACTATATTTCACAGAAAAATATTTTTACCAAATAGATAAGACAAACTTATTATAGCTTATTTACAGTTTATATCTCTTTTTATATTTTAAACATACAATTTGTGCATAAGAGGGTATTTGAAGGTCTATTGAAAGTGGTAAATAGCAGCATTCAACAAACAGCAATTTTGTGTGTTAACTCGTTTTTTCCTCAGTTTAATCACAGTTTAGAAAATTTTAAATGTAAAGAAAATCGTAAAGGGAAAAGTAACTTGGGTCCATTTAATTTGTTATGCGTAAGTAAAAAGATTACCACATGTGATGGAATGTAGTTTTACTACGTAGTAGTTTGACCTTTAATAGGTACATTTTACGCTTTTACCCGTTTTCCAAACCTAATAACCCATATTCCACTAAAAGCAACGGGGTTCATTTAGCTGAGTTTTAACAGTACCGTGGGCTTAAACTGGGCCACGGAATAGTCCTCAAGTTAATCCCCTTGGCGTCGTTACGATATCACCACCAATGCCGCGTCGTACGTCCAGCACTCGGCGCTGAGTTCGTTTATTTGTACAACACCGTGAGGCTGCTGCCGACATATAGCTTGGTTGGTGTAGAAATCAGTGACCCAACATATAGATAAACCTGTTTGAGAACATATCTTTTTTGGTCTTCTGTTTTGTATGATTGAAACTGTTGGCAAACATGTGTCTTGTATAAATTACGGAAGTTGCTGATTTTATTTTTAAATTCTAGTTTAATTTCGAAGCCTGAAACAAAACCGTTTTTTCGTTGGTATCTGCACCAAAGCGGCAACTATTGTCGTTGGACGTTATGATCGGTCAGCTCTCATTTACGATAATTATTTGTCATATCCTGGTAATCAAGGGTTATTTCCTGCTTAGTTTAAATGTAATTTAATTAAGTTTGTAGGTTTATTACTAAATTTTTACTCGATTAACTTTAGGTAATGCGAATTAAATGTTTCCTATTAGAGCTAAGCTTGTATAATGAAAATAAAAATAATCGTTTCACAATTAAAGCAGATTTACCCAGGAGATTGTAGGATCAGAAATGATTTGAGAAATTGTCATATCTTCGTTTCCTGGCAACAAAGCGGTTCAAAATCGCTGAAATTTTGTAATAAACCTAAGATACAACTTAAATTGCTCACAAATTTACTTTGAAACTTATAGTTAACGAAAACTATTCGCTTGTGTCATTTGAACTTTATGAACGATTTTTTTTTGACTTGAAGCCTAAACCAACAATTTTAGTGGCAATAAATTACGGATTTTGAAGAATAAGTTCGCACTAAAAATGTAAATCCTGTCCAAAGCAGAACGACTTGGCCAGCTGATCGCCTAATGTGCGGTTTTCAAGGACTCATAAAGTCCTAAATCCATGCCACACTTCCGAATTTAACATGTGCCCCTGCTGTGAGGCTAAGCTAGCAAGACAATTCTTTACTTAACATCCGGATCCATTGTCTCGCCTGCTAGGTGGTGCACAGCGTGAGTCAGATTGTGATGTCACAAGCTGGACTGTTGCCTCATAATCCCAGCATATGTCATAAAGTTAATGGAGCTTAGGTGGGCTTAACGAGCACTGTTCAACGGTCTGCAGTTCTTTGGGAAATGTCCCTGTGACATATGCCCAATTGTGAACAACCTGGATTGTGACTAATGGTTGTTTCCATGAAAAAGTTTTACATTTAAGCTAAAAATTTTGACGAGAATTTTTGCCAAATCTTTACAAATGATAAAATGTGACAATGATAAAATGATGTAATACGTTGGGTTCAAATAAAATCTTGTATTATTGTACAAACTGACTTCTAATTTTTTGCCTGATACTCATAAACTTCCTGTTTGCTCAACCGGTAAATATATAAACAAATCATGCTGACCGTTATTTATTTAGCGTTTTAATGCTGACCGTTTTTACATGTGAGCAAAACCAACTTATTAATGACATGTGATGTTTGTTTTAGTCAGCTTGGACAAGCGTTGTACCAAAGAAAGAAGAAAGGATTTCCTGGAACAACTGTTAAAGCACGTAAAAGCGACCAGCATGGAAGGTATGTAGCCCTGTGGTAAAATCATATCTGTTGATTTTGAAAAACAAACGTTTTACAGTCCTGGTTTAGAATTCTTTGAAATGACATTTAAAGCAAAGTGTATGATTAGAAATTGAAAATATATTGAAAGGGATTCTTTTGAATTGCACTATTTGGATTTTTACGGTATGCAAAATGACCTTATGCAGAAATCAACAGTTCGTTTTCCTTGTCTGAGTACAGGAAAAGCTAGTCAACTCTTGTTGAACGCCTAGGTTGCGTTGGCCTGTCCCCGCGCCAAAACCACGCAGACGGAACGAGTGTGATTCTAACAAAAGAATAGAGAAAAGAGAAATTCAGCACCGCATAGCGTTTAGGTCGTTCGTTTACGCAAAATTGCCAAGCTTGGTAGCTCAGGGGCCAGCGGTTAACTCAGCGCGTGTGGGACAAAATCCGTTTCGAATCAAGTCTGCGTGATTATTTCCACGCGCAGTAAGACGGGCATATGTCATTCAGTGAGAGTGCCATAAGAAGAACGCGGATTTAGGGAATTACGTGCCGAGAAATTTCACCGATGTTCACTGGCTTTAAGCGTAATCCCGTAATGCCTTAATGGACGGTTTGTTTTATTCGAAGGGAATTCCCCGGTAATTCTGTGACGTACTAATTACCTGTGCGGGGTTAAAATTAATCTGCTGTGCAAATCGCTCTGTTGTGCATTTGCCATTTGTGTTAAATTATGCCCATTAGTGATCAAAGGCCTGCGGATCCTTTGATGGTCCAAATTGATTTGAAATATTTTTGTTCCTGTCATTTTACTTTCTAAATTTAGAAATTTGATGTTGTCCCAAAAGTTGCAAAAAGATTATTTTGTTTAAAGCGATTCAGAAAAATTTAATGCAACTATTTTGTATGCGGCTTACGTTTTTTTTTCGCCAAGATGGTTTGCAAATTGCAAACACAAAATATTGTTTCCAAATTAAGTTTGATTTGATTTTGTTGTTTCTGTCGTTTTTTGTAACCTGAGATGTTGTTTAAGTTAAAATCGCTAAAATGGCAAAAAATAACGGAAGGAAGTGTATATGCAACGTTTTGTGGCCTAAGCTGGTTAATTCTCGATAGGATCGTTTAAAAATTGCTAGCTCAAAATGTTGTTTTAATAGTATATGTTTTGATGGTATATATTATAAACACTTCTATTTCATATTTGATAAAGTGAGACTGAAAACATTTTATGATTCATTGTTGTCAACTTTCAAAAAGGCAAAAAATATAGTTGTGGCTTCTTTAAATATTACCAAACATGAGACAAAATGTTATTATTTAACCAGACATAAGACAAAATGTTAATATTTGACCAAACATAAGACAAAATATCCTATGAATAGTCATCTTACGCCTTGTGAACTCACGGAATCTTTATCTGCCAAACAAGCTGAGTCTTTCAAGGTATTTCCAGCAGCCGCATGGGCGCGTTTCGCGGTTTAAAATCTGCTGGTAATTTGAACGATAAGAAAATTTGTCGGCATCCAATTTTCTTGCCTGTCCACCAGAGAAAATTCGATACCTGGCATTTCTTACGGCAACAAACGTGATTTGACTTGACAACGGGATTAGGTCCCCTTTCGTCAAATAATTTCCCAGCACTGGTGGTCTGTGTTTTACAGAATGATACGCTTAATGACTTCGTGCTGAGTAAGATTTTTGGTTTCAAAACATTGGTGTTTGTACCAAAACATAAATTTTCATGGCTCATTACCAAACAGTACGTTAATTAAATGGCGAATTGCCAATATCTGCTTGGGCTAAAAAAATGTTTTTTTCAAAACCTTTCAGTGTTGTACACTTAAAAGCATTTTGGATTGGTAAAATAGGGTGCAAAGAGTTTCTGTTAATATGATGAAAAAGTAGTCTATTTTAAAATGTCTGAACTCGATTTTGATTATGGAATAAAAAACAACAACAGAAAAGCATAACCTGGATTCAAAACACCAAAATTACATGTGTGCTATCAAAAACACTAACAATGGTTAAGGTATATATTGACACAGTTAGAAATATGGGTTTAACTCTGCACAACACAAGGTTCATTAGGCAAGTTCAGAAAATCGAAAGTGGTTGAAAATCAATACCAGCAGTTTGCGAGCCAAGTTTAATCAATCTACCACAGTATAGCTGTGTTCTCTCTTTAAGACTAGATCAAAAATTCCAACCTAAAACTTTTGCGTTTCTTGCTTTTTGGTTGTGGTGACCCAGAACGAGGGCTATAAGCCGTGTTATCTTAACGGTGCCCATGGTGAACAAGTTTAGGGTCAACGAATAAACACGGCGTCCACAGCGCGTATATTGTATTACTCTTCTTGTGCTCTGCTGTAATACAATTACCGGATTAGGCTGGAAGCGAAGACGGTTGGGTAAAAAATTCTTGTTTCGGCGGATACTTTGGTAAAAGTGGGCTTAACAAAATGAATTGAGCTTCTTTGACCCGTGGGTTAAGGCGATTTTGCTTTAAAGCAGCTGAACAACCATTTTCGTGCTGTATTTGACCTTGCTCGTTAAGGTCTAACCACGTTTTCAATTGAAACAAATTAAAGCCCGAGAGGAAAGATAAATTGCGGGTTAATAAGGGTACACCAAAACAAAGCGTCATTTCTGATGTAAAATACAAACTTTTATTTTGTTTTCCAACCAAATGTTTCAGCCAAATTCCAACTACTATAAGAGTGATTTGATGGCACGCTACTATTGTTTTACGTTGAATTTATTTTGTGCTGATTTCAGCATTTTTTACAAAACTAATATTTTGATTATTTTTTTTCTCCATTTTTTTAACTTTTTGACTTGACTTGCAATCTTAACAAGTTTTCAAAGTTAGCAATATATAAAAAGTACATAAACCATTTTAAAACCCACAAAATTATCGTATAAAAAAATCAATCTGTCAAAATGTTTGAAGAAGGCTTTTGAAATACAAATGTACATGGCAAAAACGCTTAACAAAGCATCTACATTTTATCCCCCGTGATTTTAATCACTATCGACACTAAACGCTGACGAGAAAAAGTTACACGCGACGCTAACGAGTTCACGCATCCATACAACACTTTTAGTGGACACAATTCCACCATCTGACTCCCACTGTGGTCCAGGCATCACATACTTATCGTGGATGACGCGAAATACCGCTAAATTTAACCGACCGGCAAAGTGTTTCAACGCCTAAATCTGGGCGGTGCGAACACGGCTTTGAGCCAGTCGACTCAAATCACCTGTCAAACTTAATTTCAAAACCAACTCGCCACACTTGCCACCCTGCAGCGCCGGGCCTAATGTGTGGAAAAGAGACAGTAAACACATTCGCGTTGGCAATGTGTGGTCCTCAGAGAGTGAGCCTTCTTAAACAACAAAAAAATTTACACGCTTAATCTCTTTTTGCCCTGGCCTATCAAGAGGTGTCCTGTTAACAGGCGTGGAAATCGTTCCCTGGTTTTCTTGGCCTTGGTATTTCCATCAAAACTTTGCCAAATTGGGGCAGCGTAACACATTTACACACTTAATGTTTTACATAAGCTTTGTGCAACAGGAAGACAGTCTGCGATCCTGCTATGGGCAAGGTTACTCCAGATAACCCACAGTTATGTGTGAATGTTCGATTTGTTTGCAGTTTGTAATTCTTACCCCTCTTTGTTGGTTGCAAACAGCAACATTTTTGATGGATATTTGTATGTTTGAATTGTTTCGACTGCGAAAACTCCAATTCAGTAACTTTTTGTTTTTAAAATTGAATAGTGCTTTATTGTTCCTTGCTTTTGGAAAAAAGAAACACGTTTATTGCTTGCTTATTTTTGGATGTGGTGTAAAAAGCTTACAAACGTGTTCAACGTAAGTATGTCTGTTTAAATTTTTTTAAAACATTTGAAATCAACTTTAACCAAACCAATAGAGCTCCAATTTAAAACAAAAACTTTCAACAAAACTGTTCAAACATTGTTGTTCCGTGTAAAACATTGTTCTAGCGTGAGAGCCACTTGTAACTTTGCCACATCGGTTTACCACTTCCCTTAAGCAATCGTAGTCGTCCGTTTCGACGCAGCGATCAGCGGCTGTAGACAAACCTGTGTATTCCGCCATTTTGTTTGCAGGTCGTGCAGAGAGCGGCGACAAACGGTTTACAATGCTCGATTAGGTCGTCACAGTTGCACAACAATAGCAGGGCAAATTTGCGGAAACGGATTATGACCCATGTGAGGCCGCTGTTCTGACTCTCTGATCTCTTCAGTTGTGATGTCACTTTCCAAGGCTTGTGTCGTCACAGATTATAACGCGGTTTATGTTTTATTTTTTGTGACATATTTGCGAAATTGAAATAACTGATTTAAAGCAACCACCTTATAAATCTAAATGTGTTGATGACTTGCTATTTTTAGTGAGCTACTATCACAAAACAACTGCCTAAGGAACTGCAGTTGGATACTAACTTTTTTAGACGCGGATTGATATATTATTCATGTGGTTTTAGCCTATTAGGGTGCTGTCAAACATTACTAATAGAGAAACATGTTCTGGGTTGCCATGCTGCGCGTTTATGCCGCAGGCTGGACTTGATTGAATGCTGCAATTTCTTCGTTCGATCCAAATTTATAGCATACTGTAACGACTGCTCTCGCGCGCCACGTAGCGACCAAAATGTAAAATGCGGTAAAGGTCATTAAAAATGCATTTGCAAAAGTTGAAAATGATGTTTAAGATAGTTTAGACCGTGAAAAATTGGTTTACCATTGCGATATGCTTGTTATCGAACAGTTCCTGGCAGAAATGTGTGCACCGTTTTGGGGTCACTGATCACTATCAACAGGCCGTGTTGCTATTTTAAATTCACATTAGCTGTGGCTAGCATTGTAATTTTTTTATTCAAACCTCAGTGTATTTAACTCCATGTTTTGGTCATATTTTAAGATAGTTTAAACGTGTAAAGTGTCAACTTTGTTGCGTTACCCTAAAGAGTTTCAATGTACCAAATGTAGACACAAATTTAGCACATTCATCAACACTGTCAGACAACTACTAAATGCCGCATAGCAGACTGTTTCAGTGTTTTCCCAACTCGGCGAAATCAAAATCAGCCGTACGTTTACCCAACAAGCAGAGAGCAGATCTAAAGCGTGTGTTTATGAATCGGCGCAACATCTTCAGGCTAATCTCTAGTTTTGCTTAGCAGAGTTGTGGATTGTTTAAATCGCTTTCAGAGATTACAAAATCACGCATATCCGTGTGTCATAGGGCAGCACAAAAATGTTTTATATCTTGTGGTAGGATTGTTTTGATGTTTGAAATAATAAAACCGAAAAGTAAAACCCTTACAGTCAACTGTTCCAACAGCTACTTATGTATCGTATTTTGCAACAATTATTTAATCAAAGTTGTACACAGATAATTGTATTTATAGACCTTACCTAAGCTGACAAACATAGATGTTTAATGTGGTAAATAATTCTGATTGCAAAAACTTGTATATTTTTTTTTGTAACTTGTATATAGAATATTTTATTAATCAATATTAAATGTGTTGTTTTGAATGCAAATACTTGGCTTAATGTCGGAGCAAAACAGCCCGGTTTTCAACTGCATGCTACTTTGTACACCTTAACACTAGTCAGGTGGACTTCACTAACCTTGTTGTTGTTGTTTTTGTGTGGAGCAAGGCGAAGTCGTTATCGGTTCCCTGCAGCAAATCACGTAGATGACTCATAGACTTCTGTCGTGCGGTTGTAACGCAACATTTGCAAAACGATGTGGTCGATAAGTTTACCTAATTTGCTTTGAGCGTGGTGTAAGTTGGGAGATTTGATTTAAGCGAACTTGTTATTGTAGCATAGTTCATTGGAGTGGCTTAAACAATTTACAAACTCATGCAAAGAAATTTGGTGTTGTATGCCTAAGAAGTATGCTTTTTAAACATTACAAAGTATGCGCATTAGAAGGTATTGTATGTCAAACAACGTATGTCTGGACAATGGTACCAAGCAATTTCACAACTTTAAGAAGCTCAGATTTTAAAACCGTGATAATGAAGGAATTTAACTTAATTATTGTGGTATATTTTGTTGGTTTTAATAAGGTTTAAATAAATGACCCAGTGTACACTTTGAAAAATGCATTGTATTAAATTAAAGACGACTGTAAACACTTCATTCACCATAGGAGCAGGTCGTTTGCACGAACATACACAAATCTCTGGTCCTTCTCCCTAGTAATCTCGCAATGTGTCTGCAAGTTAATCCCTCATATCTGGAAGTCCCATTTCGTCAGATAGTCCGTCTGTGGCTCTTGTGTTTTAAGGCCCAGACACGAGTGCATGGACAATTTGCTCCCCTCATGCGGTATACCACCAGATTTGCCCTTCTCGTTTAGATCAAGGTCTAGAATTTTCTAGAGATACTCTGGTGCAGATAAGGCGAAAACCACACATATTTTTTAACGATATTTGATATTGGTAGATGTACAAGAATTTTTTAAAACTAAGAAAACATAAATTTGACAATACACTTTATCAAAACAAAACCCTCAAAAACTAAATTTTAAATTTAGTGAGCTAAAATCATTTCTTTATTTTGTTTATTTGTGTATCCGGTTTTGAAGAAACAGTGTCCTTTGCATGCATTTATTGAAAAAAGAAAGGTTGGACAAGGGTTGCATTTTATTTAAAGACAGTGTTATTGATGAAACTTCTTTTTGTTTCCTTTGTAAACACGTGACCTAAAAATTGACATTTTAAATATTGTATTTCGTTTGTTAAACTTGTAAGCATATTTAGTTGTACTAGACACGGACTCGAAAAGTAGCTGAACAAATCCAAAACTGCCACAGAGCTTGTGTACAGTAAATACATTGTAACAAAAACTTTGTATCAGCCGGCGTTGTTATTATCCGGGTTTATAAATATCGGGAAATATCTTCTGGTAAATCGGATTGTAATCGATTTTTTCAAGCAAATCGTTATCAGCAGCAATTGTCAAAGCTTTTTTAAGAATAATATAAAGCCATCGTGGAATGATCATTCCGCTAGGTGACACTAAATTTAAATGCGATCAAATATCATTTTTTTCATGAACAACAAAATCTGTGCATATAGTTTGTCGATTTTCAAAACACTAAACAGCCTAAAGTAAACAATATTAGTCACTTTCGATTACTGCAAATATTGTCGGAGATGTGCCAGCAAAATCTGTCTCCGTTTATTCAAAGTGTCAAACTGTCATTTGATGCTTAGCACTACTCACAAACTGGCAATTGTTAGTGTCAGTTTATGGCGTATTAATCGACTCAATGCAGCATTAAAGCTGTCTCATCGGCTAAGTTATATGTTGTGTCTGTTGTTATAACAACGGATTTGCAGTTAGACGGTAAAATTGCATCTTCTGGCGACCTTAGGCAATATTTAGTTTCTAAAGTTTACCGTCAGCAATCGTTGATCTGTTCACGGATTTTGGCCGACTTTTATTGTGATTTTGTAAACTTGGAAACAAATCCATAGCGTTGTGTGGTAAACTCTGTTAATCTACGACAAATCACCTACAGCGTGGTGCTCTGACTCACTTAATGTCTTTGTGGTCTGTGATTAATTGCCCGGCTTAGTTAATATTCTCTTTGAAGGCCGTTTTTACTCGTGTGTTATTTGAACCTCAGCTTAAATTTGCTTAAACGATTGGTTGTTTGGTATTTATTTGTAATACTTTACAAAATGTTATGATATGATACAAAATGTTATGATATTCATCGTACAACAACCAGAATCAATAAACACGGTTCGTATCAGTAAATAAAATGTTGTTTTTGATTGTCTTGGCTTAAAACGATTGTCTTGTTGTGATTAAATTATTATGTTGTTGTTTTTAATATTTTTGGCAATTGTTATCAACCAGATAAAATAAACTTTGTTTACCTAAAATTTCCTTGTTATAAATAACGAGTCATTCTTGCATTGTGTAATTCATACAGTTCGACTTTAATTGTCGACTTTTTTCTGTGTTAACCTGACACACCTAAATTGTAAATTACATATTCACAAGAAAGAATAAGCTACGTATATTCGGTTACGATTAGATAAAGTCAAAAAAAAAATATTCTGTGCTAAATTGTTCTGTAGTTGTTTAGTTTCCACAACATTTTTTTCGCATTTCAATCCCTTTTTTTCTTCCATAAGGGTTCTTACATGCCTTTCTCGTGCATTTTTTACAACCACTCAGCTGTAGATAAAGGCAAATTGGTGTGAACGTATATTTGCAAAGCACTTAAGCAAACGTCCCATCGGATGCAAATCCTACTAACAAACCACGATGATTTTTTTGTTTGCGAGTCAATTAAACGACCGCTGAAATATTGATGTAATAATCCCTGTACCTTACTGCGGTGGATCTGTCCTTCTAAATTTTGTTTGCATGCAATCAAAAAATAACATATGCAGCTATTGTTACAGTAATCCTTTCTTTAAAACACTTTAAGTATTTATTGTTTGCATGTGTGAAAATTTTCCGTGCTTAAAGTTGAACAAGATTACTGTAATGTGCGCCTAATACATCGTAATTCTTAGCAATTATCATGAATAAGATTGTAGGTTTGCAAACTACATGTAAATGGGGCAGACTGTGGCAGATTAGAAACAACGACCAAAGACTTAATAATTTAATTTTCTGTTTCTTGCAAATAGACCATCAGGTTTAATATGGAACTTTATGACATTTTAGGGTTATTCCCAACTGCTTTTGTTGGATTAGCTTTTAATTAATATCTTTTTAGAAGCTTTTAGCATCTTGTAACTTCTAAGCTATTGCAATCCTGCCTTTATTGGTTGAACAATATCTCAACAAATGAATAGTTGAAACGGCGGTAAAACAATGCATTTGCCAGAACAGCATTATTTAGTTTAAATATCTGATAAGTTTATGCGGTTTTCCTGTTATTTTATCAAAGGTCAGTTTGCTTCTAAGTTTTCGTGTCTGTGTATGGTTACCTTTTGTGCAGAATTGTTTATGAATTTTTATGTTTGAATTGATACTGGTAGAAAACAACAAATTGTCTGGTTTTGCTAAGTATACAATGATCTATTCACATGTGTGCGAATGGTTCATTCATATTTGCCTAAACGGTATTTGTATTGCTGTCCTGTATTGTCCA
Organism: Phallusia mammillata; assembly: GCF_965637545.1. NCBI lineage: Eukaryota > Metazoa > Chordata > Ascidiacea > Phlebobranchia > Ascidiidae > Phallusia > Phallusia mammillata. The sequence continues at coordinate 6,092,600 of NC_137257.1, forward strand.
CCAGGTGGCGACTTGGAGGTCACCAGAACGCAGATGTTTGGTAAGAACAAATGTTTAACTTCTAATTTTATTGACAGAATGAAAATCACAGAAACAATTTCTAAATAAATTGAACATACGGTTGACACAAGTTGCTGATAAAAGGTATTTGATGCAAGTTCTTTTCAGAACACGCATAATTTTTTACAAGCTTATAGGCTGTTAAGTCAATGTGACTTTGTCTTTCCTGTTTTTTTCTCAAAACAGCATTGTGTGGCCTAGGGTAAAATGATGAAATATGTTTTAATTTTTTACCAATAGAAAGTAATGCAACAAGTACAATGAGTTTTCAAAGGGCACTAGTGACCAAATTCGACAAATTTTAATGGTTATAATATTTAACCAAAAAAATCAAGTTATCAATCCTGCTATACAATAAACACACACAAAAAAAAACAAAATAAAACACCTTTAGGCTCAACGTCCAACATTCACCACATCAACCTGGGGTGACGTAAGCACCTAGTAATGTCGCAGTATTTCGTCGCGATCACTCATCGCTTTCAGTTGCTCCCTGTGGGGCTTTTCAATTCACCACCAGGTCCTTGGGGCTCGTTTCAAGGGTGCCAAGTAAAGCGGCGATATTAAGTCTCGTAGCTGTCAACTCCTAGCCAAATTTGTTACATTTTTTCGGACTCGCCCCATTGTGGGTGTCCAGTGTTGACGTGTGACGTTGTCACTGTGTCCCATCAGCGTTCTGTGTTTTGGTGTGTGAGGTCTTTGAGTTTTGTTTGTAATTTGTTTCACTGCTGAGACAGGTGGAAAGGAGGGACGGTTTAAATTTAATTAGTTTTTGGATTCTTTATCCATTACCAACAAAAATCTTTGAATACAAAAACATCCTTTGGGGTAACAGGGATGCTTAACAAGGATATTTTTGGGCCAGAAACCGAAAAATTTTGTCAAATTTCAAATACCTTTACAGACCAAAATTTATTTCAAATGTTTAAACTTAACAGCAATTTTATCTTTGACATGTCCAAAATAAGCTTATTTCTATGAAATGCTTTCAAAACGTGAATGTTTTTGAATTACTAAACCTTTAGATTTTTTAACACAACGTTTTGAAGTGAGCCTCTTATTTGAAATACTCTGATTTAAAATATTTTTGCAGTTGTAAAAAGTTGATGATCAGTACAGAACAATACATAATGGTTGATTTCATTCCTATTTTATGCACTTTATTATTTTTGCTTAAATTTAGCGCGAAATACCGTTACATGTGAATTTCTGCTTCTGGTCATTTGTAAGCATGAATGTGCTTTCTGAGTAAACATGTCAAGAAATAGCAAAAAAGGAAATTCGTTGGGTTTACAATGCACCGTTCGACGTATTCTAGGCAAGGAAATACAGGCCCATGTTTGCGTACGTTGTGGGCAATGCCTCAGGTACACCCGCCTGTTCAGTTTGCTTGCGTTGTTATCGCAGCTTAATTGCATGTACCTTTAACGTTTTGTAGCCTTTTTTCTGTTTTGCATTACCATTCTTTTTGTTGGCTTCATTTTGCCTGACAATGACAGCAGTTAGTGTCAAATTTTAAAGCGGCGTTATTGACAAAAAGATAAAAAAATATTATTTATCTGTTGTCATGGATTTCAGAACATTACACCGATGTCTATTTAACTAGTAAGTCATTTTGCGTTTTGTTTTTTGTTCCATTTCATAAAGAAGTGGCTCAAAAACTTATGACACATCTACCTTGCTTTAGGCCATCGGCAACTATTGTTGTTTGATCAATATTTAATATGGTATGTTTTGTGGTTAGGTGGCGCTGTGGTGTTTCGCTATAAATCAAATAATGGTAAACTTAAGTTTTACATAAGACCTTATATTTATACTCACATAATAAAAAAATGTGTTTTACCACCAGCATGAAATGTAGTTTCAGATAAACATTTATTCAAATCATATTGATATCATTTTTTGTGAACATCGCAATTCGTAAGTATTGATTTTTAAGTGCTTCTGTAAATTTTGGAAACTTACAAAACACCCTTAAATATCTTCAGTTAAGCCTAAATTTGAAACTCATTGCTGGCACAATCATAAACCTGTGAAAGCCACTAAATAATATTTTCTCAAACTGTCCTATCGCGACATCTCGTGGCCACTTTCGCATGTTTTTCAAGGATCAGTTTCAAGCACAGGGAGTTTGCGTGGACACAGTTTAAAAGAGCTGTTTCTTTGTTGGGCCAAGTGCCATTGAAAGGAAGCCTTAAAATGCGTTGTTTAGCGGAGTGGATAACAACGCAAAGAGGCAAGACCGTGGTGTTATTTTAATCCGTAGGCTCAGCGTCGATTGTTTAGTGCTCGTCCTAACCTGTCTCCCTTAATCCGTGGCACAGGGGCTTTGCGGACGCCCAGAAAACTTATACTTACTGTGGCCTGAGAAAACAAGCGATTGTATTGCGGGCGAAGAATGAATAAATGAATGACTCTCATAGTTGTAAAGGCTCATAAAGTTTGAGCACACTGCCGAAATCATGTTTTGTTTTCTGACCTACAAAGATTTTTAGCACTCAATTAAAAAATTCCAGTCAATTATATAATTTATTGATTGTGCTACTTTTACAATTTTTCTGGTTTGTTAGTTAAAACCTGCGGAAAATGCAACTGCAGAAACTACAACAATCTAACTATCAAACAAACAGCAGTTTTTTAATAATTATTTACATGTACATAATTTCTTGGAAACCGAAATCTATGTTAGACGCTCAGCGATAAATTTCAAAGTACATATTTTTAAACTTTATTACCAAACTGGCTCAATATAGGCGGCGAATTGATATTACCACTATTTCCAATAAACTGTAACCACATTAAAACCCACCAAGTGTTACTATTATTCTTTAAACCGAGTAGGGAACAACAAGCACGGTGGCCAAGGGTTAGTCTGCGTACAAAGCGTCCGAGGTTGTACTTTAGCCTCCAAGGCAATCTAATTGCATGTGTGTGGTTTTTATATTGACGGCCCACTGTCATCTACCAATCCACAGCATTTTTTTTGCGGCTGACTGAAATCCTTTAAGGTGTCTAGGCTTGGCTGGGATCAACCGTAACTGCTAGCAAGTGCTCCCTTGGGGAAGTGGTATTGAGTAGAGCGGCTTTACTTTCAGCGCCAGGGCAATTTGCTTTGAATGTTGAGTGGCGTTCGATATTGTTTCATGTCGCAGCACCAACTGGCTGCAGTGTTAATTGCTTTTTTTCACATGACGCACGAATCTCCATGTTAAGATGCCCCATTGGCTATTCTTGGCCACGATTTCGTAACTGTCCAACAGTGACATTTTTGGAGGTTATATGACTGACATAAGTTTCGATTAACAAAACTTTTGGACAAAACCTTTCTGTTGCACCAAGCAAAGTTTTTGTAGTTTAACATCAGCGTGATTCACAAAATAAAACCCAGATAACATGATTTAATAAAAAAAAGTAATATTCATTGTGTAACGAATTCACTCTGGACGTAAAGTGTTGTGTTGTCGATGTAAAGTGTTGTCTTTGTTTGTGTCCACTAAATTTTGATTTGTAACCTACATAAGAACCATGCCGTTTGGTGCCCCACCATGAACTAGATACCTGTAAAAAAATGTTCATGTTGTTTCAGGGGCTAGGGTCTGGGTGCCCCACAGACCCTAGGGTCAGTCTCTGTGTTGTAACCCACCACAGGCTTTTATGTTTAATGTCCACTGCTTCATTCCTCATCTTGACTTTCAAACGTTACTCAATGTTGAACCGAAAACAACCACGTCGAGACCTCAAAAACTAGCTTCTTTACATTTTAATAAATCCGGTACCACGCAGTTTTTCTCTTTTTCTCGGTGTTTGCTTCCAAATCGGGGTTCGGGTCGTGTGCCGTCGACCCCGCACCGGATTAATTGATCTTTGAGACCTGGCTGAGACAAATCCCATCAGTCATCCCTCTCACGGCCCCTGCTTTTCAATTCCCGCTATTTGTTCAGTAATCAGGCTCCAAGGCAAAAACACACGTATGATCAAAAAGAATGCAAGTGCGGAATCAGTCGCTACCGATACCGATTACTCATTGATGTTGTTAGGTGTAAAAAAGGTCCAAATACGACAAACACAAAATGCGCTATTTTTTAACATCCTTATTAGGAACCTTTCGTAACGTTCGTAAAAGATTTTGAAATGAAGCTCCGCCTATAGTAAAATTGTGTAAGATTTTTAAAATTACTTGTATTTATTATCCGAAAAATATTTTTCAAACAAAGCGTTTTTTTTTTTAAATAAAAACAGGATTTATACGATTATAATGCTTATTCCTTGATGATTTTAACCTTTTATTGGTCTGTTTCTTGATCAAAGTCTAAAATGGCATTCTTTTCAATTTTTGGGTCACGCTAGATCCACTTTGAACCGAATCAAAATACCGCAACTTCAATCTGACGTCACTGCACATACGCCCAAGTATCAATACGATCCCACCAACCTCGTTTCAATCAACGTCGTGCAACCAAACACACTTGCAACCGAACGCATCTCGTGCTATTTTCCTTTTATGAGCCGCATAAAGACAGCACTTGCAGCTTCTAAAGTTTTGTTTGCAAAGATGCCGGTTTCCGGTGGGACACCCGCAAAACAGTCGACAAGTACTCGTCCATCTATGTCAAAGGCCCCATCGTACCCAGCAAACTCAATACATTACCCCTTGCACACAAACCCGCTTTGATTAATGTAGCAACTTGACCAAATTCCAGGGTAAACCTTCATCAAAGCGCCTGTGTTGTTTGCTAAGGAATAACTTTTCATCCATTTTGCCGGGAAGGTGTTAAACCTGGTATTTGCATTCCGGTCTACCAATCTATCAGCGCGTATTGCTTTGTCGTGTATGAATGGTAAGATGGGCTGTTATGTGCGTCAGGCAATTCGAGTCACAAAGCTTTGTAGTTTGCGTAATTAATGTTCACTTGATGTGTCTATAGGCATTTTACGGCGGATTTATTTTAAAAAAGTTTCGCACTCAAACGTTTGAAAGGCATTTTGTGTATCGGTGCGCTATAAGAAAAGCTGTAAATAGATATAAAATAAATAGACATACACTCGCATATATAGTGTTAACATTAAAAATTGACAACCCCTAATTATTAATTTTATGAATCAATTATTTACTGCTTTAAAAATGTCATTAATTTACTTTCCTTATTTTTTAGACTTCAACAACGTCAAGAGAGACATCTATTTTCACACAGCAATGCTGACAAGCTATCATCTTTTGCTAACATGTCGCAATTAGGTAAGAGATGACAGGGTTATTTTACACACCACATTACGCAGTATACCCATTAAACGTTGCTGGAATATAAAAACTATATTAGTGCATTAACAGTTACAAAACCTGTTGTTCGCTTCTGCAAAAATGCCACAATTAGGTAAAAAAATCATATTTACACACTAGGGACATTTTACACACTATATTACATAATGTTGCAGCACGCACTGCTAATTAGTAGCAGATAAAGTTGCTGTGATATAAACCCACAATATTTGCAATATACAATATTACTGTATAAATGTTACGAAACGAAACCTTTACATTAAAAAAAGCAGTTTTGACAGCTGGGACTGCACACTGCAAGTCCGTATTCTATTGCTCCCATGCAAATCCTAATTTATTTGCACAGTTCATTATTTATACTCCGCAAAGCCTAATCCCCTTCGACCAACACCAAAAATTGGCTTTTGCTGAGTCCCAAAGCACGCGAAACGACCCAACATGAAGTGGAAATTCTGATCCAGGTCCACGCGGGCGGCGGCGATTCGACCGGACCCCGTTTTCTGGTCCTGCGCGCCGGCTATTTTCACAGCAACCGCCCCGTGACTGTGCAAACACGCCCCCGCCTTGCTTGGGTGAAAACCGAACGCTGGAGCCTTCAGCACCGGCCAATATCACTCGATTTTACATCCAACAGTCGCATGTCCACCTTTCAAACCATGCCGATTTGAAAGACAACAACCAAAATCTTTCAGCAAGCCTTTACAAATGGATGTTTAAATTGCGTCTAAATTGTCCTGAATTGCTACATATGCATCTTCTGTGCTTCAATGTGAGCAAACAACCGCTGTTTACCCTTCCCCGTGCAATCACTCGTATCTGTGCCAACAGTGAGATACGGAAACGTAACGTTGCGATCATCCAGTGTACGTGAAATCATCGTGCGAGCTCGGGATGTATTTATTTACACGAAGTCGAAGGTCAAGAACGACTCACTCCATAGGCACGAACATTGAGGACTGGTGAAAAGCTGGATTAGGAGTCTTGCTTCTTCGAGGTGTGGCCCACTCATTTGTGGCTAGAAATGCGCTAAAACTTTCGAGTTCCTAATGCACGAAATGCGTTAAGAACGCCGGGTTGTAAAGCCGTCCTAAATGAAAGCGATTGTAGCCCGAGAGTGGCTTAACATACTGGTGGGATGGTTTCTTAAAATAGTTTGTCTAAACTTGCGTTCTAAAACGCTATAAAATTTTCATTCCTAGCAACCAAACAATCATTGGTTTGTCCTCTTGTATAACACCTATTTAAAAATTATACAAAGTTACAATTCCAGTGGTTTTGAGGTCAGGATTCTACCGTAATGTATTAATGTATTTTAAAACTAAAGAAGGTCTTAATATCAATGTAGCGCACATTTTTATTTTTGCCTTGGTTGAATCGATTCGAAAATTGGTGTTAGGAATTTTACGAAATGACCCGGTTGCATAACTTCAATCATTTGCGAAGCGTTATGAGAAACAAACTATCAAGGTGAAAAATGGTCTCATAGGTGAAAAATGGTCTGATAAATTTTGCAAAATCAGGGTTGCAATAAATTCGATAGCGATAGATGAGTATCGCAATCGAAGGTGCTATCTGTATCAATTTCAGTCACCGATAATCGATTTGGCAATCATCACCTCAAATCAATCATATTCCACGTTCTGCCAAGAATAACCATAAAATATGTTAACCTAAAAGCTCCGCTGTTATGCTGGAGAAAGGAGTGCAAGAAAAAAAAAACATTGGGTGGACAAGATTTGATGAAAGTTGATCTTGTGTCGTTAGAATCTTGTTCCATTTATCTTCTTAACAACTCCAAAAGTGTGATGTTTCACTGATACAGCATTGGGGCGTATTTTATCCCAATTATCGGTCCAATATAGCTTCGCTTATGTAAGAGCTTCCATATAAAGCATGTGCAGCTCTGCTTGGAAGAAATATTGTGTATGACCACCTTTTTCAGCCGTCCCTCTTAAAAAAGGCCACCTCTTAACTGGCAATACAAACGAGTTAAGTAAATCAAACTAGCTTACGTAATACTGGTCAAAGCGTTTAAACTTTAACTTTAAAACTTTAAAGAAAGGGTTTACACAAATGAGCTTAATATACCATTTTGTTTTTGTGTAGAAATTGCACTTCATAGAAAATGTGTTCAGTAAGATACAATCTTACAAACAAATTAACACCACAGGCATACGTCAGACCACACACACACACACACCAGCTAACGACTTACCACCATCAAAAAGGATCAGACAGTACCGCCCTTTCACACAGCACGTAATTGCGTTGAGCCAGAAATATCTCAGCAACCTTTCGTAACCTTGCCATCTTGTCTTTAAAACGCGATAGCATCCTTGGTGTTGATTTGTTCGTTGCGCGCCATTTGCCAAACCTCAAAACAGAACCTGGCCAAAACAAACCGCGGTATTGTCCATTAAGGCCAACAGTGGTCACTCAATCGGTTTGTTTGTCCAGCACTGTCCACCCACAAAGCGCATCACATCTCGTGTCTGTCTGCACCCTTTAGCGCCTCCAAACGACCGACCGCATCGGTTTCAGTGACGTATATGATGGATGGCGCACGTCGTCAAACCCAACAGGTATGCCTTGTTTTTACTGGTAAACAGTGCACTGGGGCCAAGGCAACGTTGAACGAAAGATCTTGGTTCAAGTTCGACTCTCTCAGCCCGGTGTAATTTGAGCGGGCGTTTCCACACGGCTGGTCTAACCAAATCAAGGCGCTTTGAAAACATGCGCAGCCTTATCGACTCCCAGGGCGCGGACCTTGTTTGTTCTGTGACGAAACAATGGCCATTCTTCGACGTGAGCTCGCTCGGGTCTGGGACCAGGCCAAGATCGTTCTAGCTCATTAATCCGGGCTAGCGAATTAGGGGAAGGCATACATTAGCCGTTGAACTTCTAGTTGACGTTTGGTGATCTGGTTGCAAAAGTCATACCCGGAAACCACGCTAGCTCCACTTTCTACGGAAAGAAAGTCGGAAGAATCCATTGTCGAATTAGCTTGCTCGGTTTGGTGTTTGTCAGTAGAAAATAGCTGCATCTTAATTGCCTGTAAAGTGCTTTGCTGGGCAGGTATCCGTGTTGACGGCAGCAAAGGTAAGCGCCGCCGCTTTGCTGTGGCAGTACTGATGATGAATTGCCTGACCATTACTTTCTTGCCTTGATGTGGTCGACCCACGCATGGGGTGTTGATGAATGTTTGTCGGTGGAAACAATGTCCGATTACTTTGTTCTGTCGCATTCCCAGAGGTAAAAAAAACCATGTGCTACACACGTTTTGATGGCTACTATTGTTGATTCGGTAAATTTTTCAAATGTAAACGTGACTTCTACACGTCCACGTTTGTGCAATTCGAAGACAAGTTGAGACAAGTGCATGTTAACTAATGTATTCATTTAAACGTTAGAATTGAAGCACTATTTCTAAAGTATTTAATTGTAATTCGGGCACATCAGTATTTTATTTGGTGATTTTAACGACATGCCAAAATTATCACAAATAATGATTTTATACCCGATCTTAGACAAGTATGGTTTGGACATGTTCTTAATTTTGCAAACACAAATCAAGTGTTGATATAAATCTACTTTTATTAAAAAAATATTCATCTTCAAAGTCAATCTGGAAAAAAAATTAAACCATTCTAAAACTGAAGCAATTCGTTTTCCACCGTGTTCTAATCCATACTGATGACGTTATCTTTTGGTAAGTTACCTTTCGTGAAAGACAATCACGTTCTCAACAGGAGCCGCAACGGTGAAAATCCAACCAACGGTCGGGTTAGCGGCCAAACGCCAGGGCACAAATCCTTTAATGCCGAACCCTCGATGGGCCAGATCATCTCCTCGTGCTGTTTGTATTCACCAACAACTTAAAACGGTGGTTAATCTCGAACGAGCGAACTGGATTACCGTGCTCACTGACCCGTGACCCGCGAAACTGGAGACTGATTGCGACGCCAATGCCCTACCGATCGCTCTTCGGCAAAACTATAAGGTTTGTGGTGAACCCAACCCAACGGCCATGCAACCATTGTGGCTTGCGACGTTTTTGCGGCGTGCTGGATTATACAGGATTACAAGGACAGATAAACAAAACCCGACCAAACCACTCGAAGTCCTCGTTCGCCTATAGGTATCTGGCTCTGCTCACTGGCGTGTTGCGAAAATCAGCTCACCAGGAAATCCAGGATCTCTTGACAAAATCCGGGTCTTACTGGCGGCGGGCGAAAGCGATTTGCAGTGGATTTGTCCAATCCCTAAATCCGATACTTAGGATTGCTTCGGCACACGATTGGCATTGATTGTAATGTCGAAAGTAAAGTTTTTAGGACCTATAAAACCCAACAGCGTGTTGTGTTATAATTACAAGTTTTAACAGTTTGAAAATAAAAATAAGGTGTAAAATTACAACTTTTCTGGTAAATTTTCTGACTGTTTGCACTTAATCACTGTGATCTAAACCCAACGTAAATGTGTGAAACGTGCTCTATGAGTAAATTGAACATGTTTATATAAGAAGTATAGAACCCTGTCCACAAACAAATTTTTTTTATGTCAGACAAATCAAAAAAATAACTCTTCCGAATTGAAAACAATGGGTTATTTAAAAACCCGCAATTAATGTAAAAATCGTTGGCACAACTCCTTTACAAAGTGCGTAATTCGACACGCAAAATAAAATCTTAAGTCGGATGTTTTTTGTACCGGGATATTATATAACTTATATTGGTCAGGTTTCCTAGAATCAATTCTTATCCATTATTCCCACGCAATACGTCGTTTACAAGTCGTTAAACAAGCTTCCATTTGTGAGCTATGCACGACCTGCGAAGGTCCAAGTTCAAAATTTAGGTCACAACGTCATGCTACATCGTAAACCTTAGGCAGTTGTGGTGCCTTTCGAAATAGTGAACACGTTTTACCTTGCTGATAAATGACAGTGTTTTTCAGTGTCAACCGCCTGTGCAAACAAAAACGAGAATTTGTTAACTCTTGGTTACCTCAGTTCGATACATTTGAACAACTGTGTCAATGTGGTTCATTTTTTTCAAAATTGCGGAACTATTTTGGTCCTTAAATGTGTAAGCTAAAAATATTTTGAAAAATAAAAAAGACCTGATTATACACGAAATTAAATTTAAGGTATTAATGCAATGCCGACAAATTTAGACGCATAAAATTGTTACTCCTATGAAAAACGTCAATTCAAAAGGACTTTTTATAGAAGATTTCATTGCAAATCTGTTGGTGATTACATTATGCATTAATGAAAACTTCGAATTTGTTTCTGTTTTTTTTTAACATGTTTGCCAAATCACAACTTCTTCCTAATTGTTTTGTTTTTACAACCCAAATGAGCTGATTTGTTCGAAACAATATGAAAATTTGATGTGCGGTATCACATCAAACACGCACACATAAAAATATGACAGAATACGTTCGCAAATTTTGTAAACTTCCTTCATTTCAGACCTTACGGTAGACAACTGTATCAAGCCGAAAACTCGTGAGAACGTACGCATGGCTTTTGATGACGATTTGTTTGTATAGCAGCTTACGTTGAATCAGCAAAGTGGTTTCTAGTTTAATCCAACAGAGATTTCACAAACCAACATCACTGATACACTACATGCCACAAATTATGTAAGTTGAATTTCTAAGTGGGTTATATGTTGATCAGGTACTTTTGTTGTTGAAAATGTTGCCAAATTTTGAAAACGTTTTCAAGGAACTTTACTAACATTTGTGAGTAAAAAGTATATGAAGAAAAACTAGCTGATGTGTTGGCAAAATTAACAATAAAAAAACTGGTTTGAATACAAAAAAACAGTGTTTTCTATTTAAATAAGATTTGTTGCGTAGAATTGGATAAGAAATCAAATTCTTATTCATACTTTTCAATCTACGAAAGGACATCAAATTCTTAACATTTTTTTGGAAAAATTTAACAAAAAAACATTACGTGACAATTAAACTATTTCAAATAATCAATATGTCCTTGTTTGGTCATCGCACTGTAAATTTCGAATTCACCACACCTTGACCGCAAACAAATCGAAAAAAAGTCGCCGAATCGACACTTCCAAACGTTTTCACGATTACATCATCCCTAACAAAACGAAACACAACGACATTCCACTTTTCATCACTCCCACCTACACAGCGAAAAGTTGACTCAGACTCTTCAGCTCTCCATCTTCATATCGACGTCACCGCGATATCGTTGCTATGACAACACGGGCCAGGGCCGTCTGATAAGGAACTCGGGGTGTAGGGGGTTCATCTTGAGGCCATCAGTGCTTGGGGTGGTCTGGTACGATGGATTGCCTTCCTCATTCATTCTTATGTTATCTTATTTATCATTGACTCGATACGGGAAATGGAATAGGTGCTCCCAGCATACAGTCGATCGTTGGTTTTTAAAAGTTCTGTATAGGTTCTAAATAATTGTGATTTTTCTTTCTTTAGGACTTTAGAGACGAAAAAATTGATGGTAATAATTGGTAAATTTGTGTTTGCATTTTGCATGGTTTCGGACCAGTTTTAACGCTGGGTACAAACAAGGCTAAAATTGTTTAGCAGTGTACATTTTTTTCTGTCCCTAAACAACTAGACCCGCTTTGCTCAAATACTTCGTAAATACGCAATAATGAAAATTTGGTATGGCTTGGGGTAGATAATGGGATGAATACGAGAACACCACAAAAGTTGACAAACGTTTTGGGTAAAAGTTGAATTTATGCTCCATTACTTCGGAAACCAAAAATCTTTCAACGCTGATAGGCTTGATTTCGACGTATTCGGTGCTTAGCAAAATCACCGAATACAGTCACCCTCAACACTCAATCAGGCGTACAAGTGTGTTTGGACGTCTCGCCGTCGATTACAAGGCCCCTGGCTCATCAGTCAATCCTCTTACCGACGGCAAAACGACAATAAAAGCAACACAAGGCCCCAGGCATGACTCAACCCCAGCCAGTCAGTCGCAAGTCACCCAGAATGTCAATTCTCCCAACACACAAACCGCATAAACATAAACTCAACACAGTCATTCTGCTCTCTCGACGTTCCAGCCCCATTATGACGTCACAGAGTCCATTTGCTGTTGTTTTTTCGCGCTTTGGAAAATTTTGCGCGCTGACTGCACTTTGGTGACCGATCGATCACTCGAGGCCGGACGCCGAAATCAAACGCGTCCTCTCGCCGTTTGTCGAACGACACTCAAGCTAAAGTGGGTCAAGCGGGCGAAATGGCGCCACCCGCTGGTTGATAGGGGACCTGATATATTTGAATATTTTTTTGCCAGGCCAACCAATGTGCATGTATGGAATTTGGTTTGAAGCTAATATTCCAGTCATACGACTGTATTTTTGCCTAATCATTAGTATCTGAACACCATGACAAAATTCATTGCATTTTTAGCCTCGCACCCTTTTACGTTTTAAATATGTATAAAAAAACATTGCAATAAACTTAGAAAACGTTTTTTTATGAATCAACCAATTTCTGTACTTCGCAAGTTTAGTTAGCATTTCATGACTTAACTTGTTCCTAACTTCGATTTAACAGGCCAAAACCTTGTAGGTAAACACACCGTTGGTATCAAACAATACACTTAACCATACTTCATTCAACTTTTGCAGACAAGCAAGCTGCCAACCGCGTCTGTTCACACAATAGAATTCTCCGACATACGAAGCACGTGGTCCAAGTTGTCGCTGTGACCTTCAGTTGACCCCACTGCTGGCAGAAATCGATCAGACCTTAACAGCAATCAGGACCAAAGCCCGGAGGATCAATCGCTGCTCACCAGTGTTTGAAATGACTTAATTTCCTATGAGGCTGGATTTAATTTCCAGCGCCTGGTAAGTGATGGTTATTGCATGCAACGAATAATAGTTAATATTGCATGGGTACTGGGTTATGCTTTGTTGCAGAACTGTTCCCAAACCTCATTGGCAAGTTTTCGCTGCCTTTAAGAAGGGTCTTAGAAATTTGGAAATAATTTAATATTACTTTAAGTTTCTCAAAGGTGATAAATAGCACCGTTTGATTTAGAAGAAATATAAAAACTCTTAGACAAACATACTTAGTTACAATAGGATCCTTACGTTTTTTTACGTTTTAGAATGTACTCAGCAACATACAAATTTAATGTTGGTTCTACTGAGTTATCTATTGTAATTAACTCTTCACTCAGTGTACTCGAACGTTCAATTCACAGGCTACAATTCAGCAAAGCATTTAAAGCACCATTGCGTACGAGTGGTGTCAGTCAAATTGATGTCCACCGCCGTTGGCAATTGACCAACTCAAAACCACTGTCCAGTAGCGTCCACATGTCTAATTACCTTTTATTGTGACTTGAAAATCAAGTCCTTAACGCCCAGCTGGTTGATGAGATCAACCGGACCTACCCGACTGTATGTAAAAATAGCGAACGGGTTGTTAAAGATTTAAAAGTAATCCGTCTTAATCGAGGAGCTTTGTGAAATCCGCCACAAATTGCGATACGCAGCTTTGTCTGTGATAGCGGAGGGCCCTCGACCAGGCAGCCCAGGCATTCTCTGGCTCTCTTGAATTGACGCCAGGCGCCGAGAGAATCACCGAAATGAATGTGCATAAGTTTAGCATTGGATAGTAGTTTTTTGCTGTTGTAGGAATAAACTATAGAGGTAAATCTCCCAAGAACTGTTTTAAACTGAAGACAAAAGTTATGCACGAAATTGCTTTTTTTCTTTACAATTTAAATGGCCCTTTTTCACATGATAAGTTTAATTAGGAAACTGCAATTTGGAATTATGTTCTTTTGTTTTAGGATTTTTACACTTGGAAATTATTATGCATCCCTTTACGGATTTTTAAATATTACCCTTCGGAGCCTTTGTGTGTCTTGTGAAAATCTTTCAATAGCTAACATTAACTCCACGTGTTATTATTGTTGTTTCAGTTTTCCAGTGCTAGACATACGATGTTGGTACGACCATTTACCTCTAGAAAAGAAAGCACATATCACATCAAACTAGTCTTCTATAACCGGTAATGTATGCATATAACATTACACCTTACGTTTACACACTCACAAAAACGTATAGCTTCCCTTGTTACTTGCGTGAAGAAGTGTTTTTAAGAGTTTTGCGCACTCGCAAGTTTCCAATACGTAAAAAGTTAGCCAAAAATCCTTAAATGACAAATTCTTGACATTTCCTATTGAACTTTTTATACAACTCGTAAAAAACTGCCCAGTGGCCTGCAAAACAATGTCTTTTTCACACCTAAACAGTTTAATCGTCAATACATGATTTAAAAAAATGCAAACTCCTACAAAACGTGCAAGAATGCACAGACAGTGCCTTTCTTCAAAGCCAGCAAGGGGTCAGTCGATTTGATTGGTCCTAACGACTCCCGCCCGAACCTACAAGCAGCCAATTTAATGCAACCCAAAACCGTAATCAGCAGAACACATATTTGACCACGAAGCAGCATCAAAGCTATAAGTTCCGGTCAGCAGGCAACACTGAATGGTTCAACGAATCACGTGTCAACGGGGTCAAGGTTCGGATTGTTTCTTTCACAAATTAGTATGATGGGATAACAGTAAACAATTTGTTAATTTTTTTGTTAATCAAGGTCATACTTGTGCGACATTTGTTAAAAAAAATTGTTAATTTTTTTTTCAATAAATGCATGTTTAGAGGCAAAATTGTGTTAAACAAATACCGCACAACTATGGCCTTGCGATCAGTCTTGAGTGAAATCAAGCACTCATGGTAAGGTGCAACGGTTGCCTGATTAAAAACAACTCCTACACCATTTTTACATAACACTGCAGCACGCCAAATAATCAAGACAAACGTTGCCGCCCAAATCGGTCAAAGTGTTTTGCTTGGTCAGCAGCCTACTATCTCGGTCTATTCAGAAACACGCCTGTTTCCTGCTACGACCACACGCATGAATTTCTCTGCCCCACATAACCCCCTTCTGTACCCTGCCATCATTTATCACTATTACTCCTTTCCAAGCGCACCGACGGCGAAAATTCCATTAAGATTAATTGCCGTCCAGCTGTTGGTGTCTTGACCCCTGACCTGCACCCTTGACCCCCGCGGCGTCAGGCGATAGCCTTGTGCTCGCCAATGCGAGGTCTGATTGCCAAGGCCTGGTGCGGATCACGTAGCACTTGAACTAGGACGATAGGGGACCCGTCGATGGACAGTGTAAAGGATCGTTAGCCTTATCGCACTGAGGAACGTTAAAACCCAGTCCGTGAGAATGTCCAGTGATACATTGTACAGGTGAAAGTAATACGCTGTGTGGTGCCTCGTTGACTCTTCCCGTAAGCTTCGAGGCGGTCCCGTCCAAGGGCAAGTGTACCTTCATTGGCCTGTATGTTGAGTGATTTATAGCTTTGTGGCTGTGTTGTAACAACCGCCAGGACCTACCGTGGTTTTGGCTCCGGCGATTTTTGTCTTGCTGTTTTTACTACGTCATATAAAATGCAAAACTTATAAAAATGTCCATTAAAAAGAAATAGTTAATAGGCCAGAAAACATGCACTTTGTTCAAAAACACAAAAACATAGCAGATAAATTGTTTAAACAAAATGCTAAAATAGGAACCATACTTTAGTCTGTGGTAGTTTGGTCACTTTACTACTGAGAAAATTGTTAAAGGCCAAAATCTCTTTTACACCGTTTTGAACAAGTTTTAATTGGATTCAGCAGGTGAAAATGGTCGTATTACCAACCAGTACGTTTCGAATAGTTTGACTGAAAGCTATACTATATAGTAATATGAAAAACTTTAAGTTGTTTAAAACAGTGGTTGCTCCCTGTTAATGATGCCGAAATTTGTAGCGAACAATATAACTTTTACGACCTTCTAAAGATCAAACAACAACCACAAAAAACGTTGCGCCGTTTCAGAAATAAAACAGGAAGTTTTGAACGAAAGATCAATATGATTTTAAAGCGCATACCTGTTTTGCAAAAAAAAACTGTAACTTCAAAATAAAACGTTGAAGATGTTGTTTACAGTAATTTAGCATCACACTCAACTCTTTGAAAATTCTTATATCTTTAGTGCGTATCTGTACCTCTAATGGGAGAACACTCAATCACGGGAACAACACTGCGGAATGTTCCCAAGCTCCAGCAAAGTTATCTTTAACAATCGAGACCTTGAATTTGACGCAACACAGACCCTTTGCTTACGCCGCTAATTGAATCTAACGGATGGGGGTTGCACAACTAATGAGCCCCCCAAGAATCACCACACCCTTTGTGCTAAGTTTCTCTGTTGGCGAGCGTATCAATCACTGTTGTGTGTTTGACGGGCGATTACGAATTACAACACGAATTTGTGCCCAGTGCCAGAAGTTTGCACGTTTAGAGGCAAAAGTAGGATAAGGGTACAGTTTTTTTAAGACCCGCTTTTTCATCAATGTTTAGTTGTGATTTCGTACCTAGAATTATGAGATCTTTGTCCCTATGTAGTTTTTTTGTGAAAGTGGTAACTTTCATTGGTTTGTGTAAAAGACAGCCCAAGCAGGAAAACTCAAACAATTGGCCACCTCTTCGTAAACTTAATTCATTACATCAGAAACTTCATAACATACTCTTTTGGTCAGGCTTCACGTGCAAATCAATCCATCAACCAAAAATTCTCTTTAAATTTTCCCTTTTCCTCAAAACATATGTGGCCCATAGTAACCTTCGGTTTGTTAGGTCAAAATATAGTGTCTAAATTTATTGCTGTCACGGTGCAATTACTCATAGATTTTATTTGTAGCTTGAAATCCATTTTTTGATCATAACTTTCTCCCGCGATATTTTTCATGTCAAAAAAAGTTTGCTCGAAGCCCTTCATCTCTGGAACAACCGAGTACAATAGATTGCGACGCGCGTAGACCCGATCGCGAACTAACGTTTTGAGATCTAATCAGCCTTTTATTTTGGGTGTGCAGCGACATGGCGGCCAATAATCGAACGACCCCTTGTCATTGACAGAGCACCTTCGCCAATATTTCTACCTCAATCCCGGTGGCGCAAATTTACTTTTACCGGACCTAGTGTGATTGGCAAACAGTGCTTCTGTGTTATCGCCTAGTGTCAACAGGTTGCAGCGAGAGAGACCACTACGGAACGGCGCCAGAGCACAATGGCACTAGTGACGTCACAGGGCCATCGTTCTGTCTGGCTGTCATTTGGCAAGTGCCACTGCCCGCCCTGCGAACCCCCTTCTTTCATGCTGACCCCGCAAAACGAGATCGGAAAACAATACCGGAGCGATAAACCGCTTTTTTATCGATGTTTCCATGCTGTTTTCATTGTCCGAGCCGCAATAAGCGTCGTGTTTTTGCTCACAGAAGCAAACAACACTGGCCTTATCTATATACTGTGTGCATACAGTAGTGCTGATATATCAAACGGCGGAAATATCGCCTTTTGTGTAAGGAAAAGTGAATATGGAAGCGATAATTTTCTAACAACAAAAGTGATTGTGCGTTCTGTTCCCGAACTGTCACTCCAGCCCAATGGATTCTCACCATCTTTTACACTTTTGACCCCTTTCTATATTACCAAAACACACTTGACCTAATGTACACTGCAGCATAGTCAAAAGCACGCCATTTTTTCTGGCATCTTTCATCAGTATAATGCAAAAAATACATTCCTAGAGTTGCAATAAATTTCCATTGAAATTACTGTTTACTGTTTAAAATTAAATGTAGATCTAGAATAGTTACATTCATTCAAACAAATAAATTATTAAAAATGTACACTTCGAAAAGAAAACTAGGTATAGTATCTTTCTAAAGTTTTTGTTAGTCGTATTTAACAGTCCTATCTGTTTACAAATTGGAGAGTCTACCCAAACAATCATAGTGACCATTAACTGCCACATAGCTGTTATCTACTTTACCCAACTGACTGTTACAAACAAAACATTTTTCCATTTTTGCAGTGTACTATTTTGTACCGGCTACAAGTTCAAATATAAAACACAGTTCCATTAAGCACGCATAAACAAATCTAAATCCTATTGCATTTTGCTTTTCTGTATGCAGCTGTACGTTATACGTCCCCGTGTCAATCTCCTTACTATTTCTATTGTACGCAGGAATTTCTTACCCTCGGAGAATGACCCCGAAGTCAGTCATGCGTGAAAGGTCGAAATCAGCTACGTCACCGGTCAAGCATGTTTGATTCCAACGAATCCTGAACAACGCTGTGAAGCAAGCAAAGTCGTGAAATGCTGCTTTGGGATTGGAAATCTTTGATGCTGGGGGCGTCGACTCTTTGGTGCACGTTTAATCTGGCGGCAAATTTGTAATTCTGTTTTGCATACTGCTCCTAGACTTTGTAGTTTGATGTGGTCACTTGAAAAGGGTTGGTAATTTCTTAATTGGGTTATAACTCGCAGTAGCATACTTGTGGGTATTCTTGAGGCGTATTTTTTTCGCCGCTTGTCTTGATTTTATTTGTTTCCATGTAAAACGAAATACATGAATCTTTTGTTGTTTGTTTTCTGGTTTTTGCACGTTTTTGTTATCATATTGATATTCGGCGTAAAATACACGGACAATGGCCTAAACATAGCTAAATTGTCATCAAAGCAAGAATTTACTCAATTTGAACCGAAAGTCATCCCCATTGAAATATTGCATAAGAAGTGTTTTTGGTATAAAAGTGTAAAATTGGTGCAAACTTTAACCAACCAAGACCAATTTCATTTTTTAGCATGTACATTTTTTTACGTTCAAGCATAACAAAACACAGAAAAAGCTCTTCACTTTAGACAACTGTTCATTTCCTGTGTCCAAGCATTCAAGACCGGGCGTGACCGTTTTCAGCTGCTCGACTAGTTTGTTTGCTGACCATTAGGCGACAAGTACGCCCACGTTAACTCGGTCTCTCAAAAGTGGCGATCCCTTAATCCCTACCCTGACACATAACGTTTTCACTCGTCACCGATTTAAGCCTTATCACAGTGGCCGCGGAGCAAATCGTAATCGCAACGAAGCCCAAACTGTTGTTGCAAAGTCTGTTTACGCAACGTGCTGACGGCGTACTCTCCCTAGACTAGCCTTTGCCTGAAAAACACCTTTCTTTCAGCATCAGCACATCAACGATGCACTCTACGGAATCTCGTATCGTGTTCTCGCCATCAAGGCTTTGTCGTTTGTATCAAAATCGGACGCACGGCGATATCAAAGCCACACGGCACTTTTAGACCCCCATGGGTTTGGGGCCCCAGGCACGTTCGGCAAACAGAAACGGAGCTTGGCTGGAAGCGGGGCGCAACATTCGACCAGGCCACGCTGCCGCCTTGTTATTCGTGCGAAACCACGCGTAATGTACAAGAAACCTCAAAACAGAATTCGTGATTTCACACGCATTGGGGGTATGATCGTTCCTCTACGTATTAGTGCATTACCAACTATTTACGGTCCGTCCTGGTATTGACTAAAAGCATTTATTAGAAAGTGCGACCCTCTGATGTCAAATACTTACGTGCTGCTGACCGGAGGAGTTTTAAATATTGGGCAAGTCTTTGCTTAGCACCTTAAAATTCCCACGACGCACTGAACCCAATGCACAGTTTAAAACCATATACTTAACGTAGCTACCCACTGTCCGGGCTTCCGAAGTTTAAAATCTGACTGCAATCACATTATTTTTTAGGTTTTTAATTGCTACACAAATATAGTTTTATTTTTAAATTATAAACTAAGTCAATGCGCTTATCATTAAACTTTTGTTGAGCGCATTTTTCACCATAGTTACTACAAAACACTCTGACTAGTGTATTCACACAAGTTAACAAAGACATTTTCCCAGGAGAATTTAATAATTTTACATGTATCACACGTAGCATTAGCAAACTTTCATTTTTAAAAAAGGTGTTTTGTTGAAATCGGAAGCAGAAAGATATTACACCTGGCCACTGTTGACCCAGAACAATTCTAAAACCCAATTTCAATTCCGAACTAGTTTGAGAAAAGACAAGAATTACCCCAACTCCGTCGAAAACAAACAGTTTTAGACACTTTTGTTACCCGTTTTACTAGTTCAGCGGTTCCCAAACTGGGGTCCGCGGTCCTTTAGGGGTCCGTGAGGCAATTTTGGGGGGACCGCGAAGCGGTTGAAGTAATTCTATAATCTTATTTGGCGTCAGTTGGTGCCACTAAATATGTTTAAATCAAAGTAGAATTGAGAATCGACTGTCTCCATTGCTAAACAATGGCCTTTATTGAATGACAAATATCAAAAATGCAATTGTTCGCGCACAATCGTAATGTTTTTGTCCTGTTTGTGATGTCATATGCTGTCTTTGGATGATTGTTATGCGCAATTTTGCATAACTAGCTAAAATCCTGCAATCAACTTTCGTTTTTTGAAATACACATTTAAGCTTAAGGACCGCGAGCCCTCGAAATAATGGCAAAGGGACCGTTTTGAAAAAAATATGAAAAAGTTTGGGAACCACTGTACTAGTTCTTCAGACGTTTCAGTCTGTTTCGTGTTTGTTGTGTTAAACTCACGCCAGAAGGACGTGCTTACTAGAAGGTGCTTTAGGTTCACATAAAATATTTTTATTTAACGAGCTTGTTACAAAACATTCATATATTCCACATATATATATATTTTAGTATCGTTTATATTTATCCGAATTGTTTTGGTATTTGGTCTGTTTCTCCCTAGTAATACAAAATTAATAGTTCCCTAAAATGATGACTTGAAAAGCATAATTCGTTTCATGAAAATGAGCAACGAATATAATTCTGTTAATTTGTAAGAGGACTTGATGTCGCATATGGCTATCTCCAATATTTTGTGGCATAAAACATATGATGTTTAGCGACATATAGCGGAGAACAGTTTTACACTTGTATACCGGTAAGTCAATGTCCAATTACTCTTTTCATGTTTTTTTTTGTATAAAAGGATAAACCTAGCTGTTCGTTTTATGTAATGTATCCATTAGTCACAAAGACACTACAATTACCCAGTATTGCGCTGTTTTAAGATTTATCAACAATGAACGCCACTCACCATTTGGTTTTCTCATAGGTCGAAACACTTTATCTTTTCACAGATTTACAACAAGCAATTCAATATGTGAACAACACAACACGTGAAAGGGAAGATGACATCATTTTTTCCACAGATTATGGACGTTTATGACATCACAGTCGAAGATTGTGGAGCAACTGGTAAACGGCGGCAAATACATAAATACTTCACCAATTTCTATGTTAAGCATTGTACTACCATCTTAAATTTAAGTACAAACATTTATCGTAAATATTTTTTTAATTTTATTTTAAATGTAAAGGCCACTTTGATATACTTGCTGCTTGTGCATAAAACCGAAACTTATAGGCAGGTTATCCCATTTTTTTGTTAAGTTACCCTGCGTTATACACTTTTTTTAAATTTCACCTGCATTATAACAAATCTTGTAAAAATCCAACATTGATAACCAATAAGCGGCAGTGACCAAAGAAAGCAAGACATGTTTCGGTATCAAAACGATCAATTTACACAAAACTGTTTAAATGTATATGCAATCAATCAATCAATCATTCAATTTTATTTTGTTTACAGCGCCCATAAGTATTCACAGTAATTCACAATAAACGGGACAAGTCAAAGCGTTGCCACACGTGGTTATAACTTGTAGCTGACCCCAATATGCAAGTTTATATGTTCGGGCAAAAAGTGTCTTAGCTGCAAAATTATTGCTTTTGTTAGTTGGTAATACACAGCTAAAAGCAATTTTCAACCTACATGTAAGAGGAATTTCATTGCCTACTTCGCAGCCAACATATGCCTCCAAAATTAACGTATTGTCAATCGCAAATTCAATGATTTAGCGGCTAAATTTTTTGCCCATAACTTTCGATAGATGTCGCCATCGCTTTGGTTGGTTTGACTTTTATGGCCGATTTGCAACATGTATGAATAATTGGTTGAATATCATCGGACAATAGTACTTGAATTTTTAAGTTTAGAGTTGAACCAACATTAACAAACTATAACATAATTCTCGGAGCACTTTGCAGGCTAAACAAACAAACAAATAATGCGTTTTAAAACATTAAACGTCATCAGAAACTACTAGTGACCCCTGGACTTTTATTTAAGGGCCACTGCTTTAGCGAAACACTACTGTGCCGTGGCACACTGTTATGCATTGTAAACTATCCACAAATTTTTCAAGTCGACGAGATGCAACCCCCAAAAAGTAAAACAAGCACACGCTTTACAAAATAAGCAACCAAAAACATTCAGCCAAGTTCCTGTCCACTTTAACTTTATTTTCAATTACGAATTTTGTTTATTGCTTAGCTACTACATCACCTAGCGGCCATGTCTTCGCTCAGAGCTATCAGTATAGTATACTTATTATAACATTCAATATAAACTCCAGATGAGTAAAAAATGGAGCTGTTTGTTTGCATCACATCCAAGTTTCAATCTACCATGTCGCGTGATAACTTTGAACGAGTTTAAAATTCAACTTGGTGTGTTATCATCAATGCATCGTGTTTTTGCACCAACAGTTCTAGTACTTTGCAATAGGATGTGCACAGGACATAGCTGCACACCAAACGAACTCAAATGCCCCCGGAAACACGTGATGTTAAACTGATTCAGAGGATATACGACACATGTTACAAACCGCACATGCTGTCAAAACACATATGATGAGGGTGTAAACAGGGGTGTATTGTTGAAAGGTTTTGTTACGGCAAAAAAGCTTAAAATACGGGCATGTGTTTGACTTTCCACGACGTAAATAGACAGTGTTTTGGTTGATTAGGTTAAGCTGAAATAAAAATTGCACTCAACGGGTAACTGCAGATGTCAATGCGTTTAGAATGGATTGCACATGTAACATTGCACAGAAATACACAAGAATGGCTTGTACAGGTTATTTGTTTTTTGCTTTGCTCAACTTTTTGTGAAAGAATGGTTATGCAAACATAAAAACTATAGTTTTGAGTAGCTAACGTGTCTCAAAGAGATTTAACCGAAACTGAATATTCGACCACTATGCCAAAACAATTAGGGCGATCTCGCCAAATTGCGCAGAATCACAGGTTGCCACTGCTTCAAGTAAACTCGCATACAAAGGTTTGAGAGAAGTCATTATAGTTCACAACATTTATTATTCTATTATCAAAATAATGTCTTACGTTGCCAGCACTTTATCGATACAAGGAAGAGTTAACCAACTTTATTTTCTTTGATCAATTGCTAAACGTTTAGTTAAGCACTGTTTTCACAATGCAAGTTATGGGCTTCAACCGAAATTTACAGATTGCTTAGGCTGAAACCTACAAATTGCCAAAATACGTATTTATTTTAAGTGTATCCACTTGGACGTGGACATTCATTCAAATATATCACCCTGTCTGTTTGATTTAAGTGTGATAGCAATATTACGTGCAGTTTGCGTTTGCGAAACCAACAGACAAAATGAAAAGATCACGTGTTTCAACCGTGACGCGCCATTCAGTAAAGCGCTTGGATAGTGTTGAAAACTTTTTTGCCTTTTATGGAAACATGGGAATGTCGCAATTTGCGTTGGCCTAAGACTTACCTAGGGTGTCCTCTAATCGCTCTCAGGCGCTATAGAAATCACGATACAATGACAATGAATAAACAATCTATTTTAGCGTAGACTAGTTTCGCTCGAGGCGTTTAGTTGAGTAATAATTATTGGGCAACGCGTCATGTTTCGCCTCAGATGTGAAACGATTTTAATAGCGATTTTGTACGGTCTCTCCATTGTTAAAGGCCTACATACACATTCCAAATGAGTTTTTCGCTTTGGATTTCCATGATGCATGCTTTCGTTTAGGTTAGCAGTCTGAAAGCAATTCTCCATTATAGCAACTAGTTTTGGGGCATTGTGACTGAAGTCACGTTCCGTGCAGGAACTGCGAAAATTGTGTGTTACGTCAAAGAGCAGTGTTTTTGAAAATCGGCAAGTCTTTGTTGCCATATATGAACTCAAAGGTGTTTCGTAATTTGCGTCAACCAAAGAGTTACTTCGAGTCTTATCCAAGTACAGAGAATTTAACGAACACAAAATCCCAACAGAGGGCAAATGTGGGCCATTTCCTATGATGGACTTTTCTTTTTTAAGATCGGGTGATGTTTACGCAATAATCGTATGATAAACGCGTCACCTTGACGTTGAACGTCTGCCGTTCCAGTCAGACTGAATTTAGCGTTTACCAGTGACCGACTTGTGAAGGAAAGCCCGAGCGTTCCAATAGACCCTGCCTTGCCTGTGACGTCGACCACGGTGGCGCGACGTTATTCAATACATGGGGAAATGACGACATGCGTAGGCCGGTTGGTCCTCTGCCTTTGTTTGTTGTTGGTATTTTTTGATGCAGTTTCGGTTAAAGTCGCCAATTAGTAAGTGAATTTATCACAGTTGTGTTGGCTGCGTGGGTGAATACTGCGATCAAGAAGGTATAAATTGCCCTTCAGTGTAGGCGGTCGCGGTTTCGTGTCTTTGATCAAGTTAATTGCGTTTACAGCAACAACGTTTCATCTGCAACATTTGTTGCCAGTCATTGGTGTGACAAGGAAGAGTTTGAAAAGCTTCTGAGGCCTATCCTTTAGGACAGCAGTAAACAGTTATCAGGAAGATATCAGTTTCAGTCATAAGCATGAATGTTATATGGAGGAGAAACAAAGGCTCTGTAGTTCATTGATTAATTACAGTTTTTATGCCCTTGTTCAAAACTGCACATTGTATACAGTAGAAACAATCGTGTTAAGAACTACCAAGCATTCAAGAAAACACGAGGACGTGGAAACCAGAGTCCTTTTGGCATACTTTTGGAGTTACAATCGTGTTACAAACTACCAAGCATTTAACAACACGGGGACATGGAAACCAGAGTCCTTTTGGCATACTTTTGGAGTTCCAATGCTTCCGGCTTATCGTTAGAGTCACAGTCAAGCAAAGCGCTTGCAACTCTAGGCAGCTGTAGCGCATTTTTTTCTTTAGGTTCTTGTTCGTGTACAAAGCCGTATAGTGAGGCATTCAGGATGTCACAGTTTGCTTACAGTGCTTGTGTTGTGTTGTTGTGGATGATATAGGTTGCTTTAAAAAATTATTGTGCTGGTAATTGTGTTTAGTTAAGTTTTGTTTGCCAATGCTTACATGTTTGTTTACATATTGTAATAGGCAGTTAATTTTTACCTTAATTTGCAAAATTTGATGTATTTTTAGGATTTATAATGCAATTTTTTTTTATTCTTAGCAAAGGAAGAGCTATTTTGCAAGTTGCTGGTTTTCAGCCTTGCCAGCCAAACTCTTGTGTTAAAGTTAAACGAAGCATTGACTCATAGCACAAGCGCATTGGCTAATTCCCCTATCCCAAAGTAAATTATGCATTTCTGAAAATTGCCTAGTTAGCCCCGTATAAGGTGACGACCAATAAAATTGACATCAGTAATTGTTGATCAGGGCCGTCGTCGTTTTGTTAATTTTGACGCGTTTTGATTGTTAAATTTGTCAGAGACATTTCCTGATGGGTGGTTTACTGAGCTATGTATAACATTTGTTGCTAAGCGTTCATTTCAAAATTTCGCTGTTGTAACTGAACGTATGGTTCGTGTGTTGCAATTAGAAGTGCTCTTGGTGGTAATATAGCAAAATTATATTTTAGACCAAAAAAATGCAGTTTTCAAAAATACTGTTGTGATATATTTAATTGAGTAATTGTCAGTAATTAATTATTTGTTGTCACATAAGAGCTTACATTTGTTAATCTACTTGTAGTTCAGATTCAAAACCAACACATGTTACGTAGTGGAAATTATGAATACGTAACTTTGTGAGTCTGCGGTTCATCATACGGGATATGATTTGTTTTCACTGACTGTTTTTTTGCAGAGGCGTGTTAAACAGTCTTTTAAAACACTATTTTCTATCAGACTAATAAGTTCAGCGTCAGAAATAAAACGAGGGCTTTTTTGCGGAAAACTTACTGTTGTTTCACAACTTTAACACATTTTTATTGATCCAGATGCAAAAATTCAAAACGAAATAGATTTACATTTTAGGTTACAGAATTTGTTATCTGTAATTTGACCCTTCCATATTGTGTCATAATTTTTAACACCAAAACTTGAAAACTACTTATCAAATTGCCAAGATGGACGAACATGCAAAAAGAAAGGAGGACATATACTGGAAGGCATTTGTGGGTTTCGTTTCGCCACAAAAACGCGTGGATACACCTGTGTATCGTCAGCGCAGCTTTGAATACATGGAACTGTCCGACAAGGCCTGCAAACAATCACTGGATTCCAATTCACAAGACGATTGTGTTCCCAATTATGACTCAATAAATGCGAAAAACAGCACTGAGGAAATCGTTAAAGACAAATCCGAACAAAGATGTTTGATACAGACTGTTACGTCACTGATAGGCAATTGTGACCTCAATACAAGCCCAGAGGAGGACAATCAAATTTCTAAAAACAACAACAATAGCCTGGATTTTAGGGAGGAACAATGCACTTTCGAATGCCAAAATAAGACAACGTTTTGTGAAACAAAGTAGGTATACAATGGTAACTTTCGAGGGACCCGTAGAGCCAACGTTATGTGGTCTGGCATAACCAAACAATATTATCACCCATAGTGGGAAGTACATTAACCTTGTCTTAGTTTAAATCAGACTTACAAGTATACAAATTTTTTTTTAAAATTGCATGTAAAAAACATATGTTTTAAAGGCCATACTGTAAAAAATGCCCGTTTTTAACTAATTCGTAGTGAATAACAAATGTAATGAATGATGTGATACTGCTTCCTTACATGGTTGCTTTGTTTTGTTAGGCGTGAAAGTCGTATACTATCAACTTCATCTGTTGAATCAACGGAAAATGAAAATGAACATAACGAAGATTTAACTGAGACATTTACCAAACACAAAGAAAACTTGCAAACCGACAAAAATTCCAACGGTTAGTACACTTTTGGATATGAATTAGTATTCGATTTTTTGTTAGTAATTTTAGAATTGACAATTGAGACAGAAACCATTTTTTTGAGACAGAACAGAAGTCAGCCTCGAATTAAATCAGTTTTATTTAAGCCCGAACCCGACTCAAACCCGACCCATACAACTCTGTACCACGTTGTTGGTCCTTTTGGTTCTAACTCTATACAGTTTTGACCATATTGCTATTTCCGTCATTGCTTGTAAAAAATTTAAAAGTTTGAAATTTATCGTAACTTTAAGAATGTTAACTTTTAACTTGACTCGGTTCTGGTTTAGTCAATTTAATATTGAAATTGCCACTTGAACATGTGAGTTGATCCGGGTAAACGCTGTTGATTAATTAAATGACATCAACCCTGGTGCAGCACTGACGTCAATGTGATTAATAACGGTTGCTGTTTTGATGAAACTGAATTGACTTTATGCGAGCGTGCCAGAAATGTGACTGGATTTTATTCTACATTTATAAATCCTTTAGTGTAAACATAACTATTTTTTGTATCATATGAAATACAAAACGCCCCGTATCATATATGTTGTTTAAATCCGCCTCAAACGTTGGCTGTACATAAAAACACAGGCCATTGGCGTTGTAAACTTGCTATGGATATTCTCGTGTGAGTATAGGAAGGGACCTCAATTGAAATCCGAATCACATGTTCTACTTTGATCTTTGCATGTTTCCCGACAGTTTCCGAAGCGGATGTTTTTACCAGAGACCGTGTGCTATATTTCACTGCGCTGCATAGCCACTATTTTAGTTGAATGGTACCGGTGTTCATTATATATATAGGACCTTGCGGTACGATGACATTTGGCATTAAGAAATGTGTAGTGAACGTTTTATTTACTCATTTACCGAACGTTTATGTGTTTTTGTTTACGATATAATGCATATCAAGTTGGCACTATACATTTGTATTTTCTATTTCAGTCCCAAACGATCATCACGTTTGCCATCCATTAAATATTTAATCTCCTTAAAAGCGTTTAAACATCTTGGCTTGAATTAAAGCCTCGTTTTACATCTAGCTGTATTTATCCCAAAAAAGGACAAAAAATATTCTTGTTAATGACAATTATAAGTTCAAACTTGAATGCCTAATGCTAAATACGGTTATCCTAATACCGGCATGCATTTCTCAGTCCTAAAAGTGTTGTTTGTAATCAGGTACATAGAAAATTCTGAAAGTTTTGAATATGAGATTCACATGTATGAGTGTTAAATAACAATGAATAAGCTACTTCAAATAACTTACAAGTTTTGTGTCATTACAATTAATATTAAATCATCATGTTGCCTTCAGCAACTGACTTCTTGATGTCACGTGATTAAAGGTAGCCCTTGCCCCGTAAATCATTTTAATGGAATCTATTCATTCACATTCAGATTTGCTCAGCGACGATGAAAAGTCCAAACCAACTGATCCCGTTGCTCCTGCCGAGTTACAGCCTATGAAAGGTGATGAATTGTTTCTGGGAGATGATAGTTTGGAGGGGTAAGTTGTTTTTAGGTTTGTACTAAGTATAAACTCATCAGTGACTAACAATTCAAATAGAATGAATGATAGTAACCTTCACCTCAACTTCTTTACTTTGGGCCAGCATCCTTAAATTTACATAATTCACCCCTGCTGTCCTTACAGACAATTTCAAACGCCATAAAATGAAGGGAAATCAAGTGCTGAAATTCACCAATCTATATTTAGTAGAAAATATGTAAATTTTCCCTATTTTGAAGGACCACATCCACTAAATTTAAACAATATTAGGGGTCCAAATAAATTTACAGTTTAATCCGCAAATAAATAATTTTGAGATTTTTATCACAAACTTGCTTCAAAATGTTATAGAAGTGTCGTTTAACCCTGACGAAAAGGGTGACCTTTGTGGAACAAATGTATTGCCACTCTTGTCAATTCAAAACGCTTTTAATACGCTTGACGTCAACAAAAGTTGGAATTTTGGCAAACGCAATAGTCACGAGTTCGACAAGACATGTTTCGCAATACAAAAGTCGAAGTACCACACTGGCATTTGTTTTATGTGTTTTCGGTCCCGCCACCCTTAAAATACAATGTTGTCACATTTTTTTTTGCCAGAGTGAGTGCTGTAGTTGCATTTATGACGTAATATTGGCAATCGTATCAGCCAGTTCCAGAAAACACAAAACGAAGGCGATTTCGTGCTTGCTGTGGTGTCTATTTTCGGACAGCTTTCTCGAAAAACCGAAAACCACAACCATCTTGGGTCGTACACATGCAAATCGCTTACTGATGACGTTAATTCGGCCTGGGAATCTTGCTTACGTCACCAAGTCGGAATTGTCATAATAGCTCTGTCTACAATTACAACGAAAACCGAATAGGGTTTATCATTGAATGGAATAAGCCGTAAACGTTGCTTCAGGATATCTACATTTGATAACAGGAAGTGTTTAATGCGATTTAAATGTCACGTTTTACACATAATGCCAATAAAGCCAAATATATAAAAGAATATGAGACATTACTAATCAGCATTATTGCTTCAGCTTTGTTTAACCCATTGTCTACAAAATCTTAAAATAAATTGTTCCGGATTCACAAATAAAAAAGGGGTATTATTTACACTGTTTTTTTTTTAATACAAATTATGAATAAAACCTTCTTCAGGGAATATAGTTCTGTCATATATAAACTGTCGCTGCCAGGCATAATATCAAATTTATAGAGCTTTTCTGATAATGTAATACAGTTGACAGAAGAGCTCTATAAATTTGATAGGTCTACCATGTTTAGTATTGTGTTTATTTACGCCATGTAATTTATTAAACATGTTGACGTTTTTGTAGGTCTGACTTCCCGCAATTTGTTCCAACGCTTTCTGTCATTGCTGAAGAAGACGAAGGCGAGAGTCCCCGGCGGTCGCTAAGTGTCGCCCCGCAACACCACAGTTCCGCCAACTGCCTGGACGATGAAATACACTTGTCAGAGTAAGCTAATGTAGAGCAAGTCTATTTGTATAAGCTGTTTCAAATGTCACAAGCAATTTATTTCAAACACTGACACAAAGTAATATGATGTATATGTGTGTTTTTATGAAGGCCTGTTGGCGAGTCCATTGCCCAAAACTAACTTTAGTATCTAAGATCAACTTACATTTTTTATGTGTAAATTGCTACATATGTTCCCGTAAATCCGCCTTTATGGACATTAAAACGACAATTTAGGGCAGTGGTTCTCAAACTTTTTTATTGTCGGGGCAAATGGTAGTTTTTTAAGTGTGTAGGGAGCCGCAAAAAAACGAAACCTTGACAAAATCACTAAAGATTATTACCTTGAAAGCTAAAATATCAATGTTTGGTGGTTTTCTGAGGTCTGGTGCGAGCCGCAAAATAAGTAGTTGGGAGCCGCATGCGGCCCCGAAAACCGAGTTTGAGAACCACTGATTTAGGGGCTTGGATTCCTATTAATCAAGACTTATTAGTCCATTTTGTCGTACAAGTGTCGAAACTATTTTTTGTTTCATTAAAATATATTTATCTGTAAACTGCCAGTTTAACACACCTAAGGCCACTTCAATGGTTTCAAATTAAACTTACGTTGAATGCTTCCATTTGTGAATACAATTCATGAATTAACTCCACCTTGTACTGGCTCCTCAGGAAACACGAATTACCTGGAAACGATGACATAATGTCAGCTCGTTCATTTGGTAGCTTGGTGCGAAGATCCAGCACACTGGAAAATCTCAGTTTGGAAGAATGCGATGAGATGACGTGGCAAACCCATGATTTTAGGGTAAAGGTCATTTGAATATGTATGTGTGTTTTCACAAGACGTAGTTTGCATAACGAACAATGGTGTATTAGTAATGCTTGTTCACTATTGCAAAACATTTATGCAAAAACCCTACTGGAAACTATAGTAGAGCGTAGTTTTTTTTCTCTTTAGGGCAGTGGTTAGTAACATTTTGGGGCTCGTAACCTTTAAGCATACACGTAATTTCTTTGTATCTCTTTTTCACAATTATAAATGTTTACTTACAGAAATGAAAAAATGTTATAGTTGACAAAAAACTTTCAATTATGATAACTAATGAATGTATCGAGTGAATGCATATAGTTACAGGATTTATAACAACAAATTCTTTTCACTTAGCAATATTTTTAACACCTTGACATTCATTCCACACTGAAACTTTACTTTTTTTACAATTAAACCCAAACAACCATTATTTTACCACTATATTTCATCCTTTAGTACTTCGTACTCCGAGTTAAGAAACCCTGCTTTTAAGGTTTTTATGTTGCACAGCTGCGGCTCGGTGGTGGGTTTAGCGTAATTATACTGGTGTGTTTTCTTTTACTGAGTGAAATAAACTCAACTCATCACATACATAACCACAAAACAACCTGCTAAATGAACAACGTATTTGCGTTTAAGCTGAAATATTTGCGTTGAGTAGCAACAAAACAACAGTATTAGCAATTTTTTAAATTTAAATTCAGGCGCATCTTAAAAGTCACAAAACTGAAGAAGAATCCAAATCTGTGACTTCATCCCTGGTTGATGAGGATCGGCGACCGAGATGTTCGAGTACTGAGATGCGAGATGTTGAAGTTGAAGATCAGAAGATAGAAGAATCTTCGTGAGTAACTATAAAAATAATTTTTCGTGCTGAGTTTTTTTCAGAAATGGCGACATACTAAATTTCTATTCACGCAGTATATCATAAAATCGGTCGAAAGTGACTGTTATGTGTTTTCTTAATGTATTTTTTTTACCTGAAATAACATTGACGTGGATCTGTGAGCCGAAACCTTGTCTTCTCAATGCCCTTTTTACATGATTCCGATGTCTTAATGATGCTTTTTGTTTTGAACTCTTAACTAATGTGTGATTTAATTATAGACTGTCAAACCATTCAAGTCTGGTCGACTCCGCTTACTCCTCACATGAGAAACTAAACACCCTGAGCAGAAGCACGCCAGACCTTCTGTGTGACAGGTAAGCCAATAAAACAAACTAATTTATATCTGAGTCTGGACGGTTGTTGACTCTAATCAAGTCCAGAGACCAATTGAGTCATTGTCTGGAACTCGATTGAAATCAGTTGTTTTTTAGGACTCAACCAATATAAGTAATTTGGATAAATGTTTATACAAAACCGGTTACTTATAATTTAAAAAAAAACTAATAGTGGAAAAATAGGAATATTTTTCGTTGTATATATTTTAGGTGTCCTGTTCGGAGAAGAGTGTTTTCAACTCAACTGGCTGTTAAAAACGATTTAGCAAAAACGTTTTAGAACTACTGGTTTAATTAGTCGTTCATTTTCTTTTGTCGACATTTTGCTTAAAACGAATTCTGGGACCATTGAGCAGTGTTTATATTTCTGCAACTTCTAGGTCCAATAATTTCGTAATAAGGAGGTAAATCAAGTTTGTAGGTTGATATGACTCATTTTCAGTTCACGCCCTTGACATACGTGACTTGAGTTGGCTCTACGTATTACAACACGGCAAAATTAACTTGTACGTGATGATGAAAACCACGTGTTGTTTTAGCATGGAGGACTTGCAGTACATCCCGATTAGTTACGCAGATACATCGTTGAAGCGCAAAAAGCGAAGATGGCCAACATTTGGTGTTGGTGACTCACGAGAAAGTCTTCATGTAAGTTGTAATGAATAGTGAACTAACATCCGGATGGTAATCTATTTTTTGTAAGTTACTGACAAAATTATATATTTGTTTTTTGTAGTAAACATACGCTGCAGAGGTTGAAATTAAAGCAAGATTAGTTTGTAATGTTTCTGAAGCAATATACATTTCGCTTTTTTTACTTCGAAGCAAACGGATTTAAAATTACAGTACCCATTCTATAATAACGCTTAGCAATTTAAAAATGGGGTTTAAAATATATCTACTTGTACTCTGTTAATTATTAACGACAGCTTATACTTAATTAAACAAAAATTGTGTCGTAGGACAATCAAACACACAAAAATACATGATTATTTTCATTAGTTTTCTGTGCTGTATAATTAACCCAAATTTTGTTTTCAGGCCAAAGTGAGTGGAAGTGGTTCATCTAAGTTTGGAAGTTTACGAAAACGTTTAACCAGGAAATTAAGCAAACGTGGTCAACGACCGAAACGAGATTCACCCGACTGTGACCGTATCAAGGTAACATATTTCAAAAAACGTTACACACAGATTGATAAACTCCGGAAATCATCCCATGGTCTCCCTTTTGTAAACGCAAAGCTAGGATAAGCACTAGTTGACATATGAATGGCCGCGGCATTAAGTTGACCGAAGCGACCCTTTTACTCCAACCATTGTGACGCTGTATGTGCTTTTACCAAGCAAAATAATCTCAACTTAACTTTTTGTCAAACGAAAATCAAATTCGTTGTATTTTGCAGCAGGAGCGAAATACAGCATCGACCTTACCTCGGTCGTCCAGCATTCGGCGAACCATTATGCGGGTTTTCAAGTTCCGAGGCCCAGAGAACGAAGCGTACATGGGTGAGGGCCGACCCCGCTCGTGGTCCCTCCCCACTAGAAACCGCCACACCACTGCAGTTGTCATGGAAACGGAGGACAGTGATGTTGTCGTGAGCGAATTGGCTATCATATGAAAATCTTAACCAAGGAATTTTGATGATAAGGTTTTTCTAAAACGGTGCGTTTAAAAGAACGTGATGTTTGTTGTAGCAAACTGAGAAAGAGAGAAATTGCAAAGTTTTACTTGCTCTACTGTGCTATATTTATATTCTTGTGTATTTTTGTGAACATTTCTAAACTTGCGAGAATTCTTTATTCTACTGTGCTGTGTGTTTACAAAATGTGAGTAACTTATGTGTGCAAATCAATGAAATACTTTTGTGCGTTTTAGATTCAATCTACAGATCCGAATTTTTTCTCAACGTGTTTTGTATGTTAGCAATAACTTATCTGTTTGAAATGAAATTTTACGCACTTTTTTCTTTGGCGTTTTGCGAGAATCGAAATAAATTTGTATCTCCCATTTAAAGCATGGCCTGAAAACATTGGGTGAAGACCTTTAATCCAGGTATGGACAAAGAGTTTAAAATGCGAAACCTTAAGACACAAGTCATGTTGTCTGCAAATACAATATAATTAGTTTAGGAGTGTCACAAAAATTTATTCGTTTCTACACATTTATTAGTATTCCGAAACATCATCTGCTTTTAATGTGTAGTTTTTGTATTGCACACAAGGCCCCGGGGGTCTGTGAAATGGTTTTAGATGGTGCACGAAGGCAAAAGTTTTGTAAAGAAAAATGCTTTGTGTGGTGGTCCGTAAACCCATTAGGTTTGGAAGTGTGGCGCGTTGTTGTCGAAAGGTTGGGAACCAAACTCCTTAGTTGGGGTAGCATCCGTTTCTAAAAAATACATATTTAAAGAACACACTATAAAACATTACTGCCATAAAACTTGTGTGCACTGAATACATCTTCAAGCCGTTTCCCCATTCGCTGTTCTCATTATCAGGTTGTCAACTGACCTTGAAGCGGGGGTTTAAATGAACACTAAGAAAAAAGGCAAATGCGCTTTTGTTTTGAAAAGTGTCGTAAAGATAACCACAAAACCATAGTTAAAAACCTGCTCTGCTCCGTGGTAAAAAAAATAAAAAAATAGGGAGATGTCGTTGTTTGTTTAGTTGGTTTTTCAAGGGAGAGTCCCCTGGTGTTTAGTGTGGATGATCGGTGTGTCACAACTTTCGAATTTTCGATGTATTTGTTGATGGACAAAAACATTTGCAGTTTAGTAACATTAAAAAAAAGGTAACTTTTTCAGTTTATAAAGTTGCTTGTAGTAACCGATGTATGAATATTTGGTTTTTGCATTGAGTAAAAACGGCGTAATTTGTTTGTTTCGTTTATTGTATTTGGCTATTTTCTTTCCTTGCAAACATAAACATATATTTAGTTCTGGATATTATGTTAGCATTCTTAGCAACCACAATGGTTTGAATAACATACATGACTGAAAAGTATATTTTGTGTAACTTAAAAGGGCCAGGAAGTAGGACCAAGTTTTGAATTTTTTCATTGCTGTTGGCACTATTGGCAAATTACTACAGCCCTTAATGGAATATATCAATTTTAGTTTCAGAGACTTATTAAGTCATCTTACATGGAATATTTCAAGTGGATATTGTCATATTTATTGCGAATACATTATTATGGTATGTTATGTTTTCTTGCCTACTCTGCAGAGTGTGGCACATGCAGTGCAGTTTTTTTTAAAATGCCTGACGTTTTTTTACAACTGCTTATAAAAGTTTAGCACAAATTACTGCCTAGTCCTTTACATCACTTGGTTATACCTGGGAAAAATGGTGTTGTGCATGGACTCAGTGGGGCATGCACATACCAGAGAGAAGCCAGCGCCCAATCGCTTTACGCTAAAACTAAAAAAGATGCGATACTGAAATTTGCACACAATATTCTACGCTTTTAAAGCTTTTCAGCGCACAAACTTTCGAAAAAAAAATATTTTTCAGTTATTAATACGCGTATTTTGAAATTAATATTCAACGATATGAACGTCATAACGCCAGGGGTGCTCCATATAATGTATTGCAAAGTTTTCTCCTGAACACAAGCTTCAAAATAAGCCCAAACACAATGTTCTAGCAAATCGGAATCGTGTCCAAATATTAATAACAATATGCCATATTCACCAAAATCATATTCGATGTGCGCTGGCCTTAAAAATTTAACGCAGCTCTTTGAAATTGACAAATGATACTCCTTACATTCATACCTTTAAAATAAGCCATCACTCGAGCTTCTAGCAACAAGTTGGCTTTGCCAAATTCGCGGTTAATAATTCATAAATAATATCCAAAATATTAATATATATATATATATTTGGACACGATTCCGATTTGCTAGAACATTGTGTTTGGGCTTATTTTGAAGCTTGTGTTCAGGAGAAAACTTTGCAATACATTATATGGAGCACCCCTGGCGTTATGACGTTCATATCGTTGAATATTAATTTCAAAATACGCGTATTAATAACTGAAAAATATTTTTTTTTCGAAAGTTTGTGCGCTGAAAAGCTTTAAAAGCGTAGAATATTGTGTGCAAATTTCAGTATCGCATCTTTTTTAGTTTTAGCGTAAAGCGATTGGGCGCTGGCTTCTCTCTGGTCATGCACATGGGCCAGTCTGCAGAATATGACAGTTTACTATGAGATCTTAGGGCTAAATGACTAGTGACTACTATATTCCCCGTGTGCATGTGCATAACCTCTGAGTGCATGCGTAAGACCACTTACATTGGGTACAATTCAAGTTATAAACATAGGCCAGGCAGCACTTTATGCTAAATTTCTGGGTGCAATTGTACAAAAAATCGTGTGTAAATTTTTTTTCCATACAAACCTCCCGCATGCAGCTGTCCCACTCTGCAGACTGACATGTGAGACATAGCAGTCCTGCTCAGCACCCAAAATCTTGCTGAAAGCTGCCATGTTTTGCAGACTGTTTTTTTTTGCTGGAACACAGGTTTATTTCAAAGCACATGTTTACATTAACATCTTGTGAATTTTTTTTTAAAGAACTAATGCAAATGTGATGCCATGATGTTTAAAATTTATTTTAAGTACATATATTTACCGAAAGTTTATAAAACTGACAGTGTGTTTAGGCTGATTTAGAAATGTGAGAAACTGGTGAAATTTTTATGTAAGGTGTAAAAAACATCTTTCTCTGGTGTCACTTTTCAAACTTTGCTTAACATCAATTAAAAACCATGGAAGCCACGTCTGAGTCACCTGTTAATGTAGAATTGTCTACTTCACCGCCGAGAACAGATGAAAGCCAATCACAGTCTGTCGTTGAAACTCAAACAACTACTGCTGGTGATGCAGAGGCAACCTCTACTCCTTCAGATGTTGAAAGCATCGCTTCTATGCCTGAATCCAACACAGACTCTACATCTAGAGGTAGCTCCATCACCCTGCCTTCTATCTTTTCTTCTCCAATCAAGAACCTAAGGTCGCTCACAAGAAAATCGGTTTCAAGCAAGGAGTCCTTGTTTTCTCCCACAGGTGAGTTTTTTTGTGGTTTAAATTTTTTTGGATTTGTCAATATATTGATTTATGCATTCAATATCACTTTAGTTTAACATGGTTTATAATTTTTGCCTTTGGTGGAATTAAATCATTGCACATGTGCTTAATGAAGTCTAAATGAAGTCTGCTTTACTTTGTTAGGTACATACATATTGTTTTTCTATTTGTGTAAAAAATCAGTTTGCATTTACCTCAAATTTATTGATAGTTGAATTTGCTGTACTACCTTTTAATGCATATAAAGGTTTATAAGGTACTTTATTGTCAGCTTGCAGAAAAACTCCTGACTGTTAAAATGGCTTTTTGTTGTTGTCAAGTAAGCACTTTGTAGTACACAAAACAATAGAATATGCAAAATTATTACTTTAGATGTACAAGAGCAAAGTATGTGACAAAGTCCAGATGAAGTATATATACATATATATTAAGTAAATATCTTTGTCTTGTGTTTTTTTAAGTTTGCACTAGAAAGTGAATTCATTTTCAGAATGAAATCTTAGAAATGAAATTTAAATATTATTTCTTTGGAATGGCATGTAAAATATTTCTTTTTACATTTATTGATGGGTGAAAATGGGTTTATTGATTAGTTAATTTAGTTTTGTGGAGTTACTGCAGAATTCTAAGATTTTTAATGTTGTCCTCATACGGAAGAAATACAAGCAATTGGATTTTTAATTTTTCTGGATAACAGTAAAACTCTTTGGAATTTTCCTGTAGGTGTTATGTGTTTTACTAACACAAAACTGGAATGATGTCATTTAAGCTGGATGTTAGCTCAGTCAGGCTGCTGTTAGACACACTAAATTATTCATTAGAGTATTGATCCATTTTTAGAAAAAAAGTGCAGCAAGTGCTATCGACCAGTGGGGCGTGTTTTAAAGCCTGTCTGTTTGCTAGGTAAAGCATAAATTGCACAATGCCAGTTGTTTTACTGAGATTGCTGCTTAAACTGCTTCATGTGTATTCATATTATCTGTAGAGTTTTATTTTGAAGTTATACAGCAATTGTTTAGCTTTTTAGTTGAACAAACTTGTTCACAGTTTTAGTTCTTCTTTTTACCTTCAAGTGAGATTTGTGTGCAAGCAAAGATGCCCATTATCAGAAAAAGTCCAACAAGTCACCACAAGCACCACCCCTACCTTTCAAACAGACCAGGCAATGATGTACATTCAGGAGGACATAGAGACTACAGAATGGTGTCTCGTTCTATGCACAATATTTCACGCTCTTCCAGTGGCTGGTTAAAATCTGATAACATGCCCCGTTCCATGAGTGCTATTGACGAAAACAGCGAAGGTTGGAAGTTGCCATTTTGTGGTGTACTTTCTTCTACTGAAAACCATAATGATAATGGTTCAACATATGGTGTTGCTGATTCAGAAATAGACCACTATACAAGGCCAAGGGGCTTGTCTATCAGAAATGGAAGGCAGATTCCAAGATCTTGCAGTTACCAAGTGGGAGAAAATCAACCTGTCAGTCCTGTAAGTTGTTCTTCGCCTATTCCTGTGCCAAGAAGAAGTGGCACAAAGCGTAAAACCAGTTCCAGAAGCAGTGGTGGTTACTTTTTTGACAAGTACATGAAGCGATTTCGTGCCAAGTATGGTTCAAGATCTAGAAAGTCCAGTGCCACTGAAAGTGAGGCTAGCGAAGATATGAAAAGTGAAAAACAAGTCATAATTAATATCACCAGCAATCGTCAAGACATGGTATGCGACGAAAATGTGGAGAGAATCTTTTATGACACAATTCACCAGCATGATGGCAATAATGAACTTGATAGTTACCATCAAGACGACCTCTATCCATTGCGCTATGGTTCCTCAGCAAAATGGGATGCACAAATTGCCACTGTGCCGCGGTCAGCCACTAAGGACAGTGGCTGTGGAACTGTCACTAGCTCTGATATCAGCGAAATACAGCGCAAGGATGAGTATCTAACTCTATCCTCAGTGTTTCCTGCCAGTCCTCAAAGATTTTGGGGTGACGCTAGTTTTAATGACTTGGATGAGATGTATGCTCAACCGGTGTCTCCTGTCCCAAGCATTACTGATGGTGCTGAAGTGTCGTGTCGCTATAGTGATAGTAGCAGTGAAACCCTGAAAGCTATGGAAACTTTGTATTTGTGTAACTTTAAAGTGGCAATAGAAGGAGATTGGCTCTGTCTCAAAGAGATTTGTGATGATGCTGTAGCCTCGAATGCACTGATTGCAAACGCTGTGCAAGGTGCATATTTTGTGTATTATGTAAATAAAAAGTCTAAATTCTTGAAGTTTTAATTTGTTTTAGATGTATACAGCATGCAATAGAGTGATAAAATTCAAAACATTTAAACTGAGAAAAAGTATTTCCTAAAATGATTTTATTTTATTTTCAGCAAAGAGTTTCAGCAGCATTTGCACATATGCCGTTTACTGTATGTTAGTAGAATTTTACACGTGTTTGATTTAAAATTGAGACTCTTTTTGGTTACAACATATAACTGCCACAAAAATCGAAATTTCGTTAAAAAAATCTTTCATCTTTTTCCAGATGAATTGGCAAAGAATGGAATTGTTGATGAAAATGCCAAGGAGGGAAACTCACAACAAATGAAAGTTGAACGAAGAAACTTGCTTGGTATTGTACCTAACATGCAATCAAGTGTTTCTATCATTTTATAACTATTTCAGAATAATCCTATAGCATTGCAATGTCAGTAGAAATACAGCACAAATGATTTAGGTTAATCACCTAGCAACTTTGTCAACATTTTTTTTCCTAACCCAGTCTAAAATTGTGTATGCTAAAAACAGAATTGACTTTTATCCAAAATTGTCTGTATAAAATGAATATAAATACAACATTGCAAACAAAAAAGAAAAGGCCCAACAATATAACAAAAACATTAAAAATAAAGATTAAATAGTGTTTTAGGTACAGTTTTATTTAGAGCTCTGAAAAAAAGTCAGGCATCATTTAAATCTAGGGTGTTTGAAATTGATTTAATTCCGGTATCATTTTCTATCTCTGGCAAAGTAGGCTTTGATTTCTTATCAATTATTTAACACAAAACTGCAACCAAGCTTAACCTGTGCCGTGAAACACAATTTTATGTTTCCCACTTTTTGGTCAGATGTCCAAGACATTAGATCATCTCTCCATTAATTGTAAACATAGGTGCTGTTTTTGAAATTTCTATAGTTTTGACTTATAACAAAAATATATTTTTACACAAGTAAAACTTATTTCGGCAATTAATGGCAATAGACTGTATTTCAAAATTTTATAAATTGCATCACATTACTGTCTTATGATTGCACATTGCACGTAAAACGTATGCTGAACATGTTTCATTTTATTTCTCATTTACAAGGTATGGCAAAACTGAGTGTAAAGAGCCTGATTGGTTCTTCCTTGTCTGCTGGACACACACTGGACAGTGATCATGCCCCACTACAACAATTCTTTGTTGTACTGGAATATATTCTGCGACAAGGATTAAAAAGTAAGTCTGTTTTCATTGTGGTAATCATTCACAACACATAAATATAATGTGATAATAGAGGTATATATAATAAAAAGGAAAAATCAAATTTAAACCTAACACACTTTATTTTGTTTGCAGATCCAAAAAACTTCTTTGTTCAAAACAAGTACTTTTGGCCAGCATTAGAATCTATTGAAAAGTTTTACCCGGATGCAAAGGAGATTACCAACAGTGTTCGAAGCCTACCTGGAATTCGGTTAGCATGCAAGCAAAATTACCAGATGCTCAAACCAATCTCTGTTAACATTTGACCATGAAACTATTTTTGCCACATCTGCCATAATGCGCTGTGACCTGGCATCATATTTTAGATTTTTGGCTTTTGGAATGTATTATCAATATGCCATCTAAATCATATCTTATAAAAACTGTTAATAGACAAATTGAATTGTTTGTATACTTTGTTTAATTGCATGGGGATCGTCAATCCTAAAGGGAGCTATTTGTTAAGAAATTCAGCCAGATATGTGCACAAAAAAGCTTGTGCTATAAGTTCAAGTAATGCAGCAACTTTGTTGTTTAGAACAAATTTGGGTAGAGGCCGTGCTTGGTTGAGACTGGCTGTCATGCAAAAGAAGTTATCTGATTATTTCAAGGTTTTGATCGAAAACAAGACCATTTTGAGGTTAGTATTAAACTTCCTAAACATTCCTGAATTGTTTCTTTCCTAAACAAAACAGCTAGTAACACAAAGTCCCCTAAACACTGGTTAGAAAATAGTTTTGGCATAAATTACACACACCTTGTTAAACA
The DNA here is from genome assembly GCF_965637545.1 of Phallusia mammillata. Lineage (NCBI taxonomy): Eukaryota > Metazoa > Chordata > Ascidiacea > Phlebobranchia > Ascidiidae > Phallusia > Phallusia mammillata. Next base: position 6,134,383 of record NC_137257.1, read on the forward strand.
TTGTCATTGTCTGGTCTTGATGCAAAAAATAGACCTGCAGGGCTAAAATATAGCAGGTTTCCTAGTTATTTGAAACCAATAAATAAAGTCTTTAATTGCTGCTTTCTTAGGACTATCTTAATTGCTGTTTGCTTAGGACTGAAATGTATTTCTCTTTTTTGAAATTTTTGAAGGATGAAAACCTATCAAAAAAATTGTGTAATAATTCAGTTGGGTTGATTTTGTTACCTTTGCACATTGGTTCTGTAAAAGATTTGAAAGAAACTTATCCTCCACATTTTCTGATTAATCTGTATCTATTTCGTAAATTTGCTGCAATGAAGAGCAAAAAGTTCAATGTACTTCAGTTTTTAATCAACTTTTTAGCGAGTGGTATGAAGATGGTGCCTTGCTGATGAATGATGAGGCTACAGTTCTGGCCGGACACTTGGTGGGGCTAAACTGCATAGATGCAAACCTTTGTATGAAAGGAGATGATCTTGATAACCAGGTCAGTTCAGCTCAAAGCATGAACAAAATGGGGAAAGTCAATTCAGCGGAGGATATCATTTTGTGTTGGTAGGTGACAGTAATTGACTACAGCATGTATATGATGGATGGCAATAGAAGTTTAGCTGATGATGCCAAAGAAAATGAGGAAAATGCGATGCAAAAGCTAATGGACCAAAAGAACTACCTCGAAGAAAGAAACAGGTACAAAAGAGAACTACTGTAATACCTTTCTACATACAGTGGACAATTTAAGTTTTGTTTGAGTGACACGAAAGTGCTAAATTGCAGGATGACCAGTTACCAGTAATTTTCCGCATGTGCTTAATAATAGTTTTGTTGATAATACAAAACCTTATCCCAACCCAACTAGCACTCTCTGCAGCATTTTGTCTGTCATTCAGCAGAAAATTTAACATTTCAGGACCCAGCGGTTTAGTGTTGTCTGTTTACAATCCACAAACTAAATAGTTTTAACAAGAATGTTTTTTATTATTTGTTTGCAGAAATTTAGGGTATGGGCATAGCTTGGTCCATCCCCAAAAGCAAATCAGTGCAGTATAAAACTCATATGAAATGTAATAATTTTTGAGTATCTAACTTTGTACAGGCATTTGGAGACAACTTCAAGCGAACTTCGAGAACGGGTGGAGCAATTAGAAACAGAAAATCAAACGCTTCACACTGAATTGGCTGCCACCAAGATTTTGTTAGAAGACACTCAAAGCGACAAGCAAAGAATGATTAATGAGAAACAGGACATGACAGCATTTCATCAGAAAACCTTAGAGGTTTGTTTCCTTAAATTTGGACTGAAACATACTTAAAAAAGGGTTTTATTTGTTTAATTACAGTAATTTTATTTTCCAATTAAATGTTGAAGTATTCAAATTGTAATTCATAATGCATGTTTAGGACCGTGAGAAAGACTTGGATACTGAGAGGATGACTTTACGCACATCCAGAGCTGAACTGGATGAAATGTACACACAGATACAAAAACAATTGCGACATGAAACACAAATGAGAATGGTAAGTGAATAGATTTTAGGTTACATTGTCATTTTGGTGTTACAAGGAGCACAATGGTAAGATGTATCTTTATCTATATGTCAGTTAAGTAAAAACAAAAATAATAGATATTTCTTTCTAGAATATTTTTGTTTGGATGTGTTACTATCAACCAAACATCTTTACATAAGGTATTGCTGCACGGCATAATATCAAGTTTTTAAAGCTCTTCTGGCAAATGTAATCTTATTCCAACTTTTCGACATACTACATAGGTTGTCTTCATCAGGGTAAATAACACTGAATGTACAGTGAACGATAAACAAAGGAAAAGGAAAAGGAATGAACGCAAGCATGTCACAATGCAACGAAATAAAATTACATTTGCCAGAAGAGCTCTACAAACTTCTTTATGAAAAATATCTTTGGCTGAAATAATCCATTTTTAACCGATCATGAACTTTTACATTATTTTTGCAGGATGTTGAAAGAGAACTTGAACTTCAGATGTCGCTAAAGAATGAACTTGAAGTTGCTATGAGACTCCTGGAGAAAGACATTTACGACAAACAGGATGGTCTAATTACACTGCGAGAACAACTTGATAATGTCAAGGCCATTAACATGGACATCTACAAAAAACTGCAGGTTGGACATTTTTTGCATCTTTGTGTTGGCTGCTGCTGGACTTTATGTTAAATGTTAAAGCATTACAGTGTTGGTTCGATGCTAAACATCGCATAATAATATGCTGAGCTGTTTTAAATGTGCCAGTTCCCTTAATTTTTACCTTGCAAGAGAAATAAACCATTGTAGGAGCATGAAGTTTCAGGGTAATACATTAAACAATGTGATCATTTTACTAATTTGTCATATGTGTGGGGTGTCATTTTTGTCATATATCAAGTGATATGTTATTAAGACATTACCTCGATGGCCAATCCCCCAAAAGAATATGTGGTTGTCTGAAATGTATAGTTTTTTATATTTATTTACCACATAAATTAAAATGTTACACAAATAATTGGCAGGCAAAAACAGAACTGGAGGAAAAGAAAAACAGAACTATCGGAAAATTTGAGCAAGACACAAAAGAACTGGCACAGCAAATCTCTAAACTACAAGAACAGTAAGTTGTTCACTTGAAATCCTAATGCTTTTCGGTAACTTCAAACAGTTTTATCTACACCCATGGACATTATCTGTTATATTTGAACGGTATGTATTAAATTGTCGAAGTTTTTAACACAGACTTTAACAATCAAATAATTTTAATGATATTAATATTTTAACTTATTGATGCATTTTTTTCTACAAAAAGATTTAAACCCCTAATTAACAGTAAAAATACATGCAATTATGTGTTAAACACTAAAATCATGATTTAAATTAGGTATCAATTAGGTATTATGTCTATTATCAATATTCACTTTGGCATGACATTTAATCTGATTCATATTTTATCTTATTTTGTTCCTTTTATTTTCTACTCCCTGATTTTATTTCATTTTTTTCTGCTGCTTGGTAATCATCTCAGGAACAAATACAAGGAAGCAAAGGTGGAACAGAACAGATTAGATCTTGTATGGATCTAAAACAATTGTTGTGTGTCAGATTATTATGTTGCATTGACAGATTGTTTTGGTGGTAGTCCAAGTTGAAGCTAAGACTTTTTAACAAACAGTATTTAATATAGAAAATAAGTTTGAACATAAATTCAGTGTTGCTAAAATGAATTTGCTAATTAAAACAGCTTACATTGTTTTCAGAAAAACATTTGTTATGTTTGTTTATGTTCCAAATATTTTGCCCTCACGGTTTGTGAGTGTATATTTGTGTTTTAATTTGCCTGCCCGAATACTACAAGCAGATAACCATTTCCTTTTTTAGCATAAATATAAATGCTTTGTATAATTTAACTATTATTTCCCTCAGTTCAAACCTTTTGCATGTAACTTTTGAATTTTTTGATACTGCCGACTTTGCATGGTGAAGTTTAAATATTGAAGTGAGTTTAAATGATTGCAAACTTTCCATTTCTGCCCACAAGCATGGTGATGTTAATATTATTCCACTTTCCTTTCTGGCTTGTTCTCATTATATACTTGTGCTTGTTTTTGTTTGCTTCGCTATCCTATTAAACTTTTGCCTATAATGTTTATTGTATATAATTGCATTGTTCTGTTTGACAAGATAAGTTCTAAAAAACATTATATATTACAGGAAATCATACTAAGCCAGAACAATTAAAGGTGTTGTACCGAATTGGTGATACCAAGCATTCTTAAATCTGGAAAGAGTCTTCTTGCGGGTTTGAATCCCATTAAAGGCTAGATTTTCCTGCATGTGCCTTGCCATTTGGGAATGCTTGGTGACCAGCTGATTCAGTACCACACCTTCAATGGGCAAGGTGTACTGTGATTTATATATGAATGTGCTGTCTTTGCATGGACGGTACAAGGCTGATCTCAGTTATCAATTTATGTTCATCTTAAATGATATTGCAGGGAAGTTTTAGATATTACAGATAACCAACAACATGCAAAACACCTAGAGACAAAGAAACAGAAAACAAATTTTTTGTGCAGCAAGTGCTTCTTCATTTGCTGCAGGATTGTTTTTAGTTAACTTTCATCAGTATAATTTTGGTTTCTTTACAACTACCTCATTTCCTTTTCGCTCTGATTATTTTTTTTTACTTTACCCATATTTTGGTTTTGGTTTTTCCCATTTTTGTTTGTTAGTTTTGCTGTCTGATATTTTATTTGTTTTGTTTCCTTATCTTCATTACCTCACTTCCCAGGTTAAATGAATCAAACAGACAGACAACTGTTGCAAGAGAGCAGGCTGATCGATACATTCACCAGTTGGATGATAATGAAAAGAAAAGGTAACGGAACCATAGCAAATCTGCCAATACTTGCAATTGCAAAGTGTTTGGTAACTTTGAACTTCTTGTAACCAGATTTTCTAACTTTTGATTTAAATAAGTAACTGGAGATTTAAGCAAAAAAATACACATTGACCATTAATGCACATTTGACCATTAATGACCTGCCTGCAGAAGGAATAAATGACCTGCCTTATACACATTGACCATTAATGACCTGCCTGCAGAAGGGCCTGATGCTTTTGAGTTTAAACACTCTCAGCCTTTTAGCCAGAACTTTATATTTTTACAGAGGTGTGCTGCTCACTAACCTCCAGGTTGAACATGAGTGGAGACAAGCTCTTGAATCCCAGAATGAAAAGATGCAGCAAGAGATAACTTTGCTCCAGGAGAAGGTTTCACTCATGGAGTCACTGAGGGAAGAACTCCAACAGCAAAAACTGGAGTACGAGGACCTCCAGGAGTCATGCCGGGAGCAAGAAATGACAATTACTGATCTTGCCAGCCAACTTGGAAAGTAAGACTCCATTATTATTGAGTACCAATTGCGGAACTTCTGTTAGTGTGTGTTAAATCATTACATTACTTTCCATTACATTTTAGAGTAGTGTTTAAACTGTGAAGCTATGTTTCAGTCTTATTTACATGTCATTGTAGCGAGGTTTCACAAGCGAGGTTTCATGGAGTCGTGGAACATACATTCTCACACCAACACGATGAACGTTAAAACGGACGTTCTAATGCCGATAACTTATCGGTCGCTTTTGCACCATTGAGCCAGGTGTTATCACACGACCATTGGTGCGCACTGCGTTATTTCTATCGCCTTTTTTGTGTGTGTTTCGCCGCCCTTTTCGCTTTATAATAACTTGTGTTTGCAATGTATGTCATTACCCTGATGAAGGTGTTTCGTATGGGACATCGAAACGTTGGCATATTACAATAAAAAACTGCCGGAAGAGCTAAAAATTCTGTTAATATGTCATTGTAGGTCCAAGCAAGACCTAGGGGACTTGCAAGAGGTTCACAAATCAGTGACCGGCAGTGTCTGGGAAAGTGACAAGCAAGTTACCACTTGTGCACAATGTGAAAAACCATTTAACCTGTCCAGAAGAAAGGTAAGTACAGTAAACCTCACATAAGCTGGATTTTGGTTAGGCTTTAATTAATCAACATCAGTTAATATGGATATTCGCCTTTTCTGGACAAATTTTAGGTCCAATTGGGTCTGGATTAACCAAGGTTTATTGTACGTAAGAAAGTATTTTTTAAGTTGAATTCTTTATTATGGGTCCCCTTCCCTGAAGGGGACACATTTTGATTTTACTCGATTTCTTTTTTTTTTTTTTTTTTTTTTTTTTTTTCTTCCCTGAAGTTTGTCCACCCCATTTTGCCATGAAATCTTTGGTGAACTTAGATGAAACTTTCACAGATGGTAGATATGGTTGTGCAGATGTGCCATCTGCTTCGTTTGTCATGACAACCCCAGTATTTACCCCGCTAGCCCCCAAAATGTAAAATGTTGTCGGTGCGCACCACAAACGTTAGTTTTCTGCTAGCCATCAAACTGTAAAATGTTGTTGGTGCGCACCACAAATGTTAGTTTTCTGAGGTGTTATAAAGGCAACCAGACATTTATTACCAGTGTTTGTGGGTTTGTTCGAGGATGTTTTGCAGTTGACACTTAACAGCCTTATGACGTCAGAAGCATTGACGAATGTTGCTAATAACACCTCTAGTGGTCAAAATGTTAAACATTGTCAGAATTGGATAAAATTTTACATGACTGTTGATTGGGTCATTGTGGTTTCATATTTTATACTTTTGGGTTTTAAACCCCATCAGTTACCCCACTAACCCCTAAAATGGGTGAGTGTTTTAAACGCTGTCGGAATTAGATGAAATTTTGACAGCTTGTATAATTTGTCATTTTTAGGTTTCAATTGTTGTGTTTAACCCTGTAGCCCCAATATTTACCCCTCTAGCACCCTAAAAGGGTGAATTTGTTAAACATTGTCCGAATTGGATGAAATTTGGACAGCTTATAGAGTGTGCTACTTATAGTTGTTGTTTGTTATGTTCAACTTTGTCGCCCCAACATTTACCCCACTAGCCCCCCAAAATGGGTCAATTTTTTAACAATGTCAGAATTAAATGAAATTTGGACAGCTTGTAGAGTGTGCATTTATAGGTGTATAATGTTGTGTTTTACCCTGTTGCCCCAGCATTTACCCCACTAGCCCCCCAAAATGGGTCAATTTTTCAAACTATGTCTGAATTAAATGAAATTTGGAGAGCTTGTACAGTGCAATATTTATAGGTGTTAATTGTTGGGTTCAACCCTGTAGCTCTATCATTTACTCCACTAGCCCCCAACAGTCACGTGCAATTCGCGCTGATTTGTGTTATAGGAGCTGATTGTTGTGTTTTAGCCTATTTTCTCACTGTTTAACACTTTTTTTCTCAGATAGACCATAAAATAGAAAAACCTTCAAAAATGTATAAATGGACTGAATTTGAATAGTTTGTTCTCCATATAGCATATTTATTCAGGCACAGTACCGATCACTGTGTTTTACCTTACAACACCCGACTTTCTCATGGTTATCTCTTGAAATGTATTATTTACAACTTTGCATGTGTGGGGGACCCATGAGTTTTTGCTTGCAGAAACAGCCAATGGATGATATGGGACCTAATATAAAATTAGTGTAGAAAATATGTGTTATAGTGTATATGCAAGGGCAATATGTGCTAAGCCACCCTTCTAGTTCATAATGTTGTTTGTTTTTCAGCACCATTGTCGAAACTGTGGACAAATCTACTGCAACTCCTGCAGTGACAACACCATGCCACTTGCCTCATCTGCCAAACCTGTACGAGTTTGTGACACCTGCCACACAACTCTACTGCAGAGGTTTTCAGCTGGGACATAAAAACCTCAATGTTTGGAAAAACAAAGCCTTCACTAAATCTGCTCTCATGCAATCATCCAATTTTTTAAACAAATCATCTGTTTGTCAATTTTGTTTTTGATTACATCTTACCATGAATAGATTACACTGTTGGTCAACCAGTTGGCCATCTGCTATGCTTTGGATAGGGGTGTTTTAGGTCATTTGAGAGGCCTTTAAAGATATGTTTGATGAGCAACCATAAATTCGAGAGACACATGTTATCATTCTAGCAACTATTTATGCTATGCCATTGCTAAAGTTTGTGCAAAATATAACTTTGAAGATTATGGCTACTGGTACATTTGCTCATCCTTATGCCACCCAACTCTTGGCCTGCATATTGTGTTGATGCATCAAATGCTCTTTGGTTCATGGTCTAACATTGCCTGTTTTAGGGTAGTATAAACAAACATGTGACTTAATTTTGCTCAAAGATTTTAAAAAACCTAGAAGTTAAGAAACTTTTTGCTTTTACTCGAACACAAATCTAGTATGTGGATTCAACACTGGCTGTTAATACAAGTTGCAATTGTTTTGTAAGGTTATATACAAAGGTGGATTTATTAAACAAGCAAGTGTTCAGCTAAAATTCGTCATATCTTTCTATACCACATTTATGTAAAAATGGGTATTTTATGAACCATCTTAGTGTTAACACAATTTTTTTGAAATTACAATGTATCTTTTCTCATTCTTAATACATTTTTGTCATAAACAAAGAAGATCTGTTGAGTCATTTTTTAACTTTGATTCTTATCAATATGTTGAACTTCCAGTTGCTATTACTTCCTTGAACATACTCTCTCGGCATGCCAATTTACTGCTGTATTTGTACCCTTTAAAACTTTTGAACTGAAGTGTTGATCTACAATCATCTTTAATTTGACCCATTGCAGTCACAAACTTGGTAAAATTATTTCTTAAAAAGTAATTAATAATCTAAATTTGAAACTGGTATTCACTACTTTATTTAAGTGCAATATAACATCACTTTTTTTACAGATTTCAAAATAAAAGATATTTATGTTAAAGTTTTCATATTGTCTGATTAGATCAAAATCACTAAAAATATTAGTTTTTGCAGCATTTTGTGTCAAATTCCTTCCCATATACTACTTTCAAACTTTAAAATTACTATGCATACAAGCCTGAAAAAAGCTCATCTAGTGTATAAAACATATTGATGTGTCACTTGCATTAAAAAAAGTCAATCCAAATCAAACACTTGTAAAAACAAATCACACACTTAGGTTTAGAAAGCTGAACATGGCATACATTGTTTATTATGTAATTTTCAGCAGTGGGTAAATCAGGAAAATAAGTTTATTAATTGTTTATCTCAGTTGTAGAGAGTTGTAAATACAGTCTGTGCTGCTGTTTCACCAAGGCTTGATGAATTGGTTGCAAGATGCATGCAAGATAAAATAGGAAGTAAAGTGTAGTCATTAAAAAAATCTCTAAAACAATAGTTCCCAACCATGGTATATATACATCCGTCGAGGTAAATTTAACAGTTTATCTTGTGAACTAGTTATAGTTTAACGAGTCAAAGTTGGTTGAAAACCTCCGTACTGGCAAACACATTGCTCACAATTTCTACCGAATAGCAAAACATCCAAGAAATAAAACTTGCCGCATTTATGTAAACAGTTGCGTACTGCTGTGCTGTTATTGATTTTAGCTGATCCTTGTTTTCACTTATCAAAGTTATTTATAATTGAATTCCTTGTGTTTGTGGGGATTTGTAAACTATTTTGGTCGCTTTTTTAATTTTTTTTTTAAACACCGTGACATAAAAATCCTCGTTATACCGGTTTTTGTCACGCTACAACGAATATATACAGCAGCGTCTCTACTAGCCCCGTGGCAAGAGGCGTGAAGTGGGCAGGGCGATAGGAGCTGAACTTTGTTCGCAAAAAATCTTGGTTTACTTCGTTTCGGCGAACATTTTTTCTTCGCTACTCGAGAACACAAACGTGGAATCGAAAACGTTTCGCTTGTGACGTGCAGGTGTACAGGATATTATATATTTGCCGCATCCGTGGTGCAGCTTAAATGCTGGATTTTTGACTGTAGGTGCATCGGCTTACCAAGTATATAGGGCAATGTAGTTTGCTTGTAAATTAAACTAAATTGTTCGCAAAGGCAGCCATTTGAACTAGCTAAAGTTGTTGCAAAAACACGCATTGGTCAAGCTACATTGTATGTTTGCTCTCAGGCAAGCAAACATATTGGTATTGATTTACAATGGAAAGTCATAATAGCGTCAGTAGTAGTATATTTTCTGCTAGATAGTTGCTCATATATAGTTTCTGTTGTCATCAAATGAAAGCATGGCATTTTCTGTTGGGCATATGTTTAAAACTGTTGTTTTGGGTATTTAGGTATTTTACAACTGTGATTTTGGTAAATTATTATCACATTTTATTTGATCTTAACATCAGAAACATTTCTTCACTATGTGTGGTGAGTGTTTTGATTTTTACTTTCCAATCTTTCTTTGTTCTTAAATGCTGTACGTGCCTCGGTGAAAGAAAATACATGTTTTAAGTTTTGCCAAATTATTTTTGCAGGAATATTTGCTTACATCAACTATCGTACACCAAGAGACAGAAAATACATTATCGAAACACTTGTTAATGGTCTGAAGAGGCTTGAGTATCGGGGATATGACTCCGCAGGTTATTAACTGTATAAATTTATTTTGAAAATATGAAATGTATGCTTGTCAGTATTGGACAACCTTTGGCCAAATGCAGCTGCGGCTACAAATTTTGTGAATTTAATTTAGAAACAAAGTCCCTTGGCTCACTAATTGCTGTTGGTGAAATAAGAACCAGTAATAAGGCGAGGCCATTAATAGCTCAAAGTTTATTTACACCTGACTTATGCTATAGTGGATTTGTTTGTGTTTGTTGTATAGAATAGTCGTGTTAGTTGTATGATGTATATGCCTTTTGAAAAAAGAAAGAAAAAGAAAACTACACTGTGAATTACTGTTTCTGAGTCCAAATAGTTAGAATTTTACTTAGTTGACATATTGGTGTGTCTTGTATACATTACAAAAATATATTTTCAACTAAGAGTTTGATCAATGTATTTGTGTGTATGTATTCATTTTATTACACCTTTGTCAAGTAGAATCGCAAAAGTTAGCAAAACATATGAACGACAATGAATTTTTCTTAGGTATTGCATTCGATGGTCACAACTCACCACCCCAGGACACTGGCAAGTTGCCGGTGACATCTTTGATTAAACAACGGGGGAAAGTAAAGGCTTTAGAGGATAAAGTACAAAGTAAGTCAAGCTAAGTGCATAAAAAAAGGAACAAGTTTGGTTAATTTGACAGCTTGAATTAAACGTATAGTAGACATGATATGTTAATAAACATTTAGTTCAACCTGCAAAAACAAGTTATATGTTAATACCTAATGCTTCTTGTGCATATTGTTTTTCAACAGAGGAAAGTTTGAATGTGGAGGTAGAGTTTGAGACTCATTGTGGAATTGCACACACAAGATGGGCAACACATGGCGTTCCAAACTCAATAAACAGTCACCCTCAGAGATCAGACAATGACAATGGTAAGTGAAAAACACCCTCACTAAACTATTTTATACTTATCACATATATTGTCTTTCATCTGTGCACTTTATAAACAAGCAAATGATTTTTAAAACTTTTTGGATTATTTTCAGGTTTTGTTGTGGTTCACAATGGAATTGTCACCAACTATAAAACCATCAAAACATTTCTGGTAAGCCTGCAATATGGTGTGTAAACTGCATGTTTAAAGCCCCTTTGCCCCCACACTATATACAAAAATATGTAGTACGTTTGTCACATATTGGCATACAACAGTTGTAGAAAAATCTGTTTTCCTGTCTTGACAATTGTTGGCTGTTTTTGAGTACTGCTCTAGTAATTATATTTTTATCATGTGGCGATTAGCATTAGGTGTGCCTAACACTAATTGTATTGAAAACCATTGTCAGTGTTGGTATATGTCATCTGAAAGTTAACTTGGTAGTGTTTTGATATAGATGCTGGTGCAAAGTTTTATCCTGTTTTTGTTTTTTTCACAGGAGAGCCACAACTATGTGTTTGAGTCTGACACAGACACTGAAGTCATTGCGAAGTTAATCAAATACTTGTGGGATAATCGTGAGGAGGAAAACATAAGATTTTCTACACTTGTGGAAAGAGTCACAAAACAGCTGGTAAGCATTTTGGTCTTTCTGTTTGTAAACAACGTTTGCCTGTCTTTTCTATATGACCCAAACAAACAAGCAAATAAAGCTGTCAAAAAGTCATTTAGGTATGTTATTTTGAAAGTATGGTATTTTTAAGAACTTTTGTATGGCATTAAGTGCTAATATGTGTCTCAAAAATAATTTAAATCCATTTTGTAAACTTGTCACAGCACTATATAAGCTTTCTTTGTCGTGAGTTTCGTACTAACGTCACTTCACATATTTCCCGTCGGTGAATCATTCTTACTCATATGTTGTTCTACGTCACAGTGACGTTTTACCTCGCCTAATGCGCTCAACAGACTTTACGTAAGATAACAGTGTGGACATAATGCTGTTTGCCAAGCACTTGAATAAAATTCCTGATAGCACCAATCTCTTTAAAATAGGGGCGTTTCCTTCTAACTGTCAAGCAAATATTGAACAGTTGCATTACACAACAAGGCAAACATGTTAGTAGGTTCATTTAGAGCAGGGGCGTGCAACTGTTTATCGCAGTGGGCCACAACTTACAGTTAAAATATTGCTGAGGGCCAGACAATAAAGCAACACATACATTTTTTAAACAATTTATTTAATAGCCCTTAGAGTACTTTTGATCAATGGGATATCTGCTAACCTTATCGTAGAATAAATCTCAATATATTTACTGCACCTATAAATCACGTACTGAATCAATTGCTAGAAAGGCAGTTCTTTCATAATGCACACTATGATGCAACAAAGGGAATATTTCGTCACAGTGGATAAAACTTTATCACTATGTGAGGTTGTACAAAGTCAAAAATACCAGTGATGGTGTACAAATAGCAACATTCCATGCTCTATCAGTAAAAAGTATTGATAAGAATACTTTGAAGTCTGCGCGGGCCACAAAAATAGATGCCGCGGGCCGGACACTGGCCCGCGGGCCGTATGTTGCACGCCCCTGATTTAGAGGATAAGTATGTCATTAAAGGTGATTTATACATTGTTAAAAAGTTATGTGTTTTGTTGCACTTGTTTATTACCATTTATGTTGGTACATTGGGATTTTAATGAGAAAAACATTACCCTAGTTAGTGACCTTCATTTATTTAAGTGCATGTTGATGAATTGATATTATAAATATTGGTGCTGTATTGTCTACTCTAACCCCAAGTAGTATTGTCCCGAAATGAGTTACATTCAGTGGTGGGATTCAAATTTTTTGTCAGCCGGTTCTATCACAAATGTTATATTTTTCAGCCGGTTCTGTTACAAAATGTCCATTGACAGTAACCAGTGATGCTAACTGGTTCACTGATCTCATAAAATTTCGTAAGACGGTTCTATAGAAGCGGTGCGAACCGGCTGAATCCCACCACTGGTTACATCTATAGACAAATCTTCAAACATCATATTGATTTACTAGTTTTTACTTTTAAACATATTTTTGTTTTTTTTAGGAAGGTGCATTTGCACTTGCTTTCAAAAGTAATCACTTTCCTGGACAATGTGTTGCGACCAGGTAAGGCTTTATATACTCTTTTTTGTGTTCTCTGCTCTAGCTTTTTAGGCTTCAAATGTGACCCTGCAACAAATATTTCGTAAACAAGCTCAATATACCTCTGCCTTTGTCTGTTAAACCCTAAACATCCTGTCTTTGCTAATCAGGCGGGGAAGTCCTTTGCTAATCGGTGTACGAAGCAAGTCAAAATTGTCAACTGATCATATTCCAATTCTGTACAGTTCATGTAAGTTACTAGCATGGTAAAACATACTAAGATTTTGCTTTTCATTGTTGTCTGTATGCATGAGTCGGTGTCAATGTTGTAACTAACTGTATTGTACCGCATGCCTTTTCTGACCATACTAATATTGCATCGAATGCTAGTACTAAAATTTGTTAGATGTTCTATATTTAAGACTTACAACTAAATTCGCTGATTGAATGTTGTACTACTATATTGAATGTGTTATTCTGTGAGTGGTTTCTTCATTTTTAGCAGTTGAATGTTATTCCATGAAGAAACATTGTATGACCAACATGTGGCACAATCTGTAAATTATGAAAAAGAGACTAATTTTAGTATTACACATTTTAGAAACACATTAGTATGATCTACATTGTAGCACTGCATATAGTAGATATTAGTAAAATGTTATAGTTCTTAGCTGTACATATTATTACATTGGTATCATTGCTTGCAGTATTCTTTGTTTGGAATTCAGTATTATGTGCAAAATTGTTATTTAATCAATTTTTGTTTTCTTACTCGACAAACGTCAAATGTAATGGAGTCTGTGTTGTTTTCTAAAACTTTTCAAGCTAGTCCATGATATGTTTTTTACTTGATGGTTGTGTAAATGTTTGCCTCAGACAGCGAACAGCGTAGATCTAGTTCAACTGGTGGGATGCGTCGTTTAAGCGAATTTCTTAGAGCGGCCAACCCAGCAAAGGGCACATGCAGATCGACTAAGCCTTGTGAAAACAACACAGAAGGCACCGAGCTTGGTAACTCGACTGCATGGCAATAGTCTCTTGCAACAATCCCATCTTATAGCTTCCTTATACATGACAAAACGCAACATTTTTGTCTTAAATGACAAAATCATCTGAAAAACTGTAATTTGCTGAAACTGTGGAACTGCTGTGCCAATAGTTTCTCACAAAGTGTAAAGGAAATGTGTTTTTACCATCTGCATTTCTAAACTTTGTAATTGCTTAACTTTGAGTCATCAAACTGTAATTTAATGCATCTCATTGTATTGCTGCAATCGGAGCTACCAAAGTCCAATGTGTGTGTTTTTCTGATTAAATTAGTAATTCTTATGTGTTCTTATATTTGTAAATTTGAATTGCCTTTTTGCATAGTTTCATTACTATCCAGTGTCCAATTTTGTTTTCAAACCTCTTTGTTCTAAACTAAAGTGTCAGTATAGTTTCAAAAATTCTTGTCATATTTATGAATCTTTAAGTGTGTGCATGTAGTTTGTGTCAGTGTTGGAATGGAAAAAATTGTAGTTGTTGTAACAAAGAATCATTTAAAGTTGTCAAAATAATGTTTTACTAATTCAAATTTTCTTGACTAATTTGCTTGGCTTGAACCTTTCTCAAAGACTATGTATTTCGATTTCTTGCCTAGTCGGTCTTGTATGCTTAAGAACTAGGCCCTGTAACACACATCCATGTAATTGACTTTGTTAGCATGTTGACTTGAAAATGGCTGTTGGTTGTTAACTCCATGCCCCTTGATTCCACAGCTCAGTCTAATCTCACCAGTTTGAAGATGGGGAGGCTCAACAGTATGACAGAATTGGTTTCTCAGGGGGCCCAGGAAGGCGATGGAATTGAATTCTTTTTTGCCTCAGATGCCAGGTAAGTTGTCAAGGCGTAAAATATTCCTTGTTTGTCAGTTGTGTGTCTGTATGTACATGTGAAATATTAGCTTAACTTCCTGTGGAATTTTGAATGTCAAGTGAAGAGGTTAAGGTAATAAACCTTTATGTATTAAACCCCAATGAGTTCATGGAAAAACGCTAGCAGGTGGTATAATAATAAAGGCCATAAAATACAAAGTGATAAAATTGGACTGTTAAAATTGTTCATGTGACTACATTTATTTACAAAAGTTGTAAAACGTTAACCTTTCCACCTTTAAGTTTTGTATAAAACCCCAATGAATTTGAGAATAGGCAACAACAGGTGTTTAAACAATTATGCTAATTAAAGATAAAAGTGTGTTTTTTAAGAACCATTTTTGTACACAAGGTTTTAAAAGCTGTAAAATGCATTATTTTTTTCAGGTTTTGTACGTATATTAGATAGAAATAACTGTAACAGTGGTGTAAACAACAATTTATTTATTTTAGTGCCATCATCGAGCATACAAACCAGGTGATCTTCCTTGAAGATGATGATGTGGCCGCTGCAGTGGATGGAGGTATGAAATATTTTCTGTTAAATTTATATTTCTCTTTACACTAAAATTAGAAGTTTTTACGCTTATGTACAGCAAGAAATACTTCTAACTCTGTCCAACTTCTGTTTGGATAAAAATTTTTGGTCAAACATACAGCGCTTGTAGATGCCTGATGGTTCTTATAGCTGTAAGCAGTGGTGGGATTCAATTTTTTTATGTCAGCCGGCTCTATCACAATAGTCATATTTTTCAGCCGGTTCTGTCACAAAAAGTTTATTGACAGTAACCAGTAATGCTTACCAGTTAGCTGATCGCATAAAAATTCGTGAGATGGTTTTACAGAACCAGTGCGAACCGTTTGAATCCTACCACTGGCTGTAAGGTATTTTGGTAGCACTACTGAAAATTTATTTTTTAGTCCAGTTTATGTTCTGCAGTTGGTACTCACAAATTCCAATTAGGTCCAATTTCTAATTTATTGCTACATATCTGGATTCCTCCCTTGTTAGGTCTCAGACATTTAGCCAACAAAAGTCAAGTAAAAGGTCAATATACATTGGGCAAAGTTTAATCTTGACAAACACTAGTGTAGGTCATTCCCACACTTGACCAATATTAATAAAATTCTCAGATATGTATGATGTATTTTTATTAATCCTTTTGACATGCAGTACAAAAGTAAAGAATAAGATACCGTTTTATCTATTTTTTTACATTTATCTTATTGTTTTAATTGCCAAGTTTTTAACACACCTTAGACATCAAAAGCTTCCAAAGGATTACAACTTTTACTATGTGCCCCAAAGTTAAAGGCAACCATGAGTCTTATACTATGTTTAATTAAGGAGTTTTTCTTGTGAAGAGTTGAAAAATATCCAAAATCAGTAGTCTGTTTTCTTTAAGCTTGTATTAAGCCAGGTAGTTCCAGTACTGTGGCACACAAATTTATGTTTTTTCAACTGGTAAAACATTAATGGCATGGAAAGCAGTTGTCAATATTAGCTCCATTAACAACATAGCTATGTTTTGAAAGGTAGTCTAGGCTTTTAATGATGACATGCATTTGAATGTAGCACTTGGGAGTCAGATGTGGAACACTAGATATATATTAAATATATTCATGTTGCAATCTTGTCTGGATGTTTTGTAGAATGTGTTTGCATATATGTTGCATGACCATTTGTTTTCTCATGCAAATAACTAAAGTTCTTAGTACTGCAAGCCAAGCAATCATAAAGTTAAAAATATAAAGTTGTTGATGGTCACAAAGTGGTAGTATAAAAGGAGCCCTGATGAAGTATGCAACTGACAATAGTTTTTCATCATCGATTGTAACAAAACAGTGCTCCAGTTTGTTATTGGATTCAAAGGAATAAACAGTCTTTATGGTTAAAACAAAGAAAGTGTTTTTACAACACATTGTTACCATAGCCACTGTAGTCAAGGCAGGTGTGTTTTGATAGTACCGAAACTCATATGAGTACTGTTTGCAAACGTTTTAAGTCGTTGAAGCAAAAACTAATCCAGTACTGTACTGTCAAAATATGTGTGTATATTCAGTAGGGATTGCTACAGATTTTAACATAATTTCTTTAGCCCACCATGGCAGTATTTGTTGACAGTAGACCAAAATAGTCAGAAGGGAGTCCTAAAAAGTGAGTTGTACCACCGTTTTTCACATAGGTCTGAAAACAAATTTACATCAGCTAGTATTGCATCTAAAGTATTGCATTTCTTGCCAAGTTAGCAGTGCATGTGTCTTTAAAATCTTAAAGGTAACAAGTTCACAATTAAAACAGTTATTTTGAAACCAATAAAGTGGATTATAGTGCTCTTTTAGTTTGTTTTTAATTCAATTTAGTGTTGTACAGATGTACACTGATAGCAGGTCTTTGTTGTTTTGAAAGATACCAATGACAACAAAATTTGTAAAATAACTGTATTCAAATTGGACAAGAAAATTAGTACTTTTGATGTGTGTGTATTCTGACAATCTTTGTGCTTGAGGTTTTGGAAAACTTTGGGGTTTTTATAACTTTAGAAACAAAATGTTGTTTTATAACTTTAGAAAGGTTGGGAACCATGTCTAAAAGTTTTTGTAACAAATGAAATGCGTTTCCTGTCCTGCATATCGATTCTCATACATACGCACAGGAAATAGCATCATAGCATGTTTCTGAAATTTGTCCTGTGTTTTAATATGGAACTATACCGTAAAACGGTTTTCAAGCTGAAGAAAGTATAAATGTTTTTTAATTCAGGCTTGAGTATTCATCGCCTCAAAAGAGGCAAGGACGACGAAGCTACGTCACGAGCGGTTATGTCACTGCAAATGGAAATGCAACAAATCATGAAAGGCAACTATTCATCGTTCATGCAAAAGGTAAAATAGTTCAGTTTTTTAGGCCTTACTTTGTAGTGGTTGTTGGTTACCTTACCTTATCAGATATTCCCTGAACAAATTTGCGTACTTGCACACAATCAACTTTGAAGTGTTTGCTTTATTAACCTGGCTGATACGCGTAAACCGCATTTGACGTTTCAAATCCATTTATCAAAGACTTAGCAAACAGCTATTACTCCTGACACGTACTTGTATAGCTTTACGAACCCTTTTCAGCTAGAATTCATTAATTATGTTCATTTTTTTATATTATGCTTGTTGCATAAAAAAAACTTCGGACAAAGTAGATAAGTTGTATTGCAAACGAAATTGAGAAATTGTAAAATAATTTCGGTTAGTCTTTGGAATCCACCAGTTTTAGGTAATTGATTTTGAAATGAACTATCCTTGCACTGATTTTTTGAGCCCAAACCTTTATCAAAGCCAATAAATTGTAAAATTTTACACATGTAATGCTATTTTAATAAATCAAGATCGGCGTTGTTTAAGCTATTTTCTATACTGTCTATTAACGGCTTGTTTAATCAATGACTTGTAAAAACAAGATCTTAGCCTGCTTTATTGAAATCCAAGTTTTGCCTATTAGGGGTCAAATTCCATTTCCAAGTATATATTTCTGCTTCCTCGTATCAAATACTCAATGACGATTACCTTCCTTGTTATCCAGTCATTAGTGTTTAAACAGTAATTAACGTCGGCCTGCAAGCTAACAAACACCCCTTTCTCACAAAGGCCGCATTCTAAAAACCCCAATCGATTATGACGTCATAGAGCGTTCGCCGGTCTTGCTACGTTTAGTACAAGTAATGAATGTTAACTGGTTTTAGTTTTCCAATATATGCTAATAATAAGCTTAAAACATTGTTTATTGAACAAGGGGCACGCACTTTGAAACTGTGGTTTATATAAGCATGAAAAACTTTATCAGTGCATAAGTGTTGCAAGTCTTTCTGTTATATTTCTTGTGACAGTTGCACGTTTACTCAATGTAAACATACAAAAGTTTTGAAAATTCTTAAATAACAATAGTAAAGCAATAGAGCACATATAGCAATAAGGCCTTATTGGTTCAAATACGACGCGCTTAAAATGTGTCCAGAAATGTGACTAACAAATTCGCTACATCGATATTCTGTCTTTTGTGAAATAAAATTGTTAGTTCAATATAACAAATAATATACTTTAAAAAACTGTTTTCTCAGTTTAAGTTGTGCACCCGTTACTTAAACAACCGTATGGCTGTTAATATGTTTACCGAAACGGTGACTTCTTTTGGAAAGTACCGTATGAAACTTGGATAACGTGTTATGACGCCGCAATGGTGGTTGTGGTTTTAAGTTCTAGCGTCTGTTTGCACAATGCCCGATATAGTTAAGTGTTTCTACGTACTCCCGGTATCGAAACTCATAGTGTGGCTTTTAACTTTTCTACAATTATCCTAAAAAACGAAATAACAGAGACTTGGTAAAAAACAGTCATCTCTTGAAAGTGTACACTTTGTTGACATTTTTACCTATACTAAAACCTTTAAACCTCTATATATCAACAGCTCAATAGTCTTGATAGTGCTTATTGCCACGTTTTTTAAACATTTTGACCTCTTTTGCAGGAAATCTTTGAACAGCCAGAATCAGTGGTGAATACCATGAGAGGGAGAATGCTCTGGGATGAACGACGAATTGTTCTCGGAGGACTTATGGACCATATTAACGAGATTAGAAGATGCCGTCGTATTATTTTCATTGCCTGCGGAACCAGTTACCATTCAGCTGTGGCTGTAAGTTGCAGTTGAGATTTTTCTCGTACATTTTCGTTAAATTATTGATTTAAAACCAAGCATGCATAGAATCAAGTTTGTTTAAATACTAAAAAACATTTTGCATCATTAATACACCTAATCAATTAAAAATATTCTATAAAAACGTTAGGTTTTAGCTTACAACAGTTTTTTGGGGGTTTTTATGGCTAAATTCCATCTTAAAAAAAACTTTCAAATTTTTTTCTGATGCGTTGATAAATAGTCATGTGCTATTTTTACGTCATAGACACGCCAGCTGATCGAAGAAATGACGGAGTTACCGGTCATGGTTGAGTTGGCATCCGATTTTCTCGACAGACAAACTCCAATTTTCCGTGATGACGTTTGCTTCTTTATCAGGTAACCAAACTTATTTTTAAACTTTGATTCCAAAAGATTACTATGTTGTAGTTCGCAACAGTCGGTCAGTTTGTCGTTGGATTTAAGTATTACCGTTATCCAGATAAATTGTTACGTTTAATTCATTTTTATCAAACTATTGGTAACTAAACATTACAATTATGTTCGGTGATAGAGATTAGGAATTGTCATATTTCCAAGGTAATGACAAAAAAGATCAGTACAAACTTGGGGCAGAAATACTTATCCCAAATTTATAAATGTATAGGGAAAACAAAATGTAAAAATCCACTGTTGAGATTCTACAGTTTACTATTTACTTGTTTGAGATTGGTAAGTCGAGCCGGGCTTTTAGGGTCTAACTCTAATAGTTCGAATTCGGCCCGGTTTAGGACCTTGGTTTAAACAGAACGAGTTCGGTTTGGGCCTGTCTTTGCACTCGGGCTTATGTGTGTTGTACTTTTATTAACTTTGGGACCTTGTTTTACAAACGGCATTCAAGCTATAGTACTCCGGTCTGCAGTTCTGGTTTGTGTATCTCCAAACCAAAGATTGGCACTTTAAAGTTTAAACCGATAAAACTAGCCATCAGGACTTGCCAACTGGTGGCATATCCGCGCATTAACATCAATACAACGGCTTCAAATTACCACAGATATTATCGGGTAACACGCTACCCACAATTTCGTTACGCCGCGCTGCGTTTTCACACAACGAAAAATATTTTTACGTGGTTATATCGAGTGCACCTGAATAGCTCGACACGCAAAAGGACACTTATGTGCGACGTGGCAATCTTTTCATCAAACTTCGCTTTTCTTCGTTTAGAAGTAGTTGGGCCAAATCCGGGTTAGAACAGGATATGCTTTGCTGAACAAACTTTTGAATATCCCAATACTCATATGGTTTTGCTGTGGCGAATTTCGCGGTGGTTAATGTTATTGATTAAGAACAACGTTTGTACATTTTTTGTACTTAAGAATCATTAAATATTCCGACATATTCATTACTTTAATAATATATAAAGTTGGTGTACGTTGGACCAAAAACAATATGAGTTTTCTTCAATATGATTGGGTAACTGTCCTTAAAGTAAAAGTATTGTGACAAATCATGCTTTTTAACATCTTTTGTTACTCACATTCTTTCTTGTCATTTATATTGGTTATATATGTGTCCTTACAGTTAAGACTAACAAAGCGTTTAACTAATTGGGACGTACCTTACACATCTGATTAAAACTGGTCATCGTGATATTTTACAAGTTTTGTAAACCAAGTCTTGCAAAGAAAAAGCGTTATGTCTCCAGTTGTACCAAATACTGTATGGTACCGCGTAAATTGTATCTTAACACATTGTTTAACACGGTAACGCGGTTTTAATGAACGTAAATCTATTTGTTAACAAAATGATCATTCTTTGACGGTTTGGGCTATTCGGGTTGGTGTGTGGTTTGTGATTAAAACAGCATTTTATTCTGATATCAGATATCCTTTCTGGGCTTATATCACATACGGCACCATGCAGTACATCATTCAGTATTATGTAGCGTTTAGTTCAACTCTGCTGTGACTTTAAGTTGCCAAAAAAACTTTCGAATGACCAAAAATGTGTGCTGACTTTCAAGCAGATATGTTATTAACCATTATGTATCTTAACATTTTACAGTCAATCCGGCGAGACGGCCGACACCTTGATGGCCCTGCAATACTGCAAGAAACGTGGCTCGTTAAACGTCGGGGTCACCAATACTGTTGGCAGTTCCATCTCTCGTCTCACAGACTGCGGTGTTCACATTAATGCTGGCCCTGAAATCGGCGTGGCTAGCACCAAGGTGTGAAAATTTATATGATACTTCGTGCAGTTTGGCTAAAGCTGCAACTTTGTGTATTTTTTTATTCGTCCAGCACCAAGCATGGTGTATCATAATGGGCCCCAACAATTATTCTACTGTTTTTAATTATGGCCCCTTACCTAAAAGGGTTACCTATTGTTTTCATTTGTTTTGTTTTTCTGTATCACGCAAGTTTTCCCCCAGTTGACCTATTGGTTTACCCATAGCCTTGAAATTTTTAAGTTGTGTACTTGCTACAATAATTCTTTATATTTTACTTCATAAGTTTTAGTTCAATTCACTTATTCTTTTAGCCTTTTTGACTCCAGAAATCGTTTTTAGGTTTGCAGGCCTTTTAAGTCGAAAATACAGCCCCTATAGCGCTGAATTTTAAAATAGGTTGGTTGACCAAATTTATACGAGTCCTTAATGTAACTTTTTGGAACTGCTTAAAAGGCCTGTCCTATAAAGAATTGATGGTGCTTTCTGCGAAATATACTTCTGATCCGTGACTTTGTACTTTCTAGGCGTACACCAGTCAGTTCGTGGCCCTCGTTATGTTTGCCTTGATTATGTCTGAGGATCGAGTTTCAAAGAAAAACCGCTACGACGAGATATTGTCCGGACTCAAGGATTTACCAGGTACGTTGCCACAGCAATACGACTATAAAATCATACATAAAGAGTATTATAAAAGGTTAAAATCGATTTACGGTTTAAACAGAAATGATCGACTCGGATGAGTTAAAAGAATAAAGATTGTGGCGGAAAAAGCAATGTTTAAACCAGGGGTGGGCAACCTGCGGCCCGCGGGCCACATGCGGCCCTTGATTAAAGGTTGTGCGGCCCGCAGAGACACTTGGATTTCAAATGTACTGGCAAACGAGTCCAATTATTGTATACTTTTGACCAGATTAGTGCGCCTGGTGCTATTTTTCTGCGACCTGACAGAATGCTGCGAGAATCAAATGCGAATTTTACTTGTAGTAAGGCATTTTTGGTATACAACGAAGTAAAATCACCTTTGTGTGATATAAAGGTGCGGCCCGCGATCTAATGATTGCAATTGTATTTGGCCCCACAGTGACAAAGGTTGCCCACCCCTGGTTTAAACAGTTACTTATTATGTGGTCTGCATAATTAACCGAATGTTTGCTAGTTTTGTAGTCCAATGATTATTATTATACTGCTATAGATGTTAAAATTACTGTTGCAAATTTCAGGTTGTTCCTTTTAAACTATTTTCGCTGTAATCGCGTGGTTCTTATGTCTTGAACTAAGTTATGTTCCAGAAAGGCCAAATTTGCTGTTGATTAAAGTGTTTTGTGCATATTATTATTTTCGCCTCTGAATTTTAAAAGACCACGCCTATTTCAACGAATTTCTAGATATATTTGACATTTCGCGTCTATTTATACCCGTGAGTTTTCG
Source organism: Phallusia mammillata (assembly GCF_965637545.1). Classification (NCBI taxonomy): domain Eukaryota; kingdom Metazoa; phylum Chordata; class Ascidiacea; order Phlebobranchia; family Ascidiidae; genus Phallusia; species Phallusia mammillata. The sequence continues at coordinate 6,157,697 of NC_137257.1, forward strand.
CAGTCAAAATTTATTTGTAACACACTTTTCCGCATACCTTAAAGCAGTTGAACTACAATTTTTGCTGTGATCAGTAATAAGAAATACGTTTTGTTAAGATGACAAAAATAGCAATCGTTCAAAAGTTTTTAGTAACAATACATTTACTGTATAAGTGTTAACTTGCTATTTTACTTTGTGATGCAGAAAAGATCAAAGAAGTATTGGCACTTGATGACGAGATCAAGAAGCTCTCTGAATGTTTGTACATGAAGAAATCCCTGCTCGTAATGGGAAGAGGATTCAACTTCGCTACATGCCTTGAAGGAGCGTTGGTTAGTGCCCAATGAATTTTGTACACTTCATTTCTCTTATTTGTGTTAAAATCACGCCGACTTGTTGTGTGATTTATTTGTCACGGTAATTAAACAAGCAACAAATCAATCAAAAAATTCTTAAGTTGATTTTTGTACAAAATTATCGAGCCGGGTTCGGACTACGTTTATGTCGGAAAGTCTGAAAAACGGGCTTAAATCTAGCCCAGTTTCACTTGACACATGATTTGTACCACGAAATCCACAACGTATGGGCTTAACAATCGAGTTGAGAGCCGGGTTTACAACTGGACATCATGTTTTATTCATTACATTTGGCCCAAATTAGTTGGTCAACAACCTCTTTTGTGACATTTTCACAATATATTATGTCTATAAACCCTTTTTTTAAAACCCACTTAGCCTGAAAGATCTTAATTTCAATATAACGATATGGCATTATTAAAATCAGATCTCAAGGCTTTTTTCAAATACACGCAAGACCGCGAAGCCCACTTTGAAACCATTATCCGGTGCTTGTCATCCTAAACATTTTTACACTTTACATATCAGAATCCCAATTTAATTGAATATAATAATCACGATTTCTGGCAATGCACACTGGTTTGATCTTGGAGGTCTCATGAGTGCAGCTGGTAACAAGACACTGACTGTATGGGCCAGTGTAGCTAGATTACTACACTTTTTGGGAGTAACAGGTTGAAAAGCCACACGTTTATAAACATATTGTAACAAATCTCTATGTTGCGATGCAGAAAATCAAGGAGATAACTTACATGCACAGCGAAGGAATACTGGCAGGGGAATTGAAACACGGACCTTTGGCTCTTGTTGACGACTCAATGCCGGTGCTTATGGTGATAGCAAAGGATCACGTTTACAACAAAGTCCAGAACGCCCTCCAACAAGTCGTGGCCCGTCACGTAAGTTTGTTGTGCAGTAAAGTGTTCTGGAAAGTGTCTGTGGGATGTTTGAATAACCGAAAATAGAAGTTGAACTGAACTTGTGTTTCGTATTGTTGTACCATTGGTGCTGTGAGAAAACAAGAAATAAGGTTTGATTTTGGAAAGTTTAATAATAGCCTCTGTTCAAATAAACTCCTTTCCTGGAACGTTATTATTTGTCTTGATAAACTCCTTGTTTTGATATTGAACATGAATTCTGCTCGCTGTGTCGTCATAGGGTATACATGAAATATTTTTTACTAGGGATGGGTCGAGCGGAACCAGAACCCTAATACTCGGTACCGAGCATCACTGTTTTTGATGCTCGGTGCTCGGCCGAGCAGTTGCACGAACTGACCTGAGCATTTAAATTTGCATTTTCATGCCCTGCTAACATATGAAACTAGTGTTGTAAAGGGTTTCTATGAACAAAAACGAGTGATTTTTCAAATATACTAGATGAAAAAACGAACATTTGCAGTTTTGGCACATCCCTAAATTTTTACTACCAAATGTACTTGCTGACTCAGCAATTATTGCTCCGTTGCACCACCTACCGCAAGTTCCCAAACCAGCGTGTTGTGAGTTCCTGTGTTAGTAGCTCTTAAACATGTTAGAGTCAAACAAAACATGTTCCAGTACAGAGGCATTTATTCAAAATAATATAGTTTTTCAATATGGCCTATGTATCCGATACAAATCAAATCGACCTTCTGGCCGAAACTGGGATTGTATTAAAAAAGAGTATTTTCCGAAAATTCTTGTGTTTGACCCCAACAAATCTGAACTGCTTTTTTCCACGATATCCAAAACCTTGTTGATCAACCAATATTCAATTTTTAGGGTCGTCCTATTATTGTTTGCGAGAAGGATGACACAGAATGTGAGAAATATGCTTCAAACTTGCTCCGTATTCCACACACTGTCGATTGCTTGCAAGGAATTCTGACAGTCATTCCACTACAGCTTTTGTCTTTTCATATTGCCCAACTTAAGGGCCTTGACGTAAGTAAACATATCTAGGAGTTATGAGCAGGACAAAACAGTGTTCAGTTTGGGCACTGTTTTCTCGAAAAGGCTGTACTTGATTCGAAATGTTGAGTTTAAAAATATCGGAATAATTAAATGTAAGGTATTGTTTTAGAACTATAAAGGTTTGAGCAACAAACGAATAGCTTAAATTCAAAATATAACACTTTGTTCAATAATGACTTTTACCTAAAAAATTTTGTCTTTCACAAAAAACAAACATAAAAAAACATATTTAGTGTTGTTGCCTCATACTTTAGTTACCACCTATTTAGTTGATAGTTATCTACCTTTAACTATCTGTAATTATATTACTAGGGATGTAAGCATGGGTCAAGTTTTCGACAAGAATTTGGTTTTATCAGTGCCCAATTAAAATACTGGACATTTTGTTTTTAGGTCGATTTTCCCCGAAACTTGGCCAAGTCCGTTACAGTCGAATGAACATTCCTGCTTTCCCAGTCCTTTTCAATTCCCATCAAAAGTAGCAATGGAAAGTCTATTTTTTTACGAAACCCGCTTCTTAAACACAAACTTCTAGGATTTTATTTTTTGATCCACTGTCAAAACAACGAATACTCTAACTAGACAGAACAGCCATGACATACTTAAAATGAATTAGCTTTTAAAACTGTTCTTGAATCCTACGTTTGAATATGCGCTGGATGGCGCCAAACGGTTAAAGTTTTAATTACCAGTGGGATGTAGATAAAATTTCGGTGCTGTTTGGCACCCCTGTTCTGGTCAGAAAGCATAAGTTCATAAATGCTCATGTCTTATTACAATCTCGAGCATTATGTGTGTCGGACAGGTGCAATACAGCATTAACGTCATACACTTACCAAAGTGGTATTTTTCTATTGTTTCAACAAACTTTGTGAATATAAGCTAGAGTTATTTTGTATTATATGGGTAGCTTTTCGTTGCTTTATTTTTCATGTTGGTTTGTTTCTTGCTCTATAACAGCGCTTCAAAACAGCGCAGTGCTTGTGTAGAAGTAGAATAGTAAATTTTCTGTACGTCTTCAACTTGAAGTTACTGCTGCACTATCAGCATAGTAAAAAAACAGTTGAAATGAATAGCCTACCTCGATATAAAGAAAAACGTGTATCGCTGTTTATACACTTCGATATGGCAACTTATGCGATTATCGCTATGTTGGCTAAAAGTAGGGTTGTTTCTGTGTTAATTTACACAGCCCATTTTCTGAACGTTATATTGCATCAAATTGACAAAAATATAGAATTTAATTTCTTACTAGGAAAGAGGTTATTTGCCTGAACAATTGTTTTCGGTTATACCTATCCACGCTTTTTGTATGTTTTGGTTTAAACTTAAGCGAAGGACCGAAAAAATGTTTCTTAACGTTTTCTTTCGTATCAAAGTTTCTCAAAATTAGATTTAACGTCGTTGAAATGTTTCATTTACGTGGGGCAAAAGTTTTAAAAAAAGTAGCAATTCTAACCCTTGACAGGACTACCGGAAAATACAACAAATACATCGGTCTATATCTATCAAATAAGAATGAAGATTATTTAGGTTTTATTGTAGTTTAACTTTTGTTATGTCAAAAACAATACCTGCTATTTTTTGCAGTCCTAAGACGTTTGTTACGTCGACTAGGCCTAAAAACATTTTTGGTTGCTATTCTGTAAATTTTGTCACCAAATTTCATACTCACAGCACGTAACTCATTTTACATCCAATCCGCCATTTCCTTCGCTTGTTGTTTGTCAAAACAAATATTCATGTCCTTTGCTTATCTGCACTATCTTTGTGTTGTCACTTATTTTGTTGTATTATAGTCTTCGTGTAGTTTGTCGGGTCCAGCTTATATCTCGTAAGTTTTGCATGCAGTAGTATACATAAGCGAGATTTATAATAAAATTTGTATCGTTTTTGTGCAACCTTATTTTTTCGTCTGTTTCAAAGCTCTTAAAAAGTTCTTAAGACATTTGTTGTGGAACCCGTGGAACAGAAAAGCGGCGTTTGGAAAGTGGTTTGTTTAATTTATCTTAAGAATAGAAAAGCGTGGTATTTGCATTAAAGCAGATGTAGATTATAATAGATCGTGTAACTTATAACTCACAAAATAAGTTGTATGGTAAAAAATAAGGTCTGTTTGTCTTCTAACGTTAGCTAAAAAAAACTTATGACCGTACATTCACGACTAAACGTTTTTGGCAAGTATTATATCAGCCTCATTTTAGCAACAATACATTTGCCAGAAGATCATTATTTAGTCCAGGGGTGGGGAACCTGCGGCCCGCGGGCCGCATGTGGCCCGCTTGCCTTTTTAATGTGGCCCCCGTCACAATATTAGTATACAACATAATTTTAGTATACAACATATTTTAGTATAGGTACAGTATACAACATAGTATAAAAAACAATAAAAATTTTATGTACAAATATGTCCTTGAAATGACTTCGACACTTCTGGTAATCTCCCCATCCACATTATGACGCCAAACTTCTAAAAATTGCTACACATTCAACCACTTGCTTTATTTGTGACGTAACAGTCACTCGATTGCCTCTCCTTGCAGTAACAAATCATTTGTCATGTGGTGTATTTTTTCGAATTGCGTTTAGAGCTGTTAGCGTGGATCCTTATATTGGTATTTTAAACATGTTCTTGGAAAAAAAGACAGATCGATATAATGGAGCTAGGGTATTCCAGAAAGAATGGACAAACTCTTATTTTTAGTCGAAATAAGTGATAAACCTGTATTATAATATTATAACACGGAATTTAACAAAATGTTTGGCCCGCCCGAAAATATTGTGCAATTCATGCGGCCCGCAGTGCTAAGTAGGTTCCCCACCCCTGAATTAGTCTATAAGCTAAGTATTAGATTTTTGCGGCTGCAAGGCGTGAAGCGATCTTATACAAGCACAGCTGTTATGTGCTGTGTCAAAACATACTAAAATTGGAAATGATTCCAAAATTTGCTACCAAAAAAGCATCAGTACATCAAAATATTCAAATTTAATCATTCAGTTTGTGAAGGGTATTTCCGGTTTGCATGATTTCGTGACACACCCGAATTTGCTGCAAGTTCTCAAAATTTCGCTCGGCATGATATGTTTTAAAGGTTTGGCCACCTTTTGTTTCGTTGCCCGTTAGCAGTTTTCTCTTTTTCCCCATCAATACAAATAAACAATCATATCATAACTAAATTCTGGTGATTATAGATCTAAATGTTTCCAAAGCTATAAATGTTAGGAGATGAAATACTGAAGCTAACAGATGATATAAAGAAGTGGAATTTGAAAACTGTGCCTTTAGATGCCAAAAGTTAGTCAACTGCCAGCAACTTGAACAGCACCCTTTGGGCAGGAGGCTTATTTTGCGCGGGCCGTCTTCCTGCTGCATTGTTTAGTCGTGCCAGCTTTTGTCATGATAAATTATTTCCTCCCCTGCCTGTGTGACCAACTAGTTAGTGCCTGCTTGCTTGTATTGTTGTTCCAAAGTTAGGCTAGACTGGGTGTTGTATATAAGCGATGTCAAAACAGTCAGTAGCAGTGAAGATTAGAGTAACTACTGATACTGCCTACAGTGTATCGAAAGGCAGTTGTTATAAACATGTCGTTTTAAGTTACAAAAAGTGCTGGCACAGCTGATAAGATGTCAATGCCAAGGTGATGCTATAGGTGTAATCTAAAATACAAGAGTGTTTAATCTACGGCTTTTACCGTTTTGCTGAACCTTGCAGATTACTTCTTACAAGTTTGATTTGTAACTATTAGCTAACACTTGCAAGTTTGGCCTACAGTTTAAGCTAGTTTTTAGACTTGTGGGCTTTATAACATTTGCCATTCAAACTGGTAACCAATTTCTATCATTGCCAAAAACTTACGACTTTTGTTGGAACGCTACAATATTACAAGTTTTGTAAAATAAAACTTAAAAATTGACAATGAAAAAGCGATTTTCGTTAAAATCTATTGTGCACAGAAATTTATCCCACGTCAAAAGCCAAAGTTTTTCCAGAAAACAGATGCAATTTGAAATGTGTATGTCACAATGCAACTTTTAAAGTGTGCAGTGAAAAACAGGAATAGCTGATAAGTAGTGTTTTCGAAGTCTTTATTTAGCGCAACCTTGAACGTGATATAGGGCAATCACTAGCCTCCATTCTGTTAAAGGTAATTTAAGATGGGTACTCAAAATTAATTGCCTTTGCACACATGCAGGCTATTTGTGCACAACTTGCAAACCGGATTGCGTTTATAAAACCAAGTTGTAGTACTGTTTCCTAATCCGTCTCTTCGGCATAGTCAGGTTTTTTTTAAAGTTTGGTTTGGGTGACCGCTAAGTAGTTTTAAGAGACCGCAAGTGTTTCATTTTAATACCAAAAAATAGCCATATTTAATTTTGGGAAACCGCTGGAGAAATTTGGGGGACCGTTTCGGTCCCCCAAAACACCTTAAAAAACACTGGTATGGTATTAAATATTTTGGAAATAAGTAGAGTTTTCAAGCAGCAACGCAGTGGTAAAAGTATGAAATGCCCGGTGGGTTACGTATTAGCAGTTTGTAGAGTTCTCTGTCACAAGTAAAGTTACAAAACTAGGGCATTAATAGAGTCGCATTGACTTGATACACAAACAGTTGATATTAAAGGTGTTTAACACCAACCAATGTATATGCTTTAACACTTTCGCATTGAAAACAAGCTTTACTTGCTCATACGTTGCTATAGCAAGCAATAATTAATGAATGTTGATTTGCGTGAGTTACTTAACCTCAATGTATATTTTTGGCTATTCCCGAACTTTGTAGGCGTTGTTACGCCTCTGTCTTAAAACAAAACGATTTTAGATCATGACAGACTAATGCTCATGACTAATGCTTTTGCAATGCGACATGGCTTTTGTCCCAAAAAACTTCGGTTTTGTAATCTTGGCAACCCTTCCGTCTTAACGAGGCTTATCGAATAAGCTACTGTAAAAGAATTACTGCTTTGTGATGTCACAAGAAATGGATTTACTGTTCAAACTGTTCGTGATTAACCCGATTGTCAAATACAGTTGGAGGTTGCATGACAATAACAGTTGTTTGTTCTTTTTGCGTTGTGTGGCTGTACTTGTTCATAAAACACGTTATGTTGCTAATGTATTTCGATGAAAGTTTTGAAAAGCAGTATAGCCGCTGTAGATAAAGTCTTGTCATTTTTTTCGCTTGTGTCGTTGAGAACAACCTTGATTTACAGTTTGTGATTCCAGGTACCTTTTTGTTACATAGTTTTTGAATGTAAATGTAATTTGCAATGAAATTTGGCCAAATTTCAAGCGGATTCGGTGCAATTCTGTGGATATTTTATCTCGTTGATTTTGTAAAGGTAAGTTGATCACACGATGGTTTAAAAGTAAACTTCATTGCTATAGCCGCCAATAGTGGAAAATTAATGAGGGGTGCTGACTGGACCCCCCTTCAAAGTAGTTATGTTTTGGCCTAACAAACGACAGTTTTACATCAATACAAACGAGTAGGGTCCATTTCCAAGTTTCTGCCATGGTAATATACGACCATAATCTGCTCCTATTTTAAAAGTTTTCTTTTCCTAAGTTGAAAATACATTTCGCTGCACATAGATTGCTTGCCCTGACGTAACGTCTATATTTAGCGGTATAGCGGGATGTAATGCTGTATGCTCTTTTCCTGCGTAACGATTTGAACCGGTTAGTGGTTGTTCGCAGGGAGAAACGGGCATTACGTAATCTGTAAACTGTCCATGATAATTATTATTCAGATTGCATTCCGATGCAAACATGTTCATCCAGTACTGTGCTTTAAACCAGGGTGTCCACAATTTTTGACTTCATTTGGACTTTTGAAGTAATCAAACTCTCATAATTTTCCATTTCCGTTTTAGTTAGCAATATAACACAAAACTTAGGTACACAAGACACGGACTTGAATAACAGCTTTAATAAAAATTTGCTTTTTATTAACACAAAACTATAATACAAAACGTGTTTATTTTTAAAGCATAACTTGCATTTTTCCAACCTCTGTTTTAAGTTTTTATCGTGGTTTGTGTATGGATATTTTTTGCAGTGCAATGAGCGGCAATTGTAAACTTCTTTAAAAACGTGTTACAAAACAACTATTTAAATTATTTTATGGATCTTTTGCAATCGCCTTGTGACCGACCAGTCGATCGCAAGTTGGGTACCCCCTCTTTCAAACGATTATTACGTTGCGCACATTTTCAAGTGATCTAGGGCCCACTTCCGGCTTTTCTACATGATTAATTAGTATCACCACCACAAAATGCACGAAAGAACGCACATTGATATTTTAGGTGAATTGAAACCTCCCAAAGAACTTATGTAGTGAAATTATACATTTACAATGTATTCTACTGGTATACTGTAATATATAGTACCATTATATAGGTAAACTTTCCCACTAAAAACTTACTATTTTTTTCTGACCCTAAGACATAGCACGTATAGTCCACATTTTGTATGTGTGCAATTTTTTAAGTATTTTTGATTGATTTTATTTTCAATCTTTACGGACGAAAAAGCGTATATGTGTAGTGCTAAAAATACGTTAACTAAAGCCCTAAACTGTTTTGCGTGACGGCCAGATATTTTTACTCGCTTTTTGATATTTAGAAAATTGTTTGACTTTGATACAAATAAAATCGGTTCCATTATGAAACATTTCTGGTTTCTGTAGTGGCACATTCATGGAAAATCACGTAGGATTAAAGACCACAACATTGTGAGAACACTAGCGTTAGTTACGAACCATTATGACAATGTGGAAGTTTTAGTATTAAATTATTTTTTGTGGGGTAAGGTAGGCGAGAGCTCGTGTTATCACAAAGTTGTGACAAATTGCCAGTAACCGTGGATTCACCAAGTAAGTTTGCATTCAATTTGGTAACGGAAGCGCGTGGTGACGTTTAATGACAAAACGGCCATTTGGCAAAGAACTTTGTGTTTTTTGAAAAAGTTTTTTGTAAAACTTCTGCCACGTGCAATGCTGTACTCACAAAAGCAAGTTCACAATTTAGAATGCACATGGTAGGTAATGATATGGGTCTTACTGTACATCCTATATTTATTGCTGTTTTGAAGTGTAACATTTAGTTTTTGTTACAAGATCTTCCGCTCATACAGCGGTTCTCAAACTGGGGTCCGCGGTCCTTTAGGGGTCCCTGAGGCAAAAAGTACTTCTATATCCTTATTTGGCGTCAGTTTATGCCTCTGAATCAGTTCAAATCAAAGTAGAATTGAGAATCGATAGACTCCATTACAAAACAATAGCATTTATTGCATGACATTGCAACTAACAAAAAGGAAACTGTTCGCGCACAATCGTAATGTTTTGGTCTTGTCTGTGACGTCACAACTAGTCTTTGGATCATTGTTATGCGCATTTGTGCTTTACCAGCTAAAATCCTGCAATCAACTTTCGTTTTTCTGAAATACACATTCAGGCTTAAGGACCGCGAGCCCTCGAAATAATTGCAAAGGGACCGTCTTGAACAAAATGTAAAAAGTTTGAGAACCATTGCGCAATAGTGGGCATCATATGTAGATGGTCACTGATTAAATGTGTAATTTTTTGTAAGAATAAGAATTCTGATTTGAAAGCACTGTTTCGTCGTCATTTATTTTTCTAGTGTATGAATATTTGCGTTTTAATCTTCGCTCTTAAAATGCTATTTCGTTGATAAGTATAACGATTCAGAACAAGGAAAAACGAGCGACTTTTTTGGTGTTTAATTTTTGTTAAGGCATAAACTTTGAATTTGACGTCCCTATTTACATGATCAGGCTATTTGGTCGAATGATATATTTTTGACTATGTTTAGGCTGAGATTACAATGTTCATCATAGAGTTGGTAAAACTACCTTAAAATACTGAAAGTTTCAACAGCATCTTAATAAAGAAGTCTTTGTTACAGGCCGACGTAGTATGTGACGCTGGATTCGGCTACCCCCTCAGATATTGCTACGGTAAGTTGCTTATTCATTATGACCAAAATAGTGTGTTTCAGCAAACTATAGAAATTAGTAATATCTGTATGTTGGTTTTTGGGAAGTTTGTTAGTCAAATGATACCCCATTTTGAAAGAATATTTCTTGAGAGAACTTACCATAAGTGTATTTTTGCAATGTTGCTTGCTTGTTTTATCCAAACAATATTATAAAAACCTGCTGAATAGTTTAAAACACTATTAATAAAGCAATGCATGTTCCATTGACAGTGAATAAGATTAAATGTATTTCCAAGTTTTGACTTGCTGGAGAATTTGCGCGAGTGTAGTATTCCGTTCCATACAAAAGTTAGACAACGTACTTGTAAAACACTGCCTGGTGGGTTTAAACAAACTCGCTTTAGCGGCAGTTCCTCTATATTTCACTGAAGTGTTTGTTATTATTTTCATTCAACAAGTGTTATGACAGCAAGTGTAACGACAGTGTCGAGTTTGGCCATATTTTTGGATAGTATTAGTATATTTATACTTTATCATAAGATCCCCACAAAAACATTTCAATTTAGTTTTAATGCTCAAAGTTTTATTCACTAAAAATAATTTAATCGTTTTTTTTTTATATAGGTAATTTTGCATCCATAATTAGACACACTTGTAAATAACATTAGAAATGACATTTTCGACTTATACTCATTTTAACAAAAAGTCGGTTTATGCCAACAAAAGTTGTAGAATCAGGGTTAGTTTTTTATACTGCTCACCTTGGTAATAACTGCAATATTTTTCTTGAAAACCTCGAAAGTTGTATATTGTGTCAGAAGCAATTTTGTTGACATGGACAAATCTAGGCGTGGCATAAGTTCCATTCAAAACCACGTAGGCAAATACGTCATCGTACTACTGCCGCAACCGCGCTTATAGAGTTCGACACGTGAAATGTTAGCCGCTGTCATAAGCGACGTAAACAACTATTAGATATGACGTAAACATTTAATCTCACAATATAATGGAATTTGGCGTCGTATATCTGCATATGCACTTAGATTTTAATTCCGTATGGCCAGTGGTGGGATTTAATTTTTTTGTCAGTCGTTACTGTCACAAAAGTCATATATTCCAGCCGGTTTTGCAACAAAAAGTCCATTGGCAGTAACCAGTAATGCTAACCGGTTCGCTGATTTCATAAAATTTCGTGAGACGATTCTATAGAACCGGTGCGAACCGGCTGAATCCCACCACTGCGTATGGCACTAGTCCTAACAGAGTCACTTAAATTGACACACCGTATCGCCGATGAGCTTAAATTTAGCGCTACAAGAAATAAAAGTTAAAATAATTGTGAACAGTTAAAAAATAATTTTGCCACCTGCTGTAAAAGCGCTGTTAACAAGAGGGTAACGCATCAACGAGATGCCGAAAATATGTAAAGCTAAGTCACGTGATCGATAAAAGCGCGCCAACTACTGGCGATAATAATTTGCTTGCAAAAAATACATTTTGTGCGGTAATGTTGGGCTGATGTGAATGTCAGGTCGCAATGATCAGATGCTATTTAGTTACAAATTGCCGAACATTTTGTTAATCAATGTTTTATGTCCTAAAAACGGATGACAAAATATTTGTTGGTTTTTTTAGGAAGTCTTAGTACTAAAGCATCAACTCGAACTTTTACGCCAAAAAATCGTAAAAAGTGTAATAAGTTATTAGCCTACAAAACTGTTATGACCAAATTCTACCACCGCTTTGTATAAGCAAGTAACATCCAATTTTACAAGATCAATCGGTTAACAAATTCTACTACATTTTAATCTTCAACATTTTTAAGTTAAACGAATTAGAGTCATCATGTGTATAGTCTTAGCATAAAAGTTGAATCGTATGCAACTAAGAAAGTAACACAATTTCAACACCGCCTCTAACGGACTAAGTGACTTCCTACCGCGGATGTGTCATGGGCTGATTTATTATCGTCTCGTGATACTGAATTACACAATAAAGATTAATGGGTAGCTACTTGCCAGCACAGAAAACATTTAACAGGGAAGTGTTCGCAAGCTCTTATTTTCCCCGGAATTCGATCATTAATCGTGCTGATTGCTATGTATATCTGCTTTCAGGTATCACGGCGTACTGTTGTGGTAATCACTACCAAAACTGTTGCTGGCAGGAAATATGGAAAGTGTGGTGTAAGTTTCTGTTTACATTATCGTTTCAGCTGTGGTTTTGTTGCCCTGTCTTGAGTGTCAGTTAAATTCTAAAACTCAAGTAAGCTAAATACCAGCTAACCCACACAAAAAAAACTAATCCAAAATTCTACTAAAATTTAGTTAACCACACACAGTATAAATGCGAATTTAAATTTCTGTTTCAAATCAACAAAGTATTTCTTCTTATGTATACACTTAAAAAAGTTAACTGCTAAAACCGTAGAAAATGAAACAACTAAAACTTAAACTAGGGCCCAATTAAAAATATGTTAAATTTTGGTGCTCCACGAGGTTCTTTTGTTTTGTTAAACTGAAGTTGGTGCTGCTAATTTACTATCAATGTAGTGGTTTATCTTTTACACAGATTAAAAAAATAGATTATATCTTGTGCGAATAAAAAGAAACTTACTTCTGCGCAGGGTTTTGGGTTGTTGCATTTGTTGTCATCACGGCAATTTTCTCGTGTTGTGGATATTACTGCAGCAGCAACAACGACGGTTACGGTGGTTTCTTAAGGAGAAATTCGTCATTCAACGTCTTCCGAAGGTTCAGTCGATACTCGCGCAGAGACTCCGAGGAAGAAGCTTGGAAGGTGGGTCGGAGCAATTTCAACAAACTTTCGGTATCTTAATATGTGTATTTGTTTAAAGTTGAAGGTCAGTCCGGGCTTTTCGGGTCAGTTTCGGACCGGTTTCAGGCTTTAGTGAAAATAACTTAAAATTCTGGTATTTATGTTTGTTATAGCTCCGTTATATGCTGCTAATTGGTTGATTCTTGACGAAGTGTAAACGTTAGGGTACTGAGGTTTTTTTTACTCTATGGTGGTCTATAACAAAATAGATAGAAACAGAGGCTTTTCGCATCGGGTTAGGGTTCGAGTTGGAATAAAACTAGGTTGATTGTGCTGCAATTTCACCAATTTTGGGGCCTAAATCGGGCTTGGTCGGTTACAAATGTATGATTTGGGGCGGCTTTCCGGCTTGTACTTTCGGATTCGGACCTCAGTCCATGATTGATTACGATTCTGATATTGTTTGTTTGTTGAAGGTTGGTGAAGTGTAAACTTCATAGCAAAAAGATAGTGATATCTTACATGTTTTAAATTTCACTTTAAACTTACTGGCGGTATTCTATTTAACTTTGTCTCATCTGGTGCTGGTATATGTAAGATAAAGCGGTGATACACCCTAGCAAAACTAAAGTTACTTGACAAGAAAAAAACTGACCAAATCTGAATGTAGATACAAAGACTTACATATGCCTTCCCGAGCATCTATTAGAAAATTGGTGATACTTGACATTCAAATTCATTCTTATATCGATACGATTGGTGCGAAAATGTGTTTGTTTGTTCTTCGATGTCTTCCAAATAGATATTACCAAGGTTCACGTCAATTTACATTTGTAACAAACGGTTATTGCACAATGTGTCATTTACTTGCCTTGATTTTGTTTTAAACCAGAGCTAATGGATGTGGAACTTATAGTTAACTGTATATCTAAGGAACCAAAAATAATAATACCAAGCGCTGCCATAGACAACTGTATAGTCTGTCCCAAACTTTCTTGTGGCGTAACGTGATCTGTGATGTCACAATAGGCAGTATCCATCTCTTCCTTGTAGTTTCGCCGAAAAACTGCCTCAACCCCAATGGTCATAACTTGCGAGTAAATTAATCAAATAAACTTGTTGTTCAGCAAGTCGCAAGCATCTTGGCGACGGTTCTGCAAACAAAGAAACCACGACTTGTGCACAAAAAAAACAACGTTTCTCTCAAAAGAAATACCGCATAATGTACCTCAATTTCTTATGCCCAGATCATGAAACCTAACGACGGCATAACTGCAGCGGTTTAAGCCAACTTACAGTCGTATGTTTTCCTTCAGCAAGCGAAATAAACTTAACCTGGCTTATCTAATCGCTTTCAACATATGTACAGCCATACCGCCCCCAAGTGGAACTTCCTCCTTACTCCCCATCAACCAGCACTGAGATTACTGGGACTTCTGTGGACCCGAATCCACCACAGAATCTTCCTTATTTAGTAAGTATATATGCATGCCCTGATGAAAACGGAGTTGTAAGACGGGGAGGGTTTGGGCTTCGGCGGTTGATATGAAATGGGATTGATACGGGCCTGCCTCTACAATTTTCTCTTGATTTCACCTGGGTTAATCTAACTTTCGGGTCTTATTCGGTCTTACTTTATAACATAAAAATCAAGTTTAGGGCGGGGGGTTTGGGTTTTTGTGCTTTCTGGTATAGGCCTGTTTGGGTCTGCTTATCAAATTTTCTCGCACCCATAATTTGCAATAACTGACAGATTTAAATTGAATTGTGATAAATGGTATAACACTCTTAAGTAAAATTAAAACTTTTTTACATATTCAGTGGTGTTTTATGACTGTTATGCGGTAAATGCAAACTATACTGAAATTATAAAAAATTGATAACAAATAAGCGAAAACAAGCTCTGAAATCCTATATCGTTTCCTCCACTTTGGTGCTTCGTAACCTTTACGGGGTACACGTACCCCTGATTTAAAACCTTCTGTTAAACTGTCAAGTTGTTTTTCTTGAACTAAAAAGCAAGCCTGTCATTACCACAGCTTTCTCATTCACAACCTACTTATACAGGAACCGCCACCCCCATATACAACTGTAGTTTCAAGACCGCAACCAGAATCAACTGAAAGCAGTAACTTGCTTCCCAACGCCCCTGCTGACGCGCAGACTTCGACTCGTAACTACTCGGGAACGACTACTGCTCACCAATGACCTTAACGTCGCATCTTTGCCTACTTCTTTTCAACTAACTTTCATTTCCCTTTTGCAAAGGCTTCAATATATATACACATATTCTTCAGGGCTGGTTCTATGGCCAATCTTGGCAAATTAGCCCCTGCGGAGGTGCTTAAGCGAAATACGCTTTCGCGTAACGCTTACCATTGCGCAAGATTGTGACAATATTGACGCCTTAGCCAAACTTGAAGTGTTTTGTTTTCAAGGCCCTTATATCATTACGTCACATATGTATGATCTATCGGTAGATAAGCCGTATTGTTTCCCGACAACCAGAATTTTACCTTTTGGAGAGGAAGCGCTTATGACAATATTCAGTAGTTTTATGATTTACTTTTTAAACGTTTTGTTTGGAACTAAGTAAATTACCACATCCCATGTTTTATCACAACTTTATTTGCACTGCAGTATATTCACGGCAGGGTAGTAAGTTGAGCAAAGTTTTCGAATCTAATTTGTGTCTAAGTTAAACTAAAACCGACCTTATTCGGGCCTAACTTCACACTACGCAACTTTTATGTAGGAATTTGATTTTTGGACCTAATTGTTTGAAAGATGTCGATTTTAGGATGGGTTTTGGCCTCGTGCTTTTGGATTTGGGTCGCAATTTTGGTTCACTTGCAACTCTTTGTCACAATACTGCTTTCAATGCAAAAAGCCTGTATTTAATATGCGGTACACTTGCTGGATGAACATTTGCGTGGCTGAAGGCAGTGGTCTTGCTCTCAGTTGTAGATTTTTTACTTGCTGTGGTTGTGTTTTTGGTTTTGGTTAAGCTTAGAAACTATTGTGTAATTCGTACATAGTAAAACAAAGCGTAAATGAGCTTATTAAAAAAATGTGCAATAGTATTATTGTTACTTGTATAGTTAATCAGTTTAAAACTATAAGCTACGTGACGTATGGCGATTTGGATCTTTATTATAATTAAGTTCATTTCGTTCGCTGTAACACATTTGTGACAGCAAAAAACAAAATCAAATTTGGCTTGAGATTGATTTTCAACTTCAGCTGCAGAAACTTCGGCTAAACTTGGTTTTTAGACCTTCAGCTGCAGAAACGTTTGTCTTCTCCTCTATTACATATTTCAAGCCTATTTCTGCGTACTGGTTTTAAGTTTTAGACAATTTTGCACCCACCATTTTATTTATTAAAATACTTTCTAGAATTAGTTGTGTTGATTATGGGTAAATTGCAAATTGAATCAGATTTTTTGTGATTCGTTTTCGTTCAAAAATGTGCAATACTGTACTATATAATTTTAATTGTCAAATTTATTGATGTGACGCCAATAAAATTATTGCGATTTTATACGACTATGGGGTAAAAACTGCACGCTGTTGGGGTACGGTTTCTTAAAAAGAAAACACACTACCTTAAAAGATAGTCAACTGCTACGTATAAATTAGTAGACAATTGTCACACAATGACATAAAATCCTCACATTGAGATCAATTTATTTACAATATCAAGTTATGACAAGTTATATTGCCATCTGCATAACCAGGTGGCAAACATTCAGTGTTTTGAAATGCCGGTTTCTGTCTACTGACGAAACTATAAATCGGATTCGGAAACCTGAAACAAGAAGACAAGCAACTTGATGAGGGCGCCTTAAGCAATGCCACCGAAGACAATGACGCAAAAAAGTTCATTGGTGGACTTTCATGGGACGCACAAAATTTTACCCTTCGTGAGTATGTGGGTACAAAGGTGTAGTAAATGTCCTTCGTAACCTGCTTAGCAACACCGTGCTTATGTTGGTAAACTTGCGTATAGCGTATAGATCGTGATAAAGATCAGCCTCGTCTGGATCTCTGATGATTAGTTGATTGAAGCTATACGTTGTAGTGATATAACTTCTGTTGGTATTGAATGAACTTATTTGCACGGCAATGTCTCTAGGCAAAACACCTTCGATGAACTCTTCTCTAGGAGGTAGTTCGAAATAGTCTACTAGATCAAAGAATCTAGCGCACCAGTCTCTGTATACGTTTCTGTAGAAAACCAGCGAACGGCGCGGTGGCACGCCAAGCGGTATTAAGTGTGGCAGGTAAAGACTACCTGTACTTTCGTCCTCACTTTCAGACTGTACCTCGTCAATCAATGTCATGAGTCCAGACTTGGACAACTAGATAATTCTAGTTGTCTAGTTGGGCAAATTAGAGCAAAATGGCGGTAATTCTAGTTCTAATCTAATTTAGAATTATCGATAAGCTCTAATTCTAATTTTAATCTAATTCACAGTTTTCCCAAAATCGCTAGTTTGTCCAACGGCACTTTTAGGCATGTGATCTGAGCATGCATTTTGTAACCAAAGCGCACAAAACCATGCAATTAACAAGACCAAACTACATCACTGAAACACGTTATTCAGTGAAATTTGACACTCAGCTTCGTTTAAACACGTTTTAGATGCACCGAATCGTATTGTTATAAATGTGCAAATCTACAAGTTCAAATTTGAAACAAACTAATGTTGGTTGGCTTAAATCTAATTCTAGTTTGAATTCTAGTTTAATTTCTAGATTTTGAGAAAATTCTAATTCTAATTCTAATTTAATTTGCAAAAAAGGAGATGCTCTAATTTTAATTCTAATCTAATTTGAAAAACCGAAAAAAAATCTAGTTGTCCAAGTCTGCATGAGTCTCGACAAACAAGGGTTTTGTACCTCAAATTTGTTTATTCTTATTCACATAGAATGCTTATTCAAATAGAATGCTTATTCTTATTCAAATAGAATGTTTGGGAAACAAAACAAGTCGTTAGAAATTAATAGTAATAACGTTTACATATAAATTCAAGTTTAACTAGCAACCAACACATTATTTCAATGCAAGTAATTAAACACTAAGCCAAAGAGTTAACTGCGGTAGGACTAAAACTGCTATGAGCCATTACATCAGCGGTACGTTTTATAAATTCATAACACGTGACATTAAACTGTACAACTATGCTTTTGCCGTTGGCGCTTGCACATTTTCTCACACACTAAACAGCGCCAAATTTACCGCACAATACCAAAACATACGATTAAAGCGGGTAAACACCAGATAGCAAGGTCGAACAACCTCCTAATATAACTGTAACAGGGAATATTATCAACTCGAGCATTTTAGCAAGTAAAACCAGCTAATTTGGTAAACAACTATTGCAAGGTTTGCACAAATTATGACGTAATCGCTACAAGTACTTCGAAAAATACGGCAAAGTCTACACTCGACTGCACTCTAAAGAAGGACAGAAAAACCGAACGGTCACGACGATTTGGCTTCGTACTGCTTGACGATCCAAAATGTGTGGATGGAGTTATGAAGTGTAAAGATCCCAAATCCTCTCGGAGCTTGTTATCCAGCTGATTGGACAAAATCTAACTTAACTATCCATCTCTGGAATCCTTCTGACAATTGCGAAACGAGTCTGGGATCTTATACTTATATAGCCAAAGGTTTTTTTCGAAAATCGGGTCAAAATTTTTGGTTTCCGAATCCGGTTTAAACCGATTTGGAGGTTCGGTAGGAGGCAGGAACCGGCTAAAACCAGTTTGAAACTGGAATATTCCGGCGAAAACCCACCGAAAACCGGATTTTTCTTTAATTTTTTGACTCCCCAAAATCGAAAAAAATGAAAGGCTATATCCTTAGGGTTTTTTCGAAAATCGGGTCAAAATTTTTGGTTTCCGAATCCGGTTTAAACCGGTTTGGAGGTTCGGTAGGAGGCAGAAACCGGCTAAAACCAGTTTGAAACTGGAATATTCCGGCGAAAACCCACCGAAAACCGGATCTTTCTTCAATTTTTTGACCCCTAAACATCTAAAAAAACGGAAAGGAATATAGCCTTAGGGTTTTTTCGAAAATCGGGTCAAAATTTTTGGTTCAGAATCCGGTTTAAACCGGTTTGAAGGTTCGGTAGGAGGCAGAAACCGGCTAAAACCAGTTTGAAACTGCAATATTCCGGCGAAAACCCACCGAAAACCGGATTTTTCTTCAATTTTTTGACCCCTTAAATCTAAAAAATGGAAAGGCTATAGCCTTAGGTTTTTTTCGAAAATCGGGTAAAGATTTTTGGTTTTCGAATCCAGTTTAAAGGCTATATGGCCTTAGGTTTTTTCAAAAATCGGGTCAAAATTTTGGTTTCCGAATCCGGTTTAAACCGGTTTGGAAGTTCGGTAGGAGGCAGAAACCGGTTAAAACCAGTTTGAAACTGGAATATTCCGGCGAAAACCAACCGAAAACCGGATTTTTCTTCAATTTTTTGACCCCTCAAAATCGAAAAAATTGAAAGGCTATAGCTCTAGGGTGTTATCGAAAATCGGGTCAAAATTTTTGGTTTCCGAATCCGGTTTAAACCGGTTTGGAGGTTCGGTAGGAGGCAGAAACCGGCTAAAACCAGTTTGAAACTGGAATATTCCGGCAAAAACCCACCGAAAACCTGATTTTTCTTCAATTTTTTGACCCCCCAAAATCGAAAAAATGGAAAGGCTGTAGCCTTAGGTTTTTTCGAAAATCGGGAAAAAATTTTTGGTTCCGAATCCAGTTTAAACCGATTTGGAGGTTCGGTAGGAGGCAGAAACCGGTTAAAACCAGTTTGAAACTGGAATATTCCGGCGAAAACCCACCGAAAAACGGATTTTTCTTCAATATCTTGACCCCTAAAAATCGAAAAAACGTAGGGTTTTTCAAAAAAGCCTTAGGGTTTTTTCAAAAATCGGGTCAAAATTTTTGGTTTCCGAATCCGGTTTAAACCGGTTTGGAGGTTCGGTAAGAGGCAGAAACCGGCTAAAACCAGTTTGAAACTGGAATATTCCGGCGAAAACCCACCGAAAACCGGATTTTTCTGCAATTTTTTGACCCCCAAAATCGAAAAAATGGAAAGGCTAGCCTTAGGTTTTTTTCGAAAATCGGGTCAAAATTTTTGGTTTCCGAATCCGGTTTAAACCGGTTTGAAAGTTCGGTAGGAGGCAGAAACCGACTAAAACCAGTTTGAAACTGGAATATTCCGGCGAAAACCTACCGAAAACCGGATTTTTCTTCAAATTTTTGACCCCCCAAAATCGAAAAAATGGAAAGACTATAGCCTTAGGTTTTTTTCGAAAATCGGGTCAAAATGTTTGGATTCCGAATCCGGTTTAAACCGGTTTGGAGGTTCGGTAGGAGGCAGAAACCGGCTAAAACCAGTTTGAAACTGGAATATTCCGGCAAAAACCCACCGAAAACCGGATTTTTCTGCAATTTTTTGACCCCCCAAAATCGAAAAATTGGAAAGACTATGGCCTTAGGGTTTTTTCGAAAATCGGGTCAAAATTTTGGTTTCCGAATCCGGTTTAAACCGGTTTGGAAGTTCGGTAGGAGGCTGAAACCGGCTAAAACCAGTTTGAAACTGGAATATTCCGGCGAAAACCCACCGAAAACCGGATTTTTCTTCAATTTTTTGACCCCCCAAAATCGAAAAAATGGTAAGACTATAGCTCTAGGGTGTTTTCGAAAATCGGGTCAAAATTTTTGGTTTCCGATTCCGGTTTAAACCGGTTTGGAGGTTCGGTAGGAGGCAGAAACCGGCTAAAACCAGTTTGAAACTGGAATATTCCGAGGAAAACCCACAGAAAAACGGATTTTTCTTCAAATTTTTGACCCCCAAAATCGAAAAAATGGAAAGACTATAGCTCTAGGGTTTTTTCGAAAATCGGGTCAAAATTTTTGGTTTCCGAATCCGGTTTAAACCGGTTTGGAGGTTCGGTAGGAGGTAGAAACTGGCTAAAACCAGTTTGAAACTGGAATATTCCGACAAAAACCCACCGAAAAATGGAATTTTCTTCAATTTTTTGACCCCCCAAAATCGAAAAAATGGAAAGACTATAGCCTTAGGTTTTTTTCGAAAATCGGGTCAAAATGTTTGGATTCCGAATCCGGTTTAAACCGGTTTGGAGGTTCGGTAGGAGGCAGAAACCGGCTAAAACCAGTTTGAAACTGGAATATTCCGGCAAAAACCCACCGAAAACCGGATTTTTCTTCAATTTTTTGACCCCCCAAAATCGAAAAAATGGAAAGACTATAGCTCTAGGGTGTTTTCGAAAATCGGGTCAAAATTTTTGGTTTCCGAATCCGGTTTAAACCGATTTGGAGGTTCGGTAGGAGGCAGAAACTGGCTAAAACCAGTTTGAAACTGGAATATTCCGACAAAAACCCACCGAAAAATGGAATTTTCTTCAATTTTTTGAGCCCCAAAATCAAAAAATGGAAAGGCTGTAGCCTTAGGTTTTTTTCGAAAATCGGGTAAACATTTTTGGTTTCCGAATCCGGTTTAAACCGGTTTGGAGGTTCGGTAGGAGGCAGAAACCGGTTAAAACCAGTTTGAAACTGGAATATTCCGAGGAAAACCTACCGAAAAACGGATTTTTCATCAAAATCTTGACCCTTAAAAATCTGAAAAACGGAAAGGCTATAGCCTTAGGTTTTTTTTCGAAAATCGGGTTAAAATTTTTGGTTTTCGAATCCGGTTTAAACCGGTTTGGAGGTTTGGTAGGAGGCAGAAACCGGCTAAAACCAGTTTGAAACTGGAGTATTCCGAGGAAAACCTACCGAAAACCGGATTTTCTTCATTTTTTTGACCCCCCAAAATCAAAAAAATGGAAAGGCTAGCCTTAGGTTTTTTTCGAAAATCGGGTCAAAATTTTTGGTTTCCGAATCCGGTTTAAACCGGTTTGAAAGTTCGGTAGGAGGCAGAAACCGACTAAAACCAGTTTGAAACTGGAATATTCCGGCGAAAACCTACCGAAAACCGGATTTTTCTTCAATTTTTTGACCCCCCAAAATCGAAAAAATGGAAAGACTATGGCCTTAGGGTTTTTTCGAAAATCGGGTCAAAATTTTGGTTTCCGAATCCGGTTTAAACCGGTTTGGAAGTTCGGTAGGAGGCAGAAACCGACTAAAACCAGTTTGAAACTGGAATATTCCGGCGAAAACCCACCGAAAACCGGATTTTTCTTCAATTTTTTGACCCACCAAAATCGAAAAAATGGTAAGACTATAGCTCTAGGGCAGGGGCGGGCAACTTCTCCAGTCGGCGGGCCTGATATGGGAAAATGAAGTACTTGGCGGGCCGGATTCCTGAATCGATACATGAATCGCGTATTTATCCAGTGATTTAAAACGGATTTTTGACCACCTAAACCAGTGGTTCCCAACCTTTCGTGGACCATGGCCCCCTCAAAGTAACTTTTTGGCCTCGTGGCCCCCTTCAAGTTACCATGTAAGACCTGTGGCCCCCTTAAACTGTAAATAACAATCTCGCGTTGGAATGCGGTATTAATTTTGGTCTTAAACAGACCTAATAGAGTAAACGAGCGTGATAAACCTCACTATAAACAAATAGTATGTGAAATAGTCGATTAAATTCGCGAAAAAAGTTAAAGTGAAAATTACTTTTAGTCAATTTAGTGGGTGTTTCTTGTGAATCTACGCCCGTGGCCCCCCGGAACACAGCTCGTGCCCCCCCTGGGGGGCCATGGGCCCTGGTTGGGAACCACTGACCTAAACCAAGTACAATCAAGAACGTCACAATTACAATACAGTCCAAACAATCTAACTGAAATAACATAAAATTATTCACCACAGCAAATTTAATGCATACACCACAGACTTAGATACTGCTGAAACACTAATTAGGCTACACGTGTGGAAACAAAGGAAACCGTGAAAGCAGGCCACACACAAGTTTGGCAGTTATGTCGTAACAATGGACGTAAGGTGCAATGGTAAAAACGGTGGAAAACTTTTTTGCTATTGGGGAGCGTTACTGTCCGTTACAACTATAATTTGACGTAGTAAGCAAGTAGTGGGGGATTTCGGCAGACTGTGGCCGCGGGCCACATTATCATGTAAGACCGGATACTGTCTGCGGGCCGCTCAAAATCCCGTCGCGGGCCGGATCCGGCCCGCGGGCCGTATGTTGCCCGCCCCTGCTCTAGGGTGTTTTCGAAAATCGGGTCAAAATTTTTGGTTTCCGAATCCGGTTTAAACCGGTTTGGAGGTTCGGTAGGAGGCAGAAACCGGCTAAAACCAGTTTGAAACTGGAATATTCCGAGGAAAACCCACAGAAAACCGGATTTTTCTTCAAATTTTTGACCCCCAAAATCGAAAAAATGGTAAGACTATAGCTCTAGGGTGTTTTCGAAAATCGGGTCAAAATTTTTGGTTTCCGAATCCGGTTTAAACCGGTTTGGAGGTTCGGTAGGAGGCAGAAACTGGTTAAAACCAGTTTGAAACTGGAATATTCCATCAAAAACCCACCGAAAAATGGAATTTTCTTCAATTTTTTGAGCCCCAAAATCAAAAAATGGAAAGGCTGTAGCCTTAGGTTTTTTTCGAAAATCGGGTAAACATTTTTGGTTTCCGAATCCGGTTTAAACCGGTTTGGAGGTTCGGTAGGAGGCAGAAACCGGTTAAAACCAGTTTGAAACTGGAATATTCCGAGGAAAACCTACCGAAAAACGGATTTTTCATCAAAATCTTGACCCTTAAAAATCTAAAAAACGGAAAGGCTATAGCCTTAGGTTTTTTTTCGAAAATCGGGTTAAAATTTTTGGTTTTCGAATCCGGTTTAAACCGGTTTGGAGGTTTGGTAGGAGGCAGAAACCGGCTAAAACCAGTTTGAAACTGGAATATTCCGAGGAAAACCTACCGAAAACCGGATTTTTCTTCAATTTTTTGACCCCCCAAAATCGAAAAAAATGGAAAGGCCATAGCCTTAGGTTTTTTCGAAAATCGGGTCAAAATTTTGGTTTCCGAATCCGGTTTAAACCGGTTTGGAAGTTCGGTAGGAGGCAGAAACCGGCTAAAACCAGTTTGAAACTGGAATATTCCGAGGAAAACCTACCGAAAAACGGATTTTTCTTCAATATCTTGACCCTTAAAAATCTAAAAAACGGAAAGGCTATACCCTTAGGGTTTTTTCGAAAATCGGGTTAAAATTTTTGGTTTCCGAATCCGGTTTAAACTGCTTTGGAGGTTCGGTAGGAGGCAGAAACCGGCTAAAACCAGTTTGAAACTGGAATATTCCGAGGAAAACCCACAGAAAACCGGATTTTTCTTCAATTTTTGACCCCCCCAAAATCGAAAAAATGGAAAGGCTGTAGCCTTAGGGTTTTTTCGAAAATTGGGTCAAAATTTTTGGTTTCCGAATCCGGTTTAAACCGCTTTGGAGGTTCGGTAGGAGGCAGAAACCGGTTAAAACCAGTTTGAAACTGGAATATTCCGGCGAAAACCTACCAAAAAACGGATTTTTCTTCAATATCTTGACCCCTAAAAATCTAAAAAAACGGAAAGGCTATAGCCTTAGGGTTTTTTCGAAAATCGGGTTAAAATTTTTGGTTTTCGAATCCGGTTTAAACCGGTTTGGAGGTTTGGTAGGAGGCAGAAACCGGCTAAAACCAGTTTGAAACTGGAATATTCCGAGGAAAACCTACCGAAAACCGGATTTTTCTTCAAATTTTGACCCCAAAAATCGAAAAAATGGAAAGGCTGTAGCCTTAGGTTTTTTTTCGAAAATCGGGTCAAAATTTTGGTTTCCGAATCCGGTTTAAACCGGTTTGAAAGTTCGGTAGGAGGCAGAAACCGACTAAAACCAGTTTGAAATTGGAATATTCCGGCGAAAACCTACCGAAAACCAGATTTTTCTTCAATTTTTTGAGCCCCAAAATCGAAAAAATGGAAAGACTATAGCCTTAGGGTTTTTTCGAAAATCGGGTAAACATTTTTGGTTTTCGAATCCGGTTTAAACCGGTTTGGAGGTTTGGTAGGAGGCAGAAACCGAATAAAACCAGTTTGAAACTGGAATATTCCGAGGAAAACCCACAGAAAACCGGATTTTTCTTCAATTTTTGACACCCCCAAAATCGAAAAAATGGAAAGGCTGTAGCCTTAGGGTTTTTTCGAAAATTGGGTCAATATTTTTGGTTCCGAATCCGGTTTAAACCGGTTTGGAGGTTCGGTAGGAGGCAGAAACTGGCTGAAACCAGTTTGAAACTGGAATATTCCGGCAAAAACCCACCGAAAACCGGATTTTTCTTCAATATTTTCACCCCTAAAAAATCTGAAAAACGGAAAGGCTATAGCCTTAGGGTGTTTTCGAAAATCGGGTCAAAATTTTTGGTTTCCGAATCCGGTTTAAACCGGTTTGGAGGTTCGGTAGGAGGCAGAAACTGGCTAAAACCAGTTTGAAACTGGAATATTCCGACAAAAACCCACCGAAAAACGGATTTTTCTTCAATTTTTTGAGCGCCAAAATCGAAAAAATGGAAAGGCTATAGCTCTAGGGTGTTTTCGAAAATCGGGTCAAAATTTTTGGTTTCCGAATCCGGTTTAAACCGGTTTGGAGGTTCGGTAGGAGGCAGAAACCGACTAAAACCAGTTTGAAATTGGAATATTCCGGCGAAAACCTACCGAAAACCGGAATTTTCTTCAATTTTTTGAGCCCCAAAATCGAAAAAATGGAAAGACTATAGCCTTAGGGTTTTTTCGAAAATCGGGTGAACATTTTTGGTTTTCGAATCCGGTTTAAACCGGTTTGGAGGTTTGGTAGGAGGCAGAAACCGAATAAAACCAGTTTGAAACTGGAATATTCCGAGGAAAACCCACAGAAAACCGGATTTTTCTTCAATTTTTGACCCCCCCAAAATCGAAAAAATGGAAAGGCTGTAGCCTTAGGGTTTTTTCGAAAATTGGGTCAATATTTTTGGTTCCGAATCCGGTTTAAACCGGTTTGGAGGTTCGGTAGGAGGCAGAAACTGGCTGAAACCAGTTTGAAACTGGAATATTCCGGCAAAAACCCACCGAAAACCGGATTTTTTTTCAATATTTTGACCCCTAAAAAATCTGAAAAACGGAAAGGCTATAGCCTTAGGGTGTTTTCGAAAATCGGGTCAAAATGTTTGGATTCCGAATCCGGTTTAAACCGGTTTGGAGGTTCGGTAGGAGGCAGAAACCGGCTAAAACCAGTTTGAAACTGGAATATTCCGGCAAAAACCCACCGAAAACCGGATTTTTCTTCAATTTTTTGACCCCCCAAAATCGAAAAAATGGAAAGACTATAGCTCTAGGGTGTTTTCGAAAATCGGGTCAAAATTTTTGGTTTCCGAATCCGGTTTAAACCGATTTGGAGGTTCGGTAGGAGGCAGAAACTGGCTAAAACCAGTTTGAAACTGGAATATTCCGACAAAAACCCACCGAAAAATGGAATTTTCTTCAATTTTTTGAGCCCCAAAATCAAAAAATGGAAAGGCTGTAGCCTTAGGTTTTTTTCGAAAATCGGGTAAACATTTTTGGTTTCCGAATCCGGTTTAAACCGGTTTGGAGGTTCGGTAGGAGGCAGAAACCGGTTAAAACCAGTTTGAAACTGGAATATTCCGAGGAAAACCTACCGAAAAACGGATTTTTCATCAAAATCTTGACCCTTAAAAATCTGAAAAACGGAAAGGCTATAGCCTTAGGTTTTTTTTCGAAAATCGGGTCAAATTTTTGGTTTTCGAATCCGGTTTAAACCGGTTTGGAGGTTTGGTAGGAGGCAGAAACCGGCTAAACCCAGTTTGAAACTGGAATATTCCGAGGAAAACCTACCGAAAACCGGATTTTTCTTCATTTTTTTGACCCCCCAAAATCAAAAAAATGGAAAGGCTAGCCTTAGGTTTTTTTCGAAAATCGGGTCAAAATTTTTGGTTTCCGAATCCGGTTTAAACCGGTTTGAAAGTTCGGTAGGAGGCAGAAACCGACTAAAACCAGTTTGAAACTGGAATATTCCGGCGAAAACCTACCGAAAACCGGATTTTTCTTCAATTTTTTGACCCCCCAAAATCGAAAAAATGGAAAGACTATGGCCTTAGGGTTTTTTCGAAAATCGGGTCAAAATTTTGGTTTCCGAATCCGGTTTAAACCGGTTTGGAAGTTCGGTAGGAGGCAGAAACCGACTAAAACCAGTTTGAAACTGGAATATTCCGGCGAAAACCCACCGAAAACCGGATTTTTCTTCAATTTTTTGACCCACCAAAATCGAAAAAATGGTAAGACTATAGCTCTAGGGCAGGGGCGGGCAACTTCTCCAGTCGGCGGGCCTGATATGGGAAAATGAAGTACTTGGCGGGCCGGATTCCTGAATCGATACATGAATCGCGTATTTATCCAGTGATTTAAAACGGATTTTTGACCACCTAAACCAGTGGTTCCCAACCTTTCGTGGACCATGGCCCCCTCAAAGTAACTTTTTGGCCTCGTGGCCCCCTTCAAGTTACCATGTAAGACCTGTGGCCCCCTTAAACTGTAAATAACAATCTCGCGTTGGAATGCGGTATTAATTTTGGTCTTAAACAGACCTAATAGAGTAAACGAGCGTGATAAACCTCACTATAAACAAATAGTATGTGAAATAGTCGATTAAATTCGCGAAAAAAGTTAAAGTGAAAATTACTTTTAGTCAATTTAGTGGGTGTTTCTTGTGAATCTACGCCCGTGGCCCCCCGGAACACAGCTCGTGCCCCCCCTGGGGGGCCATGGGCCCTGGTTGGGAACCACTGACCTAAACCAAGTACAATCAAGAACGTCACAATTACAATACAGTCCAAACAATCTAACTGAAATAACATAAAATTATTCACCACAGCAAATTTAATGCATACACCACAGACTTAGATACTGCTGAAACACTAATTAGGCTACACGTGTGGAAACAAAGGAAACCGTGAAAGCAGGCCACACACAAGTTTGGCAGTTATGTCGTAACAATGGACGTAAGGTGCAATGGTAAAAACGGTGGAAAAGTTTTTTGCTATTGGGGAGCGTTACTGTCCGTTACAACTATAATTTGACGTAGTAAGCAAGTAGTGGGGGATTTCGGCAGACTGTGGCCGCGGGCCACATTATCATGTAAGACCGGATACTGTCTGCGGGCCGCTCAAAATCCCGTCGCGGGCCGGATCCGGCCCGCGGGCCGTATGTTGCCCGCCCCTGCTCTAGGGTGTTTTCGAAAATCGGGTTAAAATTTTTGGTTTTCGAATCCGGTTTAAACCGGTTTGGAGGTTCGGTAGGAGGCAGAAACCGGCTGAAACCAGTTTGAAACTGGAATATTCCGAGGAAAACCCACAGAAAACCGGATTTTTCTTCAAATTTTTGACCCCCAAAATCGAAAAAATGGTAAGACTATAGCTCTAGGGTGTTTTCGAAAATCGGGTCAAAATTTTTGGTTTCCGAATCCGGTTTAAACCGGTTTGGAGGTTCGGTAGGAGGCAGAAACTGGTTAAAACCAGTTTGAAACTGGAATATTCCATCAAAAACCCACCGAAAAATGGAATTTTCTTCAATTTTTTGAGCCCCAAAATCAAAAAATGGAAAGGCTGTAGCCTTAGGTTTTTTTCGAAAATCGGGTAAACATTTTTGGTTTCCGAATCCGGTTTAAACCGGTTTGGAGGTTCGGTAGGAGGCAGAAACCGGTTAAAACCAGTTTGAAACTGGAATATTCCGAGGAAAACCTACCGAAAAACGGATTTTTCATCAAAATCTTGACCCTTAAAAATCTAAAAAACGGAAAGGCTATAGCCTTAGGTTTTTTTTCGAAAATCGGGTTAAAATTTTTGGTTTTCGAATCCGGTTTAAACCGGTTTGGAGGTTTGGTAGGAGGCAGAAACCGGCTAAAACCAGTTTGAAACTGGAATATTCCGAGGAAAACCTACCGAAAACCGGATTTTTCTTCAATTTTTTGACCCCCCAAAATCGAAAAAAATGGAAAGGCCATAGCCTTAGGTTTTTTCGAAAATCGGGTCAAAATTTTGGTTTCCGAATCCGGTTTAAACCGGTTTGGAGGTTCGGTAGGAGGCAGAAACTGGCTGAAACCAGTTTGAAACTGGAATATTCCGAGGAAAACCTACCGAAAACCGGATTTTTCTTCAATTTTTTGACCCCCAAAAATCGAAAAAATGGAAAGGCCATAGCCTTAGGTTTTTTCGAAAATCGGGTCAAAATTTTGGTTTCCGAATCCGGTTTAAACCGGTTTGGAAGTTCGGTAGGAGTCAGAAACCGGCTAAAACCAGTTTGAAACTGGAATATTCCGAGGAAAACCTACCGAAAAACGGATTTTTCTTCAATATCTTGACCCTTAAAAATCTAAAAAACGGAAAGGCTATACCCTTAGGGTTTTTTCGAAAATCGGGTTAAAATTTTTGGTTTCCGAATCCGGTTTAAACTGCTTTGGAGGTTCGGTAGGAGGCAGAAACCGGCTAAAACCAGTTTGAAACTGGAATATTCCGAGGAAAACCCACAGAAAACCGGATTTTTCTTCAATTTTTGACCCCCCCAAAATCGAAAAAATGGAAAGGCTGTAGCCTTAGGGTTTTTTCGAAAATTGGGTCAAAATTTTTGGTTTCCGAATCCGGTTTAAACCGCTTTGGAGGTTCGGTAGGAGGCAGAAACCGGTTAAAACCAGTTTGAAACTGGAATATTCCGGCGAAAACCTACCAAAAAACGGATTTTTCTTCAATATCTTGACCCCTAAAAATCTAAAAAAACGGAAAGGCTATAGCCTTAGGGTTTTTTCGAAAATCGGGTTAAAATTTTTGGTTTTCGAATCCGGTTTAAACCGGTTTGGAGGTTTGGTAGGAGGCAGAAACCGGCTAAAACCAGTTTGAAACTGGAATATTCCGAGGAAAACCTACCGAAAACCGGATTTTTCTTCAAATTTTGACCCCCCAAAATCGAAAAAATGGAAAGGCTGTAGCCTTAGGGTTTTTTTCGAAAATCGGGTCAAAATTTTGGTTTCCGAATCCGGTTTAAACCGGTTTGAAAGTTCGGTAGGAGGCAGAAACCGACTAAAACCAGTTTGAAATTGGAATATTCCGACAAAAACCCACCGAAAAACGGATTTTTCTTCAATTTTTTGAGCGCCAAAATCGAAAAAATGGAAAGGCTATAGCTCTAGGGTGTTTTCGAAAATCGGGTCAAAATTTTTGGTTTCCGAATCCGGTTTAAACCGGTTTGGAGGTTCGGTAGGAGGCAGAAACCGACTAAAACCAGTTTGAAATTGGAATATTCCGGCGAAAACCTACCGAAAACCGGAATTTTCTTCAATTTTTTGAGCCCCAAAATCGAAAAAATGGAAAGACTATAGCCTTAGGGTTTTTTCGAAAATCGGGTGAACATTTTTGGTTTTCGAATCCGGTTTAAACCGGTTTGGAGGTTTGGTAGGAGGCAGAAACCGAATAAAACCAGTTTGAAACTGGAATATTCCGAGGAAAACCCACAGAAAACCGGATTTTTCTTCAATTTTTGACCCCCCCAAAATCGAAAAAATGGAAAGGCTGTAGCCTTAGGGTTTTTTCGAAAATTGGGTCAATATTTTTGGTTCCGAATCCGGTTTAAACCGGTTTGAAGGTTTGGTAGGAGGCAGAAACTGGCTGAAACCAGTTTGAAACTGGAATATTCCGGCAAAAACCCACCGAAAACCGGATTTTTCTTCAATATTTTGACCCCTAAAAAATCTGAAAAACGGAAAGGCTATAGCCTTAGGGTGTTTTCGAAAATCGGGTCAAAATTTTTGGTTTCCGAATCCGGTTTAAACCGGTTTGGAGGTTCGGTAGGAGGCAGAAACCGGCTAAAACCAGTTTGAAACTGGAATATTCCGAGGAAAACCTACCGAAAAACGGATTTTTCTTCAATATCTTGACCCTTAAAAATCTAAAAAACGGAAAGGCTATAGCCTTAGGGTTTTTTCGAAAATCGGGTTAAAATTTTTGGTTTTCGAATCCGGTTTAAACCGGTTTGGAGGTTTGGTAGGAGGCAGAAACCGGCTAAAACCAGTTTGAAACTGGAATATTCCGAGGAAAACCTACCGAAAACCGGATTTTTCTTCAAATTTTGACCCTTAAAAATCTAAAAAACGGAAAGGCTATACCCTTAGGGTTTTTTCGAAAATCGGGTTAAAATTTTTGGTTTCCGAATCCGGTTTAAACTGCTTTGGAGGTTCGGTAGGAGGCAGAAACCGGCTAAAACCAGTTTGAAACTGGAATATTCCGAGGAAAACCCACAGAAAACCGGATTTTTCTTCAATTTTTGACCCCCCCAAAATCGAAAAAATGGAAAGGCTGTAGCCTTAGGGTTTTTTCGAAAATTGGGTCAAAATTTTTGGTTTCCGAATCCGGTTTAAACCGCTTTGGAGGTTCGGTAGGAGGCAGAAACCGGTTAAAACCAGTTTGAAACTGGAATATTCCGGCGAAAACCTACCAAAAAACGGATTTTTCTTCAATATCTTGACCCCTAAAAATCTAAAAAAACGGAAAGGCTATAGCCTTAGGGTTTTTTCGAAAATCGGGTTAAAATTTTTGGTTTTCGAATCCGGTTTAAACCGGTTTGGAGGTTTGGTAGGAGGCAGAAACCGGCTAAAACCAGTTTGAAACTGGAATATTCCGAGGAAAACCTACCGAAAACCGGATTTTTCTTCAAATTTTGACCCCCCAAAATCGAAAAAATGGAAAGGCTGTAGCCTTAGGGTTTTTTTCGAAAATCGGGTCAAAATTTTGGTTTCCGAATCCGGTTTAAACCGGTTTGAAAGTTCGGTAGGAGGCAGAAACCGACTAAAACCAGTTTGAAATTGGAATATTCCGGCGAAAACCTACCGAAAACCGGATTTTTCTTCAATTTTTTGAGCCCCAAAATCGAAAAAATGGAAAGACTATAGCCTTAGGGTTTTTTCGAAAATCGGGTAAACATTTTTGGTTTTCGAATCCGGTTTAAACCGGTTTGGAGGTTTGGTAGGAGGCAGAAACCGAATAAAACCAGTTTGAAACTGGAATATTCCGAGGAAAACCCACAGAAAACCGGATTTTTCTTCAATTTTTGACACCCCCAAAATCGAAAAAATGGAAAGGCTGTAGCCTTAGGGTTTTTTCGAAAATTGGGTCAATATTTTTGGTTCCGAATCCGGTTTAAACCGGTTTGGAGGTTCGGTAGGAGGCAGAAACTGGCTGAAACCAGTTTGAAACTGGAATATTCCGGCAAAAACCCACCGAAAACCGGATTTTTCTTCAATATTTTCACCCCTAAAAAATCTGAAAAACGGAAAGGCTATAGCCTTAGGGTGTTTTCGAAAATCGGGTCAAAATTTTTGGTTTCCGAATCCGGTTTAAACCGGTTTGGAGGTTCGGTAGGAGGCAGAAACTGGCTAAAACCAGTTTGAAACTGGAATATTCCGACAAAAACCCACCGAAAAACGGATTTTTCTTCAATTTTTTGAGCGCCAAAATCGAAAAAATGGAAAGGCTATAGCTCTAGGGTGTTTTCGAAAATCGGGTCAAAATTTTTGGTTTCCGAATCCGGTTTAAACCGGTTTGGAGGTTCGGTAGGAGGCAGAAACCGACTAAAACCAGTTTGAAATTGGAATATTCCGGCGAAAACCTACCGAAAACCGGAATTTTCTTCAATTTTTTGAGCCCCAAAATCGAAAAAATGGAAAGACTATAGCCTTAGGGTTTTTTCGAAAATCGGGTGAACATTTTTGGTTTTCGAATCCGGTTTAAACCGGTTTGGAGGTTTGGTAGGAGGCAGAAACCGAATAAAACCAGTTTGAAACTGGAATATTCCGAGGAAAACCCACAGAAAACCGGATTTTTCTTCAATTTTTGACCCCCCCAAAATCGAAAAAATGGAAAGGCTGTAGCCTTAGGGTTTTTTCGAAAATTGGGTCAATATTTTTGGTTCCGAATCCGGTTTAAACCGGTTTGAAGGTTCGGTAGGAGGCAGAAACTGGCTGAAACCAGTTTGAAACTGGAATATTCCGGCAAAAACCCACCGAAAACCGGATTTTTCTTCAATATTTTGACCCCTAAAAAATCTGAAAAACGGAAAGGCTATAGCCTTAGGGTGTTTTCGAAAATCGGGTCAAAATTTTTGGTTTCCGAATCCGGTTTAAACCGGTTTGGAGGTTCGGTAGGAGGCAGAAACCGGCTAAAACCAGTTTGAAACTGGAATATTCCGAGGAAAACCTACCGAAAAACGGATTTTTCTTCAATATCTTGACCCTTAAAAATCTAAAAAACGGAAAGGCTATAGCCTTAGGGTTTTTTCGAAAATCGGGTTAAAATTTTTGGTTTTCGAATCCGGTTTAAACCGGTTTGGAGGTTTGGTAGGAGGCAGAAACCGGCTAAAACCAGTTTGAAACTGGAATATTCCGAGGAAAACCTACCGAAAACCGGATTTTTCTTCAAATTTTGACCCCTAAAAATCGAAAAAATGGAAAGGCTGTAGCCTTAGGGTTTTTTTCGAAAATCGGGTCAAAATTTTGGTTTCCGAATCCGGTTTAAACCGGTTTGAAAGTTCGGTAGGAGGCAGAAACCGACTAAAACCAGCTTGAAACTGGAATATTCCGGCGAAAACCTACCGAAAACCGGATTTTTCTTCAATTTTTTGAGCCCCAAAATCGAAAAAATGGAAAGACTATAGCCTTAGGGTTTTTTCGAAAATCGGGTAAACATTTTTGGTTTTCGAATCCGGTTTAAACCGGTTTGGAGGTTTGGTAGGAGGCAGAAACCGAATAAAACCAGTTTGAAACTGGAATATTCCGAGAAAAACCCACAGAAAACCGGATTTTTCTTCAATTTTTGACACCCCCAAAATCGAAAAAATGGAAAGGCTGTAGCCTTAGGGTTTTTTCGAAAATTGGGTCAATATTTTTGGTTCCGAATCCGGTTTAAACCGGTTTGGAGGTTCGGTAGGAGGCAGAAACTGGCTGAAACCAGTTTGAAACTGGAATATTCCGGCAAAAACCCACCGAAAACCGGATTTTTCTTCAATATTTTCACCCCTAAAAAATCTGAAAAACGGAAAGGCTATAGCCTTAGGGTGTTTTCGAAAATCGGGTCAAAATTTTTGGTTTCCGAATCCGGTTTAAACCGGTTTGGAGGTTCGGTAGGAGGCAGAAACTGGCTAAAACCAGTTTGAAACTGGAATATTCCGACAAAAACCCACCGAAAAACGGATTTTTCTTCAATTTTTTGAGCGCCAAAATCGAAAAAATGGAAAGGCTATAGCTCTAGGGTGTTTTCGAAAATCGGGTCAAAATTTTTGGTTTCCGAATCCGGTTTAAACCGGTTTGGAGGTTCGGTAGGAGGCAGAAACCGACTAAAACCAGTTTGAAATTGGAATATTCCGGCGAAAACCTACCGAAAACCGGATTTTTCTTCAATTTTTTGAGCCCCAAAATCGAAAAAATGGAAAGACTATAGCCTTAGGGTTTTTTCGAAAATCGGGTGAACATTTTTGGTTTTCGAATCCGGTTTAAACCGGTTTGGAGGTTTGGTAGGAGGCAGAAACCGAATAAAACCAGTTTGAAACTGGAATATTCCGAGGAAAACCCACAGAAAACCGGATTTTTCTTCAATTTTTGACCCCCCCAAAATCGAAAAAATGGAAAGGCTGTAGCCTTAGGGTTTTTTCGAAAATTGGGTCAATATTTTTGGTTCCGAATCCGGTTTAAACCGGTTTGGAGGTTCGGTAGGAGGCATAAACTGGCTGAAACCAGTTTGAAACTGGAATATTCCGGCAAAAACCCACCGAAAACCGGATTTTTCTTCAATATTTTGACCCCTAAAAAATCTGAAAAACGGAAAGGCTATAGCCTTAGGGTGTTTTCGAAAATCGGGTCAAAATTTTTGGTTTCCGAATCCGGTTTAAACCGGTTTGGAGGTTCGGTAGGAGGCAGAAACCGGCTAAAACCAGTTTGAAACTGGAATATTCCGAGGAAAACCTACCGAAAAACGGATTTTTCTTCAATATCTTGACCCTTAAAAATCTAAAAAACGGAAAGGCTATAGCCTTAGGGCTTTTTCGAAAATCGGGTTAAAATTTTTGGTTTTCGAATCCGGTTTAAACCGGTTTGGAGGTTTGGTAGGAGGCAGAAACCGGCTAAAACCAGTTTGAAACTGGAATATTCCGAGGAAAACCTACCGAAAACCGGATTTTTCTTCAAATTTTGACCCCCCAAAATCGAAAAAATGGAAAGGCTGTAGCCTTAGGTTTTTTTTCGAAAATCGGGTCAAAATTTTGGTTTCCGAATCCGGTTTAAACCGGTTTGAAAGTTCGGTAGGAGGCAGAAACCGACTAAAACCAGTTTGAAATTGGAATATTCCGGCGAAAACCTACCGAAAACCGGATTTTTCTTCAATTTTTTGAGCCCCAAAATCGAAAAAATGGAAAGACTATAGCCTTAGGTTTTTTTCGAAAATCGGGTAAACATTTTTGGTTTTCGAATCCGGTTTAAACCGGTTTGGAGGTTTGGTAGGAGGCAGAAACCGAATAAAACCAGTTTGAAACTGGAATATTCCGAGGAAAACCCACAGAAAACCGGATTTTTCTTCAATTTTTGACCCCCCCAAAATCGAAAAAATGGAAAGGCTGTAGCCTTAGGGTTTTTTCGAAAATTGGGTCAATATTTTTGGTTCCGAATCCGGTTTAAACCGGTTTGGAGGTTCGGTAGGAGGCAGAAACCGGTTAAAACCAGTTTGAAACTGGAATATTCCGGCGAAAACCTACCGAAAACCGGATTTTTCTTCAATTTTTTGAGCCCCAAAATCGAAAAAATGGAAAGACTATAGCCTTAGGGTTTTTTCGAAAATCGGGTAAACATTTTTGGTTTTCGAATCCGGTTTAAACCGGTTTGGAGGTTTGGTAGGAGGCAGAAACCGAATAAAACCAGTTTGAAACTGGAATATTCCGAGGAAAACCCACAGAAAACCGGATTTTTCTTCAATTTTTGACCCCCCCAAAATCGAAAAAATGGAAAGGCTGTCGCCTTAGGTTTTTTTCGAAAATCGGGTCAAATTTTTTGGTTCCGAATCCGGTTTAAACCGGTTTGAAAGTTCGGTAGGAGGCAGAAACCGACTAAAACCAGCTTGAAACTGGAATATTCCGGCGAAAACCTACCGAAAACCGGATTTTTCTTCAATTTTTTGACCCCCCAAAATCGAAAAAATGGAAAGGCTATAGATCTAGGGTGTTTTCGAAAATCGGGTGAAAATTTTTGGTTTCCGAATCCGGTTTAAACCGGTTTGGATGTTTGGTAGGAGGCAGAAACCGGCTAAAACCAGTTTGAAACTGGAATATTCCGAGGAAAACCTACCGAAAACCGGATTTTTCTTCAATTTTTGACCCCTAAAAATCGAAAAAATGGAAAGGCTGTAGCCTTAGGGTTTTTTCGAAAATCGGGTCAAAATTTTTGGTTTTCGAATCCGGTTTAAACCGGTTTGGAGGTTCGGTAGGAGGCAGAAACCGGCTAAAACCAGTTTGAAACTGGAATATTCCGGCGAAAACCCACCGAAAACCGGATTTTTCTTCAATTTTTTGACCCCCCAAAATCGAAAAAATGGAAAGGCTATAGCCTTAGGTTTTTTCGAAAATCGGGTCAAAATTTTGGTTTCCGAATCCGGTTTAAACCGGTTTGGAAGTTCGGTAGGAGGCAGAAACCGGCTAAAACCAGTTTGAAACTGGAATATTCCGAGGAAAACCTACCGAAAAACGGATTTTTCTTCAATATCTTGACCCTTAAAAATCTAAAAAACGGAAAGGCTATAGCCTTAGGGTTTTTTCGAAAATCGGGTTAAAATTTTTGGTTTTCGAATCCGGTTTAAACCGGTTTGGAGGTTTGGTAGGAGGCAGAAACCGGCTAAAACCAGTTTGAAACTGGAATATTCCGAGGAAAACCTACCGAAAACCGGATTTTTCTTCAAATTTTGACCCCTCAAAATCGAAAAAATGGAAAGGCTGTAGCCTTAGGGTTTTTTTCGAAAATCGGGTCAAAATTTTGGTTTCCGAATCCGGTTTAAACCGGTTTGAAAGTTCGGTAGGAGGCAGAAACCGACTAAAACCAGTTTGAAATTGGAATATTCCGGCGAAAACCTACCGAAAACCGGATTTTTCTTCAATTTTTTGAGCCCCAAAATCGAAAAAATGGAAAGACTATAGCCTTAGGGTTTTTTCGAAAATCGGGTAAACATTTTTGGTTTTCGAATCCGGTTTAAACCGGTTTGGAGGTTTGGTAGGAGGCAGAAACCGAATCAAACCAGTTTGAAACTGGAATATTCCGAGGAAAACCCACAGAAAACCGGATTTTTCTTCAATTTTTGACCCCCCCAAAATCGAAAAAATGGAAAGGCTGTCGCCTTAGGTTTTTTTCGAAAATCGGGTCAAATTTTTTGGTTCCGAATCCGGTTTAAACCGGTTTGAAAGTTCGGTAGGAGGCAGAAACCGACTAAAACCAGCTTGAAACTGGAATATTCCGGCGAAAACCTACCGAAAACCGGATTTTTCTTCAATTTTTTGACCCCCCAAAATCGAAAAAATGGAAAGGCTATAGATCTAGGGTGTTTTCGAAAATCGGGTCAAAATTTTTGGTTTCCGAATCCGGTTTAAACCGGTTTGGAGGTTTGGTAGGAGGCAGAAACCGGCTAAAACCAGTTTGAAACTGGAATATTCCGAGGAAAACCTACCGAAAACCGGATTTTTCTTCAATTTTTGACCCCTAAAAATCGAAAAAATGGAAAGGCTGTAGCCTTAGGGTTTTTTCGAAAATCGGGTCAAAATTTTTGGTTTGCGAATCCGGTTTAAACCGGTTTGGAGGTTCGGTAGGAGGCAGAAACCGGCTAAAACCAGTTTGAAACTGGAATATTCCGGCGAAAACCCACCGAAAACCGGATTTTTCTTCAATTTTTTGACCCCCCAAAATCGAAAAAATGGAAAGGCTATAGCCTTAGGTTTTTTCGAAAATCGGGTCAAAATTTTGGTTTCCGAATCCGGTTTAAACCGGTTTGGAAGTTCGGTAGGAGGCAGAAACCGGCTAAAACCAGTTTGAAACTGGAATATTCCGAGGAAAACCTACCGAAAAACGGATTTTTCTTCAATATCTTGACCCTTGAAAATCTAAAAAACGGAAAGGCTATAGCCTTAGGGTTTTTTCGAAAATCGGGTTAAAATTTTTGGTTTCCGAATCCGGTTTAATATGCTTTGGAGGTTCGGTAGGAGGCAGAAACCGACTAAAACCAGTTTGAAACTGGAATATTCCGGCGAAAACCTACCGAAAACCGGATTTTTCTTCAATTTTTTGACCCCTAAAAATCGAAAAAATGGAAAGGTTATAGATCTAGGGTGTTTTCAAAAATCGGGTCAAAATTTTTGGTTTTCGAATCCGGTTTAAACCGGTTTGGAGGTTTGGTAGGAGGCAGAAACCGGCTAAAACCAGTTTGAAACTGGAATATTCCGAGGAAAACCTACCGAAAACCGGATTTTTCTTCAATTTTTGACCCCTAAAAATCGAAAAAACGGAAAGGCTGTAGCCTTAGGTTTTTTTCGAAAATCGGGTCAAAATTTTTGGTTTTCGAATCCGGTTTAAACCGGTTTGGAGGTTCGGTAGGAGGCAGAAACCGGCTGAAACCAGTTTGAAACTGGAATATTCCGGCGAAAACCCACCGAAAACCGGATTTTTCTTCAATTTTTTGACCCCCCAAAATCGAAAAAATGGAAAGGCTATAGCCTTAGGTTTTTTCGAAAATCGGGTCAAAATTTTGGTTTCCGAATCCGGTTTAAACCGGTTTGGAAGTTCGGTAGGAGGCAGAAACCGGCTAAAACCAGTTTGAAACTGGAATATTCCGAGGAAAACCCACCGAAAAAC
Organism: Phallusia mammillata; assembly: GCF_965637545.1. Taxonomy (NCBI): domain Eukaryota; kingdom Metazoa; phylum Chordata; class Ascidiacea; order Phlebobranchia; family Ascidiidae; genus Phallusia; species Phallusia mammillata. The sequence continues at coordinate 6,196,649 of NC_137257.1, forward strand.
GGATTTTTCTTCAATATCTTGACCCTTAAAAATCTAAAAAACGGAAAGGCTATAGCCTTAGGGTTTTTTCGAAAATCGGGTTAAAATTTTTGGTTTCCGAATCCGGTTTAAACTGCTTGGAGGTTCGGTAGGAGGCTGAAACCGGCTAAAACCAGTTTGAAACTGGAATATTCCGAGGAAAACCCACAGAAAACCGGATTTTTCTTCAATTTTTGACCCCCCCAAAATCGAAAAAATGGAAAGGCTGTTGCCTTAGGGTTTTTTCGAAAATTGGGTCAAAATTTTTGGTTTCCGAATCCGGTTTAAACCGGTTTGGAGGTTTGGTAGGAGGCAGAAACCGGCTAAAACCAGTTTGAAACTGGAATATTCCGAGGAAAACCTACCGAAAACCGGATTTTTCTTCAATTTTTGACCCCTAAAAATCGAAAAAATGGAAAGGCTGTAGCCTTAGGGTTTTTTCGAAAATCGGGTCAAAATTTTTGGTTTGCGAATCCGGTTTAAACCGGTTTGGAGGTTCGGTAGGAGGCAGAAACCGGCTAAAACCAGTTTGAAACTGGAATATTCCGGCGAAAACCCACCGAAAACCGGATTTTTCTTCAATTTTTTGACCCCCCAAAATCGAAAAAATGGAAAGGCTATAGCCTTAGGTTTTTTCGAAAATCGGGTCAAAATTTTGGTTTCCGAATCCGGTTTAAACCGGTTTGGAAGTTCGGTAGGAGGCAGAAACCGGCTAAAACCAGTTTGAAACTGGAATATTCCGAGGAAAACCTACCGAAAAACGGATTTTTCTTCAATATCTTGACCCTTGAAAATCTAAAAAACGGAAAGGCTATAGCCTTAGGGTTTTTTCGAAAATCGGGTTAAAATTTTTGGTTTCCGAATCCGGTTTAAACTGCTTTGGAGGTTCGGTAGGAGGCAGAAACCGACTAAAACCAGTTTGAAACTGGAATATTCCGGCGAAAACCTACCGAAAACCGGATTTTTCTTCAATTTTTTGACCCCTAAAAATCGAAAAAATGGAAAGGTTATAGATCTAGGGTGTTTTCAAAAATCGGGTCAAAATTTTTGGTTTTCGAATCCGGTTTAAACCGGTTTGGAGGTTTGGTAGGAGGCAGAAACCGGCTAAAACCAGTTTGAAACTGGAATATTCCGAGGAAAACCTACCGAAAACCGGATTTTTCTTCAATTTTTGACCCCTAAAAATCGAAAAAACGGAAAGGCTGTAGCCTTAGGTTTTTTTCGAAAATCGGGTCAAAATTTTTGGTTTTCGAATCCGGTTTAAACCGGTTTGGAGGTTCGGTAGGAGGCAGAAACCGGCTGAAACCAGTTTGAAACTGGAATATTCCGGCGAAAACCCACCGAAAACCGGATTTTTCTTCAATTTTTTGACCCCCCAAAATCGAAAAAATGGAAAGGCTATAGCCTTAGGTTTTTTCGAAAATCGGGTCAAAATTTTGGTTTCCGAATCCGGTTTAAACCGGTTTGGAAGTTCGGTAGGAGGCAGAAACCGGCTAAAACCAGTTTGAAACTGGAATATTCCGAGGAAAACCCACCGAAAAACGGATTTTTCTTCAATATCTTGACCCTTAAAAATCTAAAAAACGGAAAGGCTATAGCCTTAGGGTTTTTTCGAAAATCGGGTTAAAATTTTTGGTTTCCGAATCCGGTTTAAACTGCTTGGAGGTTCGGTAGGAGGCTGAAACCGGCTAAAACCAGTTTGAAACTGGAATATTCCGAGGAAAACCCACAGAAAACCGGATTTTTCTTCAATTTTTGACCCCCCCAAAATCGAAAAAATGGAAAGGCTGTTGCCTTAGGGTTTTTTCGAAAATTGGGTCAAAATTTTTGGTTTCCGAATCCGGTTTAAACCGCTTTGGAGGTTCGGTAGGAGGCAGAAACCGGTTAAAACCAGTTTGAAACTGGAATATTCCGGCGAAAACCTACCAAAAAACCGGATTTTTCTTCAATTTTTGACCCCTAAAAATCGAAAAAACGGAAAGGCTGTAGCCTTAGGGTTTTTTCGAAAATCGGGTCAAAATTTTTGGTTTTCGAATCCGGTTTAAACCGGTTTGGAGGTTCGGTAGGAGGCAGAAACCGGCTAAAACCAGTTTGAAACTGGAATATTCCGGCGAAAACCCACCGAAAACCGGATTTTTCTTCAATTTTTTGACCCCCCCAAAATCGAAAAAATGGAAAGGCTATAGCCTTAGGTTTTTTCGAAAATCGGGTCAAAATTTTGGTTTCCGAATCCGGTTTAAACCGGTTTGGAAGTTCGGTAGGAGGCAGAAACCGGCTAAAACCAGTTTGAAACTGGAATATTCCGAGGAAAACCCACCGAAAAACGGATTTTTCTTCAATATCTTGACCCTTAAAAATCTAAAAAACGGAAAGGCTATAGCCTTAGGGTTTTTTCGAAAATCGGGTTAAAATTTTTGGTTTCCGAATCCGGTTTAAACTGCTTGGAGGTTCGGTAGGAGGCTGAAACTGGCTAAAACCAGTTTGAAACTGGAATATTCCGAGGAAAACCCACAGAAAACCGGATTTTTCTTCAATTTTTGACCCCCCCAAAATCGAAAAAATGGAAAGGCTGTTGCCTTAGGGTTTTTTCGAAAATTGGGTCAAAATTTTTGGTTTCCGAATCCGGTTTAAACCGCTTTGGAGGTTCGGTAGGAGGCAGAAACCGGTTAAAACCAGTTTGAAACTGGAATATTCCGGCGAAAACCTACCAAAAAACGGATTTTTCTTCAATATCTTGACCCATAAAAATCTAAAAAAACGGAAAGGCCATAGCCTTAGGGTTTTTTCGAAAATCGGGTTAAAATTTTTGGTTTCCGAATCCGGTTTAAACCGGTTTGAAAGTTCGGTAGGAGGCAGAAACCGACTAAAACCAGTTTGAAACTGGAATATTCCGGCGAAAACCCACCGAAAACCGGATTTTTCTTCAGTTTTTGACCCCCCCAAAATCGAAAAAATGGATAGGCCATAGCCTTAGGTTTTTTTCGAAAATCGGGTCAAAATTTTGGTTTCCGAATCCGGTTTAAACCGGGTTGGAAGTTCGGTAGGAGGCAGAAACCGGCTAAAACCAGTTTGAAACTGGAATATTCTGAGGAAAACCTACCGAAAAACGGATTTTTCTTCAATATCTTGACCCTTAAAAATCTAAAAAACGGAAAGGCTATAGCCTTAGGGTTTTTTCGAAAATCGGGTTAAAATTTTTGGTTTCCGAATCCGGTTTAAACTGCTTTGGAGGTTCGTTAGGAGGCAGAAACCGGCTAAAACCAGTTTGAAACTGGAATATTCCGAGGAAAACCCACAGAAAACCGGATTTTTCTTCAATTTTTGACCCCCCCAAAATCGAAAAAATGGAAAGGCTGTAGCCTTAGGTTTTTTTCGAAAATCGGGTTAAAATTTTTGGTTTCCGAATCCGGCTTAAACCGGTTTGAAAGTTCGGTAGGAGGCAGAAACCGACTAAAACCAGTTTGAAACTGGAATATTCCGGCGAAAACCCACCGAAAACCGGATTTTTCTTCAGTTTTTGACCCCCCCAAAATCGAAAAAATGGATAGGCCATAGCCTTAGGTTTTTTTCGAAAATCGGGTCAAAATTTTGGTTTCCGAATCCGGTTTAAACCGGTTTGAAAGTTCGGTAGGAGGCAGAAACCGACTAAAACCAGTTTGAAACTGGAATATTCCGGCGAAAACCTACCGAAAACCGGATTTTTCTTCAATGTTTTGACCCCCCAAAATCGAAAAAATGGAAAGACTATAGCTCTAGGGTGTTTTCGAAAATCGGGTCAAAATTTTTGGTTTCCGAATCCGGTTTAAACCGGTTTGGAGGTTCGGTAGGAGGCAGAAACTGGCTGAAACCAGTTTGAAACTGGAATATTCCGGCAAAAACCCACCGAAAACCGGATTTTTCTTCAATTTTTTGACCCCTAAAAAATCTGAAAAACGGAAAGGCTATAGCCTTAGGGTGTTTTCGAAAATCGGGTCAAAATTTTTGGTTTCCGAATCCGGTTTAAACCGGTTTGGAGGTACGGTAGGAGGCAGAAACCGGCTAAAACCAGTTTGAAACTGGAATATTCCGAGGAAAACCTACCGAAAAACGGATTTTTCTTCAATATCTTGACCCTTAAAAATCTAAAAAACGGAAAGGCTATAGCCTTAGGGTTTTTTCGAAAATCGGGTTAAAATTTTTGGTTTTCGAATCCGGTTTAAACCGGTTTGGAGGTTTGGTAGGAGGCAGAAACCGGCTAAAACCAGTTTGAAACTGGAATATTCCGAGGAAAACCTACCGAAAACCGGATTTTGCTTCAAATTTTGACCCCCCAAAATCGAAAAAATGGAAAGGCTGTAGCCTTAGGTTTTTTTTCGAAAATCGGGTCAAAATTTTTGGTTTCCGAATCCGGTTTAAACCGCTTTGAAAGTTCGGTAGGAGGCAGAAACCGACTAAAACCAGTTTGAAATTGGAATATTCCGGCGAAAACCTACCGAAAACCGGATTTTTCTTCAATTTTTTGAGCCCCAAAATCGAAAAAATGGAAAGACAAAAGCCTTAGGGTTTTTTCGAAAATCGGGTAAACATTTTTGGTTTTCGAATCCGGTTTAAACCGGTTTGGAGGTTTGGTAGGAGGCTGAAACCGAATAAAACCAGTTTGAAACTGGAATATTCCGAGGAAAACCCACAGAAAACCGGATTTTTCTTCAATTTTTGACCCCCCCAAAATCGAAAAAATGGAAAGGCTGTAGCCTTAGGGTTTTTTCGAAAATTGGGTCAATATTTTTGGTTCCGAATCCGGTTTAAACCGGTTTGGAGGTTCGGTAGGAGGCAGAAACCGGTTAAAACCAGTTTGAAACTGGAATATTCCGGCGAAAACCTACCGAAAACCGGATTTTTCTTCAATTTTTTGAGCCCCAAAATCGAAAAAATGGAAAGACTATAGCCTTAGGTTTTTTTCGAAAATCGGGTTAAAATTTTTGGTTTTCGAATCCGGTTTAAACCGGTTTTGAGGTTCGGTAGGAGGCAGAAACCGGCTAAAACCAGTTTGAAACTGGAATATTCCGAGGAAAACCTACCGAAAAACGGATTTTTCTTCAATATCTTGACCCCCCAAAATCGAAAAAACGGAAAGGCTGTAGCCTTAGGTTTTTTTTCGAAAATCGGGTTAAAATTTTGGTTTCCGAATCCGGTTTAAACCGGTTTGGAGGTTCGGTAGGAGGCAGAAACCGACTAAAACCAGTTTGAAATTGGAATATTCCGGCGAAAACCTACCGAAAACCGGATTTTTCTTCAATTTTTTGAGCCCCAAAATCGAAAAAATGGAAAGACTATAGCCTTAGGGTTTTTTCGAAAATCGGGTAAACATTTTTGGTTTTCGAATCCGGTTTAAACCGGTTTGGAGGTTTGGTAGGAGGCTGAAACCGAATAAAACCAGTTTGAAACTGGAATATTCCGAGGAAAACCCACAGAAAACCGGATTTTTCTTCAATTTTTGACCCCCCCAAAATCGAAAAAATGGAAAGGCTGTAGCCTTAGGGTTTTTTCGAAAATTGGGTCAATATTTTTGGTTCCGAATCCGGTTTAAACCGGTTTGGAGGTTCGGTAGGAGGCAGAAACCGGTTAAAACCAGTTTGAAACTGGAATATTCCGGCGAAAACCTACCGAAAACCGGATTTTTCTTCAATTTTTTGAGCCCCAAAATCGAAAAAATGGAAAGACTATAGCCTTAGGTTTTTTTCGAAAATCGGGTAAAAATTTTTGGTTTCCGAATCCGGTTTAAACCGGTTTGGAGGTTCGGTAGGAGGCAGAAACCGACTAAAACCAGTTTGAAACTGGAATATTCCGGCGAAAACCCACCGAGAACCGGATTTTTCTTCAATTTTTTGACCCCCAAAATTGAAAAAACGGAAAGGCTGTAGCCTTAGGGTTTTTTCGAAAATCGGGTCAAAATTTTTGGTTTCCGAATCCGGTTTAAACCGCTTTGGAGGTTCGGTAGGAGGCAGAAACCGGTTAAAACCAGTTTGAAACTGGAATATTCCTGCGAAAACCTACCAAAAAACGGATTTTTCTTCAATATCTTGACCCCTAAAAATCTAAAAAAACGGAAAGGCTATAGCCTTAGGGTTTTTTCGAAAATCGGGTTAAAATTTTTGGTTTCCGAATCCGGTTTAAACCGGTTTGAAAGTTCGGTAGGAGGCAGAAACCGACTAAAACCAGTTTGAAACTGGAATATTCCGGCGAAAACCCACCGAAAACCGGATTTTTCTTCAGTTTTTGACCCCCCCAAAATCGAAAAGATGGATAGGCCATAGCCTTAGGTTTTTTTCGAAAATCGGGTCAAATTTTTTGGTTCCGAATCCGGTTTAAACCGGTTTGAAAGTCCGGTAGGAGGCAGAAACCGACTAAAACCAGCTTGAAACTGGAATATTCCGGCAAAAACCCACCGAAAACCGGATTTTTCTTCAATTTTTTGACCCCTAAAAAATCTGAAAAACGGAAAGGCTGTAGCCTTAGGGTGTTTTCGAAAATCGGGTCAAAATTTTTGGTTTCCGAATCCGGTTTAAACCGGTTTGGAGGTTCGGTAGGAGGCAGAAACCGACTAAAACCAGTTTGAAACTGGAATATTCCGACAAAAACCCACCGAAAAACGGATTTTTCTTCAATTTTTTGACCCCCAAAATTGAAAAAACGGAAAGGGTATAGCCTTAGGTTTTTTTCGAAAATCGGGTCAAAATTTTTGGTTTCCGAATCCGGTTCAAACCGCCTTGGAGGTTCGGTAGGAGGCAGAAACCGGCTAAAACCAGTTTGAAACTGGAATATTCCGGCGAAAACCCAACGAAAACCGGATTTTTCTTCAATTTTTTGACCCCCAAAATTGAAAAAATGTAAAGGGTATAGCCTTAGGGTTTTTTCGAAAATCGGGTTAAAATTTTTGGTTTCCGAATCCGGTTTAAACCGGTTTGAAAGTTCGGTAGGAGGCAGAAACCGACTAAAACCAGTTTGAAACTGTAATATTCCGGCGAAAACCCAACGAAAACCGGATTTTTCTTCAGTTTTTGACCCCCAAAATCGAAAAAAATGGAAAGGATATAGCCTTAGGTTTTTTTCGAAAATCGGGTCAAAATTTTTGGTTTTCGAATCCGGTTCAAACCGGTTTGGAGGTTCGGTAGGAGGCAGAAACCGTCTAAAACCAGTTTGAAACTGGAATATTCCGGCGAAAACCCAACGAAAACCGGATTTTTCTTCAATTTTTTGACCCCCAAAATTGAAAAAATGGAAAGGGTATAGCCTTAGGTTTTTTTCGAAAATCGGGTTAAAATTTTTGGTTTCCGAATCCGGTTTAAACCGGTTTGAAAGTTCGGTAGGAGGCAGAAACCGACTAAAACCAGTTTGAAACTGGAATATTCCGGCGAAAACCCAACGAAAACCGGATTTTTCTTCAATTTTTGACCCCCCCAAAATCGAAAAAATGGATAGGCCATAGCCTTAGGTTTTTTTCGAAAATCGGGTCAAATTTTTTGGTTCCGAATCCGGTTTAAACCGCCTTGGAGGTTTGGTAGGAGGCAGAAACCGTCTAAAACCAGTTTGAAACTGGAATATTCCGGCGAAAACCCAACGAAACCGGATTTTTCTTCAATTTTTGACCCCCCCAAAATCGAAAAAATGGATAGGAGCCTTAGGTTTTTTTCGAAAATCGGGTAAACATTTTTGGTTTTCGAATCCGGTTTAAACCGGTTTGAAAGTTCGGTAGGAGGCAGAAACCGACTAAAACCAGTTTGAAACTGGAATATTCCGGCGAAAACCCACCGAAAACCGGATTTTTCTTCAATTTTTGACCCCCCCAAAATCGAAAAAATGGATTGGAGCCTTAGGTTTTTTTCGAAAATCGGGTAAACATTTTTGGTTTTCGAATCCGGTTTAAACCGGTTTGGAGGTTTGGTAGGAGGCAGAAACCGGCTAAAACCAGTTTGAAACTGGAATATTCCGAGGAAAACCCACCGAAAACCGGATTTTTCTTCAATTTTTTGACCCACCAAAATCGAAAAAAATGGAAAGGAGCCTTAGGCTTTTTTCGAAAATCGGGTAAACCTTTTGGTTTTCGAATCCGGTTCAAACCGGTTTGGAGGTTCGGTAGGAGGCAGAAACCGACTAAAACCAGTTTGAAACTGGAATATTCCGGCGAAAACCCACCGAGAACCGGATTTTTCTTCAATTTTTTGACCCCCAAAATCGAAAAAATGGATAGGCCATAGCCTTAGGTTTTTTTCGAAAATCGGGTCAAAATTTTTGGTTTCCGAATCCGGTTCAAACCGCCTTGGAGGTTTGGTAGGAGGCAGAAACCGGCTAAAACCAGTTTGAAACTGGAATATTCCGGCGAAAACCCAACGAAAACCGGATTTTTCTTCAATTTTTTGACCCCCAAAATCGAAAAAATGGAAAGGCTGTAGCCTTAGGTTTTTTTTCGAAAATCGAGTAAACATTTTTGGTTCCGAATCCGGTTTAAACCGGTTTGGAGGTTCGGTAGGAGGCAGAAACCGGTTAAAACCAGTTTGAAACTGGAATATTTCGACGAAATCCCACCGAAAACCGGATTTTTCTTCAATTTTTTGACCCCCAAAATCGAAAAAATGGAAAGGCTGTAGCCTTAGGTTTTTTTCGAAAATCGGGTAAACATTTTTGGTTCCGAATCCGGTTTAAACGGGTTTGGAGGTTTGGTAGGAGGCAGAAACCGGCTAAAACCAGTTTGAAACTGGAATATTCCGGCGAAAACCCACAGAAAACCGAATTTTTCTTCAATTTTTTGACCCCCAAAATCGAAAAAAATGGAAAGGGTATAGCCTTAGGGTTTTTTCGAAAATCGGGTAAACATTTTTGGTTTTCGAATCCGGTTCAAACCGGTTTGGAGGTTCGGTAGGAGGCAGAAACCGACTAAAACCAGTTTGAAACTGGAATGTTCCGGCGAAAACCCACCGAGAACCGGATTTTTCTTCAATTTTTTGACCCCCAAAATCGAAAAAATGGAAAGGCTATAGCCTTAGGTTTTTTTCGAAAATCGGGTCAAAATTTTTGGTTTCCGAATCCGGTTCAAACCGCCTTGGAGGTTTGGTAGGAGGCAGAAACCGTCTAAAACCAGTTTGAAACTGTAATATTCCGGCGAAAACCCAACGAAAACCGGATTTTTCTTCAATTTTTTGACCCCCAAAATTGAAAAAATGGAAAGGGTATAGCCTTAGGGTTTTTTCGAAAATCGGGTTAAAATTTTTGGTTTCCGAATCCGGTTTAAACCGGTTTGAAAGTTCGGTAGGAGGCAGAAACCGACTAAAACCAGTTTGAAACTGGAATATTCCGAGGAAAACCCACAGAAAACCGGATTTTTCTTCAGTTTTTGACCCCCAAAATTGAATAAATGGAAAGGGTATAGCCTTAGGTTTTTTTCGAAAATCGGGTCAAAATTTTTGGCTTCCGAATCCGGTTTAAACCGCCTTGGAGGTTTGGTAGGAGGCAGAAACCGGCTAAAACCAGTTTGAAACTGGAATATTCCGGCGAAAACCCAACGAAAACCGGATTTTTCTTCAATTTTTTGACCCCCAAAATTGAAAAAATGGAAAGGGTATAGCCTTAGGGTTTTTTCGAAAATCGGGTTAAAATTTTTGGTTTCCGAATCCGGTTTAAACCGGTTTGAAAGTTCGGTAGGAGGCAGAAACCGACTAAAACCAGTTTGAAACTGTAATATTCCGAGGAAAACCCACAGAAAACCGGATTTTTCTTCAGTTTTTGACCCCCAAAATTGAATAAATGGAAAGGGTATAGCCTTAGGTTTTTTTCGAAAATCGGGTCAAAATTTTTGGCTTCCGAATCCGGTTTAAACCGGTTTGGAGGTTTGGTAGGAGGCAGAAACCGGCTAAAACCAGTTTGAAACTGGAATATTCCGGCGAAAACCCACAGAAAACCGGATATTTCTTCAATTTTTTGACCCCCCAAAATCGAAAAAAATGGAAAGGAGCCTTAGGTTTTTTTTCGAAAATCGGGTAAACATTTTTGGTTTTCGAATCCGGTTTAAACCGGTTTGGAGGTTTGGTAGGAGGCAGAAACCGGCTAAAACCAGTTTGAAACTGGAATATTCCGAGGAAAACCCACCGAAAACCGGATTTTTCTTCAATTTTTTGACCCCCCAAAATCGAAAAAAATGGAAAGGAGCCTTAGGCTTTTTTCGAAAATCGGGTAAACCTTTTGGTTTTCGAATCCGGTTCAAACCGGTTTGGAGGTTCGGTAGGAGGCAGAAACCGACTAAAACCAGTTTGAAACTGGAATATTCCGGCGAAAACCCACCGAGAACCGGATTTTTCTTCAATTTTTTGACCCCCAAAATCGAAAAAATGGAAAGGGTATAGCCTTAGGTTTTTTTCGAAAATCGGGTCAAAATTTTTGGTTTCCGAATCCGGTTCAAACCGCCTTGGAGGTTTGGTAGGAGGCAGAAACCGACTAAAACCAGTTTGAAACTGGAATATTCCGGCGAAAACCCACCGAGAACCGGATTTTTCTTCAATTTTTTGACCCCCAAAATTGAAAAAATGGAAAGGGTATAGCCTTAGGGTGTTTTCGAAAATCGGGTTAAAATTTTTGGTTTCCGAATCCGGTTTAAACCGGTTTGAAAGTTCGGTAGGAGGCAGAAACCGACTAAAACCAGTTTGAAACTGGAATATTCCGGCGAAAACCCAACGAAAACCGGATTTTTCTTCAATTTTTGACCCCCCCAAAATCGAAAAAATGGATAGGCCATAGCCTTAGGTTTTTTTCGAAAATCGGGTCAAATTTTTTGGTTCCGAATCCGGTTTAAACCGGTTTGGAGGTTCGGTAGGAGGCAGAAACCGACTAAAACCAGTTTGAAACTGGAATATTCCGAGGAAAACCCACCGAGAACCGGATTTTTCTTCAATATCTTGACCCCCAAAATCGAAAAAATGGAAAGGGTATAGCCTTAGGTTTTTTTCGAAAATCGGGACAAAATTTTTGGTTTCCGAATCCGGTTTAAACCGCCTTGGAGGTTTGGTAGGAGGCAGAAACCGTCTAAAACCAGTTTGAAACTGGAATATTCCGGCGAAAACCCAACGAAACCGGATTTTTCTTCAATTTTTTGACCCCCAAAATTGAAAAAATGGAAAGGGTATAGCCTTAGGGTTTTTTCGAAAATCGGGTTAAAATTTTTGGTTTCCGAATCCGGTTTAAACCGGTTTGAAAGTTCGGTAGGAGGCAGAAACCGACTAAAACCAGTTTGAAACTGGAATATTCCGGCGAAAACCCAACGAAAACCGGATTTTTCTTCAATTTTTTGACCCACCAAAATCGAAAAAAATGGAAAGGAGCCTTAGGCTTTTTTCGAAAATCGGGTAAACCTTTTGGTTTTCGAATCCGGTTCAAACCGGTTTGGAGGTTCGGTAGGAGGCAGAAACCGACTAAAACCAGTTTGAAACTGGAATATTCCGGCGAAAACCCACCGAGAACCGGATTTTTCTTCAATTTTTTGACCCCCAAAATCGAAAAAATGGATAGGCCATAGCCTTAGGTTTTTTTCGAAAATCGGGTCAAAATTTTTGGTTTCCGAATCCGGTTCAAACCGCCTTGGAGGTTTGGTAGGAGGCAGAAACCGGCTAAAACCAGTTTGAAACTGGAATATTCCGGCGAAAACCCAACGAAAACCGGATTTTTCTTCAATTTTTTGACCCCCAAAATCGAAAAAATGGAAAGGCTGTAGCCTTAGGTTTTTTTCGAAAATCGGGTAAACATTTTTGGTTCCGAATCCGGTTTAAACCGCCTTGGAGGTTCGGTAGGAGGCAGAAACCGGTTAAAACCAGTTTGAAACTGGAATATTTCGACGAAATCCCACCGAAAACCGGATTTTTCTTCAATTTTTTGACCCCCAAAATCGAAAAAATGGAAAGGCTGTAGCCTTAGGTTTTTTTCGAAAATCGGGTAAACATTTTTGGTTCCGAATCCGGTTTAAACGGGTTTGAAATTTCGGTAGGAGCAGAAACCGACTAAAACCAGCTTGAAACTGGAATATTCCGGCGAAAACCTATCGAGAACCGGATTTTTCTTCAATTTTTTGACCCCCCCAAAATTGAAAAAATGGAAAGGGTATAGCCTTAGGGTTTTTTTGAAAATCGGGTTAAAATTTTTGGTTCCGAATCCGGTTTAAACCGCTTTGGAGGTTCGGTAGGAGGCAGAAACCGACTAAAACCAGTTTGAAACTGGAATATTCCGGCGAAAACCCACCGAAAACCGGATTTTTCTTCAGTTTTTGACCCCCCCAAAATCGAAAAAATGGATAGGCCATAGCCTTAGGTTTTTTTCGAAAATCGGGTCAAATTTTTTGGTTCCGAATCCGGTTTAAACCGGTTTGAAAGTTCGGTAGGAGGCAGAAACCGAATAAAACCAGTTTGAAACTGGAATATTCCGAGGAAAACCCACAGAAAACCGGATTTTTCTTCAATTTTTTGACCCCCAAAATTGAATAAATGGAAAGGGTATAGCCTTAGGTTTTTTTCGAAAATCGGGTCAAAATTTTTGGTTTCCGAATCCGGTTTAAACCGGTTTGGAGGTTTGGTAGGAGGCAGAAACCGTCTAAAACCAGTTTGAAACTGGAGTATTCCGGCGAAAACCTACCGAAAAATGGATTTTTCTTCAATTTTTTGACCCCCCAAAATCGAAAAATGGAAAGGGTATAGCCTTAGGTTTTTTTCGAAAATCGGGTCAAAATTTTTGGCTTCCGAATCCGGTTTAAACCGGTTTGGAGGTTTGGTAGGAGGCAGAAACCGGCTAAAACCAGTTTGAAACTGGAATATTCCGGCGAAAACCCACAGAAAACCGGATTTTTCTTCAATTTTTTGACCCCCCAAAATCGAAAAAAATGGAAAGGAGCCTTAGGTTTTTTTCGAAAATCGGGTAAACATTTTTGGTTTTCGAATCCGGTTTAAACCGGTTTGGAGGTTTGGTAGGAGGCAGAAACCGGCTAAAACCAGTTTGAAACTGGAATATTCCGAGGAAAACCCACCGAAACCGGATTTTTCTTCAATTTTTTGACCCCCCAAAATCGAAAAAAATGGAAAGGAGCCTTAGGCTTTTTTCGAAAATCGGGTAAACCTTTTGGTTTTCGAATCCGGTTCAAACCGGTTTGGAGGTTCGGTAGGAGGCAGAAACCGACTAAAACCAGTTTGAAACTGGAATATTCCGGCGAAAACCCAACGAAAACCGGATTTTTCTTCAATTTTTTGACCCCCAAAATTGAAAAAATGGAAAGGGTATAGCCTTAGGGTTTTTTCGAAAATCGGGTTAAAATTTTTGGTTTCCGAATCCGGTTTAAACCGGTTTGAAAGTTCGGTAGGAGGCAGAAACCGACTAAAACCAGTTTGAAACTGGAATATTCCGGCGAAAACCCAACGAAAACCGGATTTTTCTTCAATTTTTGACCCCCCCAAAATCGAAAAAATGGATAGGCCATAGCCTTAGGTTTTTTTCGAAAATCGGGTCAAATTTTTTGGTTCCGAATCCGGTTTAAACCGGTTTGGAGGTTCGGTAGGAGGCAGAAACCGACTAAAACCAGTTTGAAACTGGAATATTCCGAGGAAAACCCACCGAGAACCGGATTTTTCTTCAATATCTTGACCCCCAAAATCGAAAAAATGGAAAGGGTATAGCCTTAGGTTTTTTTCGAAAATCGGGTCAAAATTTTTGGTTTCCGAATCCGGTTTAAACCGCCTTGGAGGTTTGGTAGGAGGCAGAAACCGTCTAAAACCAGTTTGAAACTGGAATATTCCGGCGAAAACCCAACGAAACCGGATTTTTCTTCAATTTTTTGACCTCCAAAATTGAAAAAATGGAAAGGGTATAGCCTTAGGGTTTTTTCGAAAATCGGGTTAAAATTTTTGGTTTCCGAATCCGGTTTAAACCGGTTTGAAAGTTCGGTAGGAGGCAGAAACCGACTAAAACCAGTTTGAAACTGGAATATTCCGGCGAAAACCCACCGAAAACCGGATTTTTCTTCAATTTTTGACCCCCCCAAAATCGAAAAAATGGATAGGAGCCTTAGGTTTTTTTCGAAAATCGGGTAAACATTTTTGGTTTTCGAATCCGGTTTAAACCGGTTTGGAGGTTTGGTAGGAGGCAGAAACCGGCTAAAACCAGTTTGAAACTGGAATATTCCGAGGAAAACCCACCGAAAACCGGATTTTTCTTCAATTTTTTGACCCCCCAAAATCGAAAAAAATGGAAAGGGTATAGCCTTAGGGTTTTTTCGAAAATCGGGTAAACCTTTTGGTTTTCGAATCCGGTTCAAACCGGTTTGGAGGTTCGGTAGGAGGCAGAAACCGACTAAAACCAGTTTGAAACTGGAATATTCCGGCGAAAACCCACCGAGAACCGGATTTTTCTTCAATTTTTTGACCCCCAAAATCGAAAAAATGGATAGGCCATAGCCTTAGGTTTTTTTCGAAAATCGGGTCAAAATTTTTGGTTTCCGAATCCGGTTCAAACCGCCTTGGAGGTTTGGTAGGAGGCAGAAACCGGCTAAAACCAGTTTGAAACTGGAATATTCCGGCGAAAACCCAACGAAAACCGGATTTTTCTTCAATTTTTGACCCTCCAAAATCGAAAAAATGGATAGGCCATAGCCTTAGGTTTTTTCGAAAATCGGGTCAAATTTTTTGGTTCCGAATCCGGTTTAAACCGGTTTGGAGGTTCGGTAGGAGGCAGAAACCGGTTAAAACCAGTTTGAAACTGGAATATTTCGACGAAATCCCACCGAAAACCGGATTTTTCTTCAATTTTTTGACCCCCAAAATCGAAAAAATGGAAAGGCTGTAGCCTTAGGTTTTTTTCGAAAATCGGGTAAACATTTTTGGTTCCGAATCCGGTTTAAACCGGTTTGAAAGTTCGGTAGGAGGCAGAAACCGACTAAAACCAGCTTGAAACTGGAATATTCCGGCGAAAACCTATCGAAAACCGGATTTTTCTTCAATTTTTTGACCCCCCCAAAATTGAAAAAATGGAAAGGGTATAGCCTTAGGGTTTTTTTGAAAATCGGGTTAAAATTTTTGGTTCCGAATCCGGTTTAAACCGCTTTGGAGGTTCGGTAGGAGGCAGAAACCGACTAAAACCAGTTTGAAACTGTAATATTCCGAGGAAAACCCACAGAAAACCGGATGTTTCTTCAGTTTTTGACCCCCAAAATTGAATAAATGGAAAGGGTATAGCCTTAGGTTTTTTTCGAAAATCGGGTCAAAATTTTTGGCTTCCGAATCCGGTTTAAACCGGTTTGGAGGTTTGGTAGGAGGCAGAAACCGGCTAAAACCAGTTTGAAACTGGAATATTCCGAGGAAAACCCACCGAAACCGGATTTTTCTTCAATTTTTTGACCCCCCAAAATCGAAAAAAATGGAAAGGAGCCTTAGGCTTTTTTCGAAAATCGGGTAAACCTTTTGGTTTTCGAATCCGGTTCAAACCGGTTTGGAGGTTCGGTAGGAGGCAGAAACCGACTAAAACCAGTTTGAAACTGGAATATTCCGGCGAAAACCCAACGAAAACCGGATTTTTCTTCAATTTTTTGACCCCCAAAATTGAAAAAATGGAAAGGGTATAGCCTTAGGGTTTTTTCGAAAATCGGGTTAAAATTTTTGGTTTCCGAATCCGGTTTAAACCGGTTTGAAAGTTCGGTAGGAGGCAGAAACCGACTAAAACCAGTTTGAAACTGGAATATTCCGGCGAAAACCCAACGAAAACCGGATTTTTCTTCAATTTTTGACCCCCCCAAAATCGAAAAAATGGATAGGCCATAGCCTTAGGTTTTTTTCGAAAATCGGGTCAAATTTTTTGGTTCCGAATCCGGTTTAAACCGGTTTGGAGGTTCGGTAGGAGGCAGAAACCGACTAAAACCAGTTTGAAACTGGAATATTCCGAGGAAAACCCACCGAGAACCGGATTTTTCTTCAATATCTTGACCCCCAAAATCGAAAAAATGGAAAGGGTATAGCCTTAGGTTTTTTTCGAAAATCGGGTCAAAATTTTTGGTTTCCGAATCCGGTTTAAACCGCCTTGGAGGTTTGGTAGGAGGCAGAAACCGTCTAAAACCAGTTTGAAACTGGAATATTCCGGCGAAAACCCAACGAAACCGGATTTTTCTTCAATTTTTTGACCTCCAAAATTGAAAAAATGGAAAGGGTATAGCCTTAGGGTTTTTTCGAAAATCGGGTTAAAATTTTTGGTTTCCGAATCCGGTTTAAACCGGTTTGAAAGTTCGGTAGGAGGCAGAAACCGACTAAAACCAGTTTGAAACTGGAATATTCCGGCGAAAACCCACCGAAAACCGGATTTTTCTTCAATTTTTGACCCCCCCAAAATCGAAAAAATGGATAGGAGCCTTAGGTTTTTTTCGAAAATCGGGTAAACATTTTTGGTTTTCGAATCCGGTTTAAACCGGTTTGGAGGTTTGGTAGGAGGCAGAAACCGGCTAAAACCAGTTTGAAACTGGAATATTCCGAGGAAAACCCACCGAAAACCGGATTTTTCTTCAATTTTTTGACCCCCCAAAATCGAAAAAAATGGAAAGGGTATAGCCTTAGGGTTTTTTCGAAAATCGGGTAAACCTTTTGGTTTTCGAATCCGGTTCAAACCGGTTTGGAGGTTCGGTAGGAGGCAGAAACCGACTAAAACCAGTTTGAAACTGGAATATTCCGGCGAAAACCCACCGAGAACCGGATTTTTCTTCAATTTTTTGACCCCCAAAATCGAAAAAATGGATAGGCCATAGCCTTAGGTTTTTTTCGAAAATCGGGTCAAAATTTTTGGTTTCCGAATCCGGTTCAAACCGCCTTGGAGGTTTGGTAGGAGGCAGAAACCGGCTAAAACCATTTGAAACTGGAATATTCCGGCGAAAACCCAACGAAAACCGGATTTTTCTTCAATTTTTGACCCTCCAAAATCGAAAAAATGGATAGGCCATAGCCTTAGGTTTTTTCGAAAATCGGGTCAAATTTTTTGGTTCCGAATCCGGTTTAAACCGGTTTGGAGGTTCGGTAGGAGGCAGAAACCGGTTAAAACCAGTTTGAAACTGGAATATTTCGACGAAATCCCACCGAAAACCGGATTTTTCTTCAATTTTTTGACCCCCAAAATCGAAAAAATGGAAAGGCTGTAGCCTTAGGTTTTTTTCGAAAATCGGGTAAACATTTTTGGTTCCGAATCCGGTTTAAACCGGTTTGAAAGTTCGGTAGGAGGCAGAAACCGACTAAAACCAGCTTGAAACTGGAATATTCCGGCGAAAACCTATCGAAAACCGGATTTTTCTTCTATTTTTTGACCCCCCCAAAATTGAAAAAATGGAAAGGGTATAGCCTTAGGGTTTTTTTGAAAATCGGGTTAAAATTTTTGGTTCCGAATCCGGTTTAAACCGCTTTGGAGGTTCGGTAGGAGGCAGAAACCGACTAAAACCAGTTTGAAACTGGAATATTCCGGCGAAAACCCACCGAAAACCGGATTTTTCTTCAGTTTTTGACCCCCCCAAAATCGAAAAAATGGATAGGCCATAGCCTTAGGTTTTTTTCGAAAATCGGGTCAAATTTTTTGGTTCCGAATCCGGTTTAAACCGGTTTGGAGGTTCGGTAGGAGGCAGAAACCGACTAAAACCAGTTTGAAACTGGAATATTCCGGCGAAAACCCACCGAAAACCGGATTTTTCTTCAGTTTTTGACCCCCCCAAAATCGAAAAAATGGATAGGCCATAGCCTTAGGTTTTTTTCGAAAATCGGGTCAAATTTTTTGGTTCCGAATCCGGTTTAAACCGGTTTGAAAGTTCGGTAGGAGGCAGAAACCGAATAAAACCAGTTTGAAACTGGAATATTCCGAGGAAAACCCACAGAAAACCGGATTTTTCTTCAATTTTTTGACCCCCAAAATTGAATAAATGGAAAGGGTATAGCCTTAGGTTTTTTTCGAAAATCGGGTCAAAATTTTTGGTTTCCGAATCCGGTTTTAACCGGTTTGGAGGTTCGGTAGGAGGCAGAAACCGGCTAAAACCAGTTTGAAACTGGAGTATTCCGGCGAAAACCCACCGAAAAATGGATTTTTGTTCAATTTTTTGACCCCCCAAAATCGAAAAATGGAAAGGCCATAGCCTTAGGGTGTTTTCGAAAATCGGGTCAAAATTTTTGGTTTCCAAACCAAAACCAAACCAGGTTTTCTGCGATTTGCCTATAGCCATTGGATGTTTTCTATAATCGTTTATGCCGGTTTAAAAATTATTTCCACTCATATTCACATGCAATTGTGTTCTACGTACGAATTCAAAGATGCAAAACTACATGACAAAACCAACAATTTAATAGATACCACACACACTGTGATACTATCTATGGCTTAAGCATCAACAATTCCGGCCAACGTATTTTTCAGGTTAATGTGGAGTCATGTTTTAGTGATGTACTAGACACTAGGGTGATTGGTCGTTATGCTGTCAGCATTTTTGAAGACAGCCTACAATAGTTGGGTTATGTGAGGTTACACACCGTGAAATTTGGTCACCAATATATGGAACAAGTATATGATAAATGAGTATGGAGTGTTCTTGGTTTCAGCACCTGTAGTAGTTTGGCTTGAATGGACCAGGCATGTTCAACCCACGGTACTTGGCTTGGTCATCAGAAAGTTCCGTTAGATCAGCATCGAATGTTGCCAGATGCAGACTTGCTACGTATTCGTCCATTTTCTTTGGAAGTAAAAATACATCCTGTTTATTTCTTTCTGCTGGGTCATTGAACAACTCAATCAAAGCTAAAGCTTGTGTGCAGTGAGTAATGGAAAGGACAAATGAAAGCACTTAGCCTAATTATTTATAAATATTTGGTTGCTTGGATTATGTGGTATTAAATATCAAAATTATTTTGATTTTAAACAACTTTAAGTTCGTGTTTTTTAACAGTTCTAACTTGCATTCTCCCATGCCTAGGAATAATAGTGATCCATGACCCATCAGGGTTCGCAACCTTAAAAAATTATGTTGTCCAAAGCAAAGCAGTGTATAGAGGAAAGCAGTGTATAGACCAGCTCTAGAACCACTGCGCTTATTTAATAACTGTGCTCATTGCGCCACCTACCGTTTTTTTTTACATCTTGTCTCAAACTAAGTTAAGATGTCAGTAGCTCCACAAATCTATTTTTGGCCCAGAAGTGTTTCCAAAACTACCAATATAAAAGTTCTAACGGTCCCCCCTTCTTCACGGGGTTCGAACCAAGGTCATTTCCGGGGACGAATCCCGATCAGTTTTTTTTATGTCTATGTAGATCATGCGCGCCAGACCATTCGGCTAAGTTCCTGCCCAGTTCTAACGGACCCCTCACCCCCTACTTATTTAATAACTGAGCTCGTTGCGCCACCTAGCGGTATGTTTAAATCTTGATTTAAAATAGGTTACTATGTTAGGACCTCCACCAAATAACGGACCCCTAATCCCAACGTAATTAGTAACTGAGCTCGTTGCGCCATCTATCGGTGAACTTAAATCATGTCCGAGCTGCGTTATGTTATAGTAACTCTACCCAAGTATATTTGGCCAAGAAGTGATCTTAAAACTCCCATATGCATGTTCTAAGCAATGAACATCCACAAATGACATATTTTATCTTCATATATATATATAACCACCATTTAACCAAATGTTCAAGCTTTTATTAGTAAAAGGTGAACGTCCGGTTAAATAAAATAGCATCGTCTGTCTTTTCACATTTGCCTTATTCAAACAGATTTAAGACAGTTTGTAAATACCGATGCAAAAATGCGTTACTCTTCGAAACACAAATGGTGAACTGCTACAAACACACTTGCAACTGGCTTAATTAGCCAATGCTAAAAACTTTTAAAATCTTCTACAATTACCAGAAACGAACCGTAAAACACAAAGGGAAATGAAGAATAAAAAGACAGTTACGTAATCAATAGATACAATGGATAGACCGACGGTAAAGCAACAGTTATTTTTCTTCACCAGTGGGTCTTAACAGTTAAATGGCAAACAGTTTTTTTTTTAACCTAAGTTCCTAAATCTGACAATACCACAGGACGAATAACTAACATTGGTTATTGATACAGCACAAAACATCAAAGGGGAAATTCGGGTGATCGATAAGAACTAATGTCATTGAGATGTGGTAACAGCACAGGTACCAACAATAACAAAACAAAATGAGCGGGGCACTTCCATAAACACTGATTAAAGTTAATCTTGGAAACAATAAACCAACAATAAGCAAACAAAGCAATTCAGTTGTGGAACCAAGAATAAAATGCGAACAACCAGTTTTGTGTTTAGCGAACGCGTTAGCACAGTTACGTAATCAACATCGTTGCTCATTGTCATTTTTCAAAAATAAACAGTTTCTGTGCATGGGCAACGTTACCCATGGAAAATCGGTATGACGTCAGGTCTCTTACGTCACAGTTGACGTACAGTTAGGGGTGTTCGTTGGTATGCTTCTGCAGAACGCGAGTTTCCAAACATCTGATGATGAAGTCACGGCTTGAAGAGGAGATGATGACGACACTGAGAGGTCACCGAACTACGTCACAGATGACGTCAAGGTAAAACCGGTGGCTCGGTGAATGCGTTGTGTGTGTAGGTGTCTAAAACATAATTAAATATATTAGATCAGTTGTTCCCAACGAGGGGGTATTTCCCCATTATAGGGGAATGTTGTAATTTCGTAGGGGGTAATTTGTGTTACAATATTATTCTCTTACTGGTTGTCTAGACAGCTGTGCTATGTGTTATTGCTGCATTTGCCACATATGAACTGAGAAAAGAATGTTCTCTATAATCGATTTAAGCCAGCAATGCAGAAAGTGGATGTACGAAGATATTTCGAGAAAAGAAAATGTTAATGCAAACGATATTTCAGCCAACTAAATTTGTAGGGGGGAAATAGATTTGAATATCGACTAAAAGGGTGCACAAGACGAAAAATGTTGGGAACCACTGTATTAGATTGTCTACCCATGATCTTCATACGCTATAACTTAGCTTTGAGCTTTACGTTTTTGCACAACAATAATACATCTTTAGTAAAAGCCCAGAAGAGGCGTAAATCAAGGCATGTACATAAGACACATATACAAGAATTAAACTATACCTGGTCTCTTGTAGGTCCCCAGCGTTGTTGGGCAGAACGTTCTCTTCGGCGTTGCAAATTGCTTCGGTGTGTACGCTGTGTGTGTGTGGTTGCCTGAAAACATAAATGCAAGTATGTTTTAAATTCTCTACTTCCTTGTGCTACAGATCCCTATACGCTGCGTGGGCTAATTGGCTTTGAACATTTTGCGTTCGTTTGAAAAATGGGCGTCTCGATTAAAGGTTTTAAATCACATTAAAAACAAACAGTGATTACAGTAACGCTCACTTAATTTTACAAAACACCCAGAGCGGGCGTATTCTTACAACAGGCGAAAATATTAACAGCCAAGTGAATAACTGTAAAATATGAGTAAATCTGTAAACACGCCTGTCGTCACAAGTGTTACTCTACAGTGAAAAGTACAAGTTATATTTATGTTCTTTTTCAATATTTAAACCAACAATGACAGAAACATATTTTACCTTTAAACTTCGTGTACGAGATCGTCTTCGATGGTGTCGTTTGTTGCTGAGTGGACAAGTAGGTCAGCCAGGATATCTGAAACAAAAAAAACGTTGCTTACAACTAAGGGATATGCGGGATGGATTGAAGTTACATATGTGACCATTTGATTCTCGTATTTCAGGTTAATACACGGGTGTTAAACAATAAAAAACGTTTGTTTCAGGCGTATTTAAGGGAATATGCGAAATGGATTTTGTTGCTTATGACGATGTGTTATTCGTCATTTTATGCCATAGCATGCGTGAAAGAGGAAAAAGTAGGTGTTTTAATCCGCGTTCACTATGTTCAATGTATTTTTAAATGCTCACTAAATGCGTTTAAAAATAGACTGCGCATAGAAGTCAACAAACAATGCTTGTTTATAACAATGGTAATAGTTGTGACGTCACTTACCGAAGTATGTTTTCGGACAATGGTAAAAGAAAGCTTGTGTCCAAATTAACTTAATCTGTTATAATGTGATTATTTGTTAACAAATTCAAGTTTACTAACAACTAATGAATGCTGGAAAAGAAAAACATATTTGTTAAACCTGAAAAGAAGAGGTTAGTAACATGTTTAACTTTGCTAAGTGGATAATTTATAACATTTTTAGACTTTTTAAGTAAAATGTTACAAAACGCGCATTAATATAATATCGCCAATAACGGTTTTCTATTAAACTGTAACAAACCCGTAAATTACAGATTTTAATAAAGAACAATTGTCCTGTTATACAAAATGTAACCATATACACCCCAGAACAGTTCGTCCTTAACACCTGAAAAAAAGGTTTAACCTGCCAAAAAACAACAACGTTAAATTTCCTAATAGACCCTATAAAACCTGTAAAACACAAAATCACATTATTCCCAATAAAATCTGTAAAGATAAACACATTTCCTATTATTCCCTAAAAAAATCTGCAAAACAAAGCAAAAAATAATTTATTTTACAAAACCTATAAAATGTTTAAAAGGCCTGCAAAACAGAAAAAATAACATTATTAAACCTGGAAAAAAATACTCCTGTAAAATAGAAATGAATTGGTTAAACCTGCAAAAAATACTCCTGCAAAATAGAAATGAATTGGTTAAACCTGCAAAAATGCTTCTGCAAAAGAGAAAAAACATTGTTAAACCTGCAAAAAATACTCCTGCAAAATAGAAATGAATTGGTTAAACCTGCAAAAATGCTTCTGCAAAAGAGAAAAAACATTGTTAAACCTGCAAAAAATACTTCTGCAAAATAGAAATAAATTTGGTGGACCTGCAAAAAAATAATAACTTGTTATGTATTTCAAAATACCTTAATCTTTCTGTGGAACCATATTTTTTACATTTCAAACCATATAGACAACAATATTTGAAATCCAATCCTGAAAAAAAAAACATTTGGTGTTATTTTAAATGCTTTTTAAGATAAATTACATTTTGCTTACCTAAAACGCAACAGCATAATCAAGAATACTAATAGAAACTTGAAAGCAGCCAAATCTGACTTCTGTTCTAACCGTTAATTCTCCGCAAAACGATGACGGTTCGCGTGATTAGAGCGACGAAAGATAAACAAACATACAACAATAAGAAGGACCTGTCCGGCTGATATAAAACGGCACAACACCCCCCCAAGAACTGGTCTTACTAACGAGAAAATAAAAGGATAGAAAAAGTGGACTCGCACACCTTTTGGTTGATGAAAGAGGGAAAACGAAAGCCAAAAAATGTAAAAGCAAGCAATGGGTGGATGAAATCTTCGTTGATCTCTTGCACGTAACCGGCGCTACAATGCATCAGGAGACATAATTCTGAAAATAAGAAAACGTTGGAACCGCCATCGTCCCTGCGCGGCCGACGTAAAAGTACGCAAACTTGCCTCAACTAACTGACCTGCATACAACCGTCGCAAATTAGCCTAGAAAAGTAGAAGGTGAGTCTGTCGTGTTTTACAACCACCAACATTGTCACTGCTCCATTATGACTGAGTGGCCGGGTCAAACAGGAATACGAAACTGAAGTTAGTTGTATAAGTCAGCCTAAATCCACGAGTAAAATAAAAAGGGCTTGACCAGTGAAACGGGAATTAGGGGCATCAGCGCATCTACTATTCTATCAATTAAAATAATTAAAATTGTCATACATATTTATCACGATTTTCATTAGTTTTAACAATACATGCTTAATATCCAATTCGCAGTCTCTTCTTATTGAAGAAAACTTTGAACCGGATTTGCAAGCATGTATAATAAACTGGTCAAAACCCGAAAACCACTAAGCCCTATTGTTACTGTTAATACAGGCGCAACCGTTTGTTTAAAAGGAGCAGTGACGTTTACAGCGTATAACTCAACAACGTCCTGTCACTGTCCCTTGCCCTCCGAGTCCCCCCGCAAGGACCCAAATTTTTTACGCAAACGCAGGGCTGGGGAAAAAACATTACCAACAGTTTGCGCCCTACCAGGGTGGTTCACGGGACTTTTCGGGCTAAATGCAAAGCCGGTCTCCTCTAGCCCACGAGCCTGGGCTTTCATTGGAAATAGCGGTGTCCGCTACTAGGTCCCGCCTGCACCGCGGCCAATGCAATGCGGTGGAGGCCATGCCCAGGCCGTGTTTCTAAGCGCACCTTATGTTAGCTAAAGCCATTTAACAACGCGCCACACCTAGCTAAAACACGATCTAAGCTAAAGTCCCTACGTGGCGCGCGAATCCCAAACGTACCCCACCTATGTTACCTAGCCTACCCTTAGTTAAAGAGTGCCACTCTGATATAGCCCTAGCGCCAACTTGCTGACATAGAAGCACTCCTATAGACTTGTACCCTTCTTTGACCGAGGAAGACTTCCTTTTACGGGTCCTCCTCTGACAAAGAATAGGTCACTCAACCCTAGCGCCAGTTAGCCTAAGTTAGGCCTAACAGTTTCGCAAGCCCGGTTGACCCACGACAGACTCCTATTCTTACATACAAGTAAATATTTGAAGTTGAAAAAAGTTGATTGAAGGACGAAGATATGGATGTCGATAAGATGTGAAATGGTGAACCTGCAAAAAAGTTTAAATCAAACAGTGCAGCAAACAAGAATGGTGCCATTATAGCACAAACTCCTACAAGCAAAAAATCGGTGCTGATTAAATTCCCCGTGTTTTGCTGTAGGCGAACCCCGAACAAGCCTTGCGCTTGAAAATGATTTTGTTGCATGCAATAAGTAACATATGCAACTGATTTTATATTGAATTAATTTTGAAACATTAAAACATGTGAACGTTTGTCTAATATCATTGCTGTAACATATTTTTGAACTTTAATAACTCAACAACATGAACCAAGCTTTCGTTTACAAGAGATTACAATAAAGTTTTGGAAATAGTTGCAACTTACCTTGTAACAGAGCGACCTTCCATCCATGACCACACAAAACCAAATGATTTTGCAATGGACGGAACGACCTGGAAGTGCATTAGAACTCGACTCTGATTGGTCGTGACGTTGTTAAACTTTGTCAAGCGTGTCACCTGAAAACGTGGCGCGTTTTTTAGATGGTTAGATTCGAAAACACATTGGTTGCAAAAACGCACAGACTTTTCTGACAAAATTCAGCACCTTTAAGCTAATGTGTTTATGGGACATATTAAAAACATTGAAAATAAGGAATAGTTTGATGTAAAATTAACTCCTACAGTCGCATTATTGTGTTCTCTACATCAACGTACTTTAAAGCCTAATGTATACATCACCCTCAAGTCAAGCGAGATTTTTTTGAAAAAAACAGTGGAATAAACACTTCTACCTGCACTTTGTATTGTTATGCATCATGTTAACATGTATCTTGACGAAACAAACCTAGTAACACATTATTATGGTCCTATGGCACTAAAAACACAAAACACAGCAAAAATGACAAAACATAAGTCGATATGTCAGCGGTTCGCAATTTCAGTGGCACTGTTCTGAACTAAACAATTAACTTAAACCACCAAAGTTTGAGCATCGTTTCATTTATCTAAGGCAATGGTTCTCAAACTGTGGTACGGGTACCACTAGTGGTACGCCGGAACTTTTCAGGTGGTACGCGGGTAGCTTTCTGTGATACCTAATTAAAGTCCGATCTAGAAGTTGCAACTCAACTGACCCAACTATGATCAGCCTTGGTTTGTGCGAAACTCGAGTTTTGGACATTCTTTTGAAATTGCTAAGTATGCTAGTCAGGGCGAGAAAATTGGCCCTTTTCTTGGCCTGCCAATTCAAATAGTTTTTTTTTCGAAAATTGGGTCAAAATTTTTGGTTTTCGAATCCGGTTTGGAGGTTCGGTAGGTGACAGAAACCGGCTAAAACTCGTTTGAAACTGGAATATTCAAGAGAAAACCCACCGAAAACGGGATTTTTCTTCAATTTTCTGATCTCCAAAATCTAAAACATGAAAAGGCTATAGCGTTAGTTATTTTTTCGAAAATCGGGTCAAAACTGTTGGTTTCCGAATCCGGTTTGGTGGTTCGGTAGGAGGCAGAAACCGGTCTAAAATATACTGTAGTGAATTGTCTAATTTCACGCATTCGGTCTGAAACAAATTATAAACTGCTAAAAGTTAATCTGAAATAAATAAACAACTAACTTTCCCTCGTGGCAGAGCAATCAAGCAGTGCCAAAAAGTTCAAACCACTTTTCATGTAGGTTATAATTACAAAAGTTAACACAAAAAGACAACCGTTTTTCAGCTAGTCATAAAAAGCATACGGCTTCTATCGTATATAGTGCTTGAAAGGTTACATACATTTGTAAGTGCAGCGAAAATCATTACACACAAAGAGTTTAGGGATTGTTAAAATTGTAAACTTATGTACTGATAAAGAAGAAAAATGCAGTTGAGGTCGACAAGAAGAAATGGAGTAAAACCTGTCAAATTTTAATCAGTGTTAAGAATAAGAAAAAATCTATGTTTATCCTTGTATGTTAAACGAATAACGTTATCCACTTGCTACTTTTATAAACAAATATGTTAAGATGTTTTTTGTTTTGATTTTTTTCAGAAATGCTTGTCAAACAAACATCAAATCTAAAAATGGGTCGGTATTTGATAAACTAATCTTTTTTCTACTTCAAAACTTTTGTTTTACAGCTAGGAGTGGCAGCACACAGGAAAAAGTGTTTTAGAAACACAAAGCAGTAAAATTAAATTTTTACAGAGCGATTTTTAAAATGCCAAAGGAAATAATCAAAAAGACTGAGAGGTAACTACAGACAAAAAGTTAAGTCGTTTTCAAAAAACGAAACATTTTTTGCATTTTTAAAGCGTGTGTTCACAAACACATATACATGAGAACCTCAATGCATTGAAAAGCAGTAGTTATTGTCTAAGATAATTGAAAACTTAAGGAAGATCACTTGGTGAAAACAACAAATAAAACTTCAAAAGCAAAAAAAAACAAGATCATATCGTTTCCCGAAAAACGAACAGAAAAAGAAAATTATGCAAAATAAGCTTGAATGCGTTCCAGAATAGGGGTGCGACAGACCGGACATGCGCTCAAGCGTTCTGCGCAGGTCACGCATGCGCAGATGTGGCGGCAGGTTAGAAATACGACGGCCGCTCGGTTGTTGAGACACACTTTGCATCGGCGTTCGTTCTCGTATTCACGAAATCTTGCTCGTAGCTCCTCGCCAGCTATGTAACAAGGACAAAAATATTATTAGTAATCACTTGCGTCTAAGAGCAGTTGATCGTTACAATCATTTGTTGGCCGATTATAATCGATAATATAAACGATAATTATCGTTAAAACAGAACATGGGAATTCGTCAAGGAATTCGTCGAAAAATGTTGGGAGTAGTATATAAGCCTGTTGCTATAGGCAACACGTAAACAAACATGGTCTTGGTGGTGGAAGCTACAGCGCGTTTTGTATGTACGCGGTTCTTAACCAATTTGCTTTCGTTTATCAGCACATGCCGCAAATTTCAAAGATAAAATCTAATAAGTTAATTGTTAGCACAAAACAAAATCACGCCTGGTCAGGCAAAACAACAACACTAAGTATAGTTAACAGGGTTTGTCTCGTATTTATGTAAAGAAATTCCCCAATACTGTTACAAAATGTGTTCATTTTATTCTGATTTGGTGATTCAAAGTGTGTTTAGTGGCGCAATCGAATTTCGAACAAACAAATTTGCTCCGTGAGAAAAAAGCACATGGTAATCTTTGCCCCTTGAAAACTTGCCTGAAGTGAAAGTAGTTAAATTGACATAACCAATCATCTGTTTACTCTATATCGGTTAAATGTGTGTGTTTCCTACATTCTAAGAGCTTAACAATATATAGTCTGGCTGTTAAAAATGCATGACAGAGTTTTAAGTCTGGTCGGGCTTTAGGGTTTTGGTTTAAGTTTAAATAATAGTGGCTTGATTCGGGCCTGACTTCAGATACAGTATACATTGTGCCACAACTTTACCAACATTTGGGCTTAATCCAGGCCTTTCTGCAAAAAAATGGGGTTTCAGGCTTGTATTTTTGGGTTTAGGGCCGCTTATAACACTGGTTCAAACCCTATGAAGCACAGAGCAGAGCACATCACCTTGTATCCGTTTTGCGCAATTTATAGGCCTACTCACATGGTAATATGTTTAATGATTCACCAAGGAGTGGCTGCTTTGAATGTGGTCTGTGGGTGTCCAACGCAACAATGGCTTGTCCAAGTAGTATGCAATACGCAGCGATTGGTACTATGACTGGCTTTTCACCATTACAATGCACTTGAAAATCAAATTCGCCTTGTACATAGTGAATACATTCTGTTACAGAAGTTTCCATAAACGTGGTTGTAATAATTCTTATCAATGATGGGACATCGGTTGTCGAAACATACGCCAAAAAATGTGTTCAACATGTTTAAGCCTTTACAGTAAGTTTTGCATAAATTGCCAAATTACTTTTCACATTCCTAAGTTTCGAGTTGTTCCTAGCATTTTAGCTCTGAAAGGGAGTTTAATTTCGTACCTAGCTTATAGCAGCTTTGCAATGAGGTTGTTTTCTCACCTGAGTCACCTAAGTTAACCCAAGCACGCAACAACAATGCTTTAATCGATACTTTATTGGTGGGTGTTCGGTTTCGGTTCCTGATTCAAATAAGCACCAACTTAATTTTATGAAGTTTGTAATTTGAAAAGCGGGCGCCCACCTATAAACAGGCATGATTGAAAACAGTTTTGCACTGGTTTAGTGTTCTATTCTCGATTAAAGCTTGTCGTACCATTCTGCTATGCAACCACATTTAGTGTCGGGTAACGGTGCTTTGGGCAAACAATTGCGCAATGATACTGTACATTTATGCAGTGTCATTGCCCAACAACGGCGTACCACACTGCCCGAATATTAGGGCAATGTATGTCAGTAGCTTAGGCATAATACTTTACTCTTTCACATTGGTATACACATTGATTCTCGAACATTGTCACCTTTTGTCCCTCGGTCTCTCCTAAATTTGTCTGAAATATGTCTTAATTTAACAAATTGGCTTTAGTTTGAAGATAACGAGCAGTTACACATTTTTAGGTGACACCATATATACCAATGAAAACAAAAGAGGAGATTGTCGACAGAAATAACGGCAATTATTAAAACAAATATTGATACATATCCCAGCCATACCAAGCGTGCCTGGAACGGGGGCCTAAACCCGACCAGAACCCACGGGTCAAATATAAGAGGCATCTGTTTCGGTGGGTTTAGATATCCATGCGTTTCAGCGTGGTATATTATGATTACGTTTGATAATGGACAGGTCAAATGAGTAAGCATAATGGATGGGGTCCACATTGAATGTGCTAATGCAGAGGCCTCATACATCACGTTTTTCCGTTCTACTGCTGAATGGGCAAGTTTTTTCAACAGCAAGCAGTTTTTGCAAAAGCAAACTCCTCGTGGATTTTAACCGCTTTTGTATGCTAGTTTTGACCTAACGAGTTCAGCCTGCGATTAGAACATCCAAATGCGCAGCAGGCAATTAAAACACACCAAAAAATTACAGAAGTTTATGGTACACATCCAGAAAAAGGCAGTTTAGAATAACATTGAAAACAATGTGAATCATTTTTTTCTAGATTCGAATTTCTTTGTTCCTTAAGGGTACTTGTTTGTTTGTTTGTTTGATTTTTTAACGGTAGGCGGGCAACGCCTAACTGTGTTGCTCTCTGAGCGTTTGCGCGTTTGATTGTAAGTCCATTGAAAATGTATTTTTTGTTTTTGCAATTATTGGTGACTTTGATTTAGTCCAACCTAACGATTCATTGGGCTGGACCAATGCCGATTAAGATTATTGCACAGTTAAACGCAAGTGACTAATACATGATAAGAATCCACAACCTTGTAAACATAATATGGATTCAAATGCCCTTTTTCGAGTATGACAAACACACTTGTAACTAAACTTACTTTGAGGTGATGAACTGTTTCTCCGAAATGGTTCAACTATTTGGTCGGCTCTAACTTCTTGACTGGTCGGTCTCAGTCTGTCGACTATTGCATCACAAAGCGCTTCAATCGTGTGGTAGTATGAGTTATCCCGTTCTATTTTCCTGTATTTAACAATCAAATGATAAGATACATAACAACTATTAAACCAAACATAAAATTATAGAACAGTTTTAAAGAATCTTGAAACACACAGAAAAAATTAACATTTACCAGTTCTGAAACAAAACCATTTTATACTGACAAATTCTGGACTGTCTGAATTTTGAATGTCTGTCTCACCAAAAAACAATGTCCTAATCAATGCAGTTGACAGTTGACATTCTGATAAAGAAAGAAATTTCACATCAACATATATTTACCAATACTGTCACCCAAGTGGGTAATTAGCAGCAGAATAAGTGACCCAAAAAATGTCAGATTTGGAACTTAGTTCACCCAAAGCATCAGAATGCCAGTAAAGATGTTTGTTTTTTAGTCACAGACATGCAAACTATCAAAACAAACAAATGATGTTGCATTGTTTTAATTACCATTTGGTAACATTAGTTTAGCTGTATCAATTAATGATAAATGTCGTGAACCCTTGAATAAGTAAACAGCAGTAGTTTTCCACTACGACATGTGTTTGTACAGAAACAACCCCATTGCAAAGAGTGCTAAACCCTACTGCATTCATGAAAGTGAGTATAGCACTACACCTTGCTTAATCCATATCATTTAAACAATTTAAAATTTTAAGGATTTATGTAACCCATTGGTTTAAAATAGCTTGGAAAAGTTTGAAGTCACCTGTTAAAAGGTTCTGGTTGAATCAATACAATAGTTTCAGAACTACTCTTGAAATACAATATTTTGAAAACAAAACAACACATCTTTTGTCCAAATACAATAGGATATTTCATACCACTACATTGCACCTCAC
Organism: Phallusia mammillata; assembly: GCF_965637545.1. Classification (NCBI taxonomy): domain Eukaryota; kingdom Metazoa; phylum Chordata; class Ascidiacea; order Phlebobranchia; family Ascidiidae; genus Phallusia; species Phallusia mammillata. The sequence continues at coordinate 6,227,689 of NC_137257.1, forward strand.
AATACATTGATATAGCTTCCCTGTTTGAACTTCTCTAGTTTCAATGTTCCAAATATATTGAATAGAGCAAGATTGTTTTAGACAACTCTACATCGGGCTGCTAGGATTAGTTTCACCAGGAAGAAACACTCAACCCGAAAACTCTCAAGTAATGCAATTTTTATAGCCTTACAAGTACAAATTTATTTGCTTTGTTCCAGTGTTTAGCTTTTTACACAAAATAGAAGTGTATTCAAATTACCAATTTCAAAAGCAACTTAATAAATGCCACAAAAAACACAAATATTTCAACACTTTGGCGAGGTTGTTTGTTTACCCAGTCCTTTTTTAAATTTACAAGTTTTACACATAATTGTTGTGACATGACAAGCAGCATAACAACAAGGTCAAAAACTAAAACACTATTTACTTGATTGTAAGTTGTCCTCGATTGTGAGCCACACAACTGGCAAGGTAAAAAATGTACAGGCCACGGCTTCCGATAAATACAGTAATAGAAGATTAACTTCTGAAACTTTATTTAACAAAACACAGATAAGGCCATCTAGAAGTTATGTCCACTAACTGGAGTTGAGGATGAGTAAGCAAAGTAGATTACCTTCGTATTACTTCGGTTACTGTTGCAGAATCAAAGATCTCAATTGCTCTTTGGGTGTGCGCTTGCTCTAAAGCTTCAATGAGGAGGTCATCATGTCGATTGGATATTTCCTGCACAAAATACACAAATCTTACATTACTTAAATTTAAAGTTGGGCCAAGTTTTGTTAGTATTGATTTTGGAACAATTTTCAAACAGCAATGTAGATACAGTACCAGTGAATAATTGTATGAGGTTATTACACATACAGTACCAAAGAATACAGTTGTAGGCTTATTTTACATACAGTGCCAATGAATAATGGTGTAAGGTAATTATAGATACAGTACCAGTGAATAATGGTGTAATGTTTTTATAGATACAGTACTCATGAATAATGGTGGAAGGTAATTATGGATACGGTACCAGTAAAAAAAGTATTGAACTAATACATACACTTGTTGCATGCAAACACGCAATAATAAAAAAGGAGATATTTCATCATGACCATGCTGGTGCAATTGCAATGCAAATGTCAAACCTTTAAAATCCAATCTAAATGTCATCCAATATAGATTAAGTGGTATATTTGTACATACACCCACATATAGTGTAATTAATGGTATGGCCATGTTTATTGGGAATTATAATGACTACAGACATGCACATTGTGGCCTATTCAGTGCAGGTCATTTCACCATGCAAAAATAACCTTTGTATTTCTAGCTTTTGACTAATGGCAGGCTTTCACCACACAAAACAGAAACAACTTTTGTCCAAATGTTTGGTGGTTGTAAGCTACAATGCAAGCATTTTCACTTCCCATTATGGTGCAATTTTATTTGGATGCAATTTTCTATAGTCTGTTAAATCCAGAAATTTTGGAAATGATGACTTTTTAAAAACTTGTTTCAGCTGTAATGTTGTTAATCACATTCAACCAAATGACTGATATCAAAACTGGTGACACCCAGATACCTTTTAAGAATTATTGTTGGCTAATTATGATTCAAATATCATTTTTTGCATTTACTAAACTCGGTGAATATTAACATACATTACAATTATGCCACGAATACAGGTATTAATCCAGTGAAAAATGCTCAAAAACAGCTGTTGTTAATAGACTTAGATGTACATAGCTCCAATGATAAATCATTTATCATAAATGCACATCTTTTGCTGTTGAACCCACCCTCTTTTCTCAACATGGGTGATTAGTTTATAGGGTCCACTCGACTGATCCTACCAATGTTCCCTGCCCAGCTGTGTTTACCAACACTGCTCCAACCACACTTTCTTGTGAGCCCCAGTCACATAACGATTTATAATACGGTGTGGCTGCAGCACGTTTTGGCATCATCCACCAATTGTTCCCTTTACTTTTTTGTGCTTAATAACCTTTGCAGCTACTTGGTGATTGTTTTTATTGCTATGGTGTCACCATGTTAATAAAAAAAAAGAATAAAAAATGACAAACCTGCATAGTAGGAGGTTCAGGTGAAGGAATTCTAGTTGGACCGCTTTGAACAAGGGGTAAGCTGTCAAGGGACGGAGGGTTATGTACAGGATGTTGATCAGAAAATTGTTGAGTCACTTGGTCAATGAAATCCTGTCCTCTAGCAGCACGGACAAACTGACATCTGTCAGAAAAGAAACAAGGTTTTTAACAATAAGTAAAGTTGGTTAAAAAACTGGTGCTAGAAAAGAATTAAAATTGTAAGCAACCGGGACCATGTGTTGTTAGAACTTGTATTTACAAAGTTTTTAACTGTTTTGTCGTTGACGGTTTGTAAGCACAAACAGTCTTATACATTTGGCTTTACAAAATGCAGCAATATAAGTTGATATGAGTATGAACAAGCTAACCAATGTTTGAATTCTTATTAACTTAGTCAACAAAAAGCAACAAACATGAAATAAAATGGTGCCAACCAAATACATTTGATAAGTTAACAATTTTTAAACATATTAGGAAGAAAGAAATTAACACGAAACAATAGTGGATCCTTTTTCCAACACCTTAAGAGCAGCTTAACAAAAACACGAAAATGGTTTACATAAAGTTGCATAAAACCTTTTCATTTTAAGTTTTAAACAATTTAACAGAAACAAGATTGTCAAGCAGAAATATGCAAATACACAGCATTGAGAGGAAGAAAAGGAAATTAATGAAAAATTTAAAACTAATAAAGTATATGCAACCCAATAGACATTTTTGTTAACCAGCTGTTGCTTACCGTGGCGACCAACGTGCATGTTCCACCCATGGGTCATCATTTTCATTAAAATTATTGAGACGTATTCCGCAACACCAACATACTACTTGGTCTCGTGTTCCTACAAACAAAAATAAACATATCAACACCAACCACTGATCTTTTTTGATATGTATATTTTTGTTACCCAATTGGAAAAATGGTTTGGAAACCACTTTTCTTGGGATCTGAAACAATCTATGCTAGGGTTGCCATTCGTCAGGATTTTCCCTGACATGTCAGGGTATTTGGTGTTTAAATCTGCTTCAGGGAGAAATGTTAAAATGTACTTAAAAGTCAGGAATTTAGGAAAAAATACATATGTATACTGTACTATGAACTTAATGTACCAACGGAGAAAGTTTCTAGTAGTTAGCTACAACCGCGTCTATACCATAAAACGTAAAGAAGTAAACTGGCGGCGTGCAGGTTAACGTACATGTTACTGTTTGGTGTGTGTGCACGTGCAACAATACCTGTTTGTTACTAGATGTTTAACAATATGCGTTACATACACAAATAAAAATCCGCGTCTCAAGAAAACACAGCATTCGATGCTACATGAGAACGTGGGAAATTTCATTTCCTTAACTGTGCACCTAACATGCAGGGAACTAACTAACAACTAAAAGTCGAATGCGTGAGACATAAAAACATTTTTAAAGTGGCATTTTTCTTCAAATTTTAAATGGTCCTTGTGACTCCCATTTACTAACCAGAAGCCTACGCAGAAAGTAATTGACAAGGATCAGAGTATCGTATGTAACGTTTTCTCGTGTCGTCATCCGTGTGACTTCCGAATATTCTAATTTATTCCGGAATAGAAGTGTTTGGATCGCAAAAATGGTTAACGCAGCGGTTCTCAAACTGGGGTCTGCGGTCCTTTAGGACATTTTGCGGGGATCTCGAAAAGGTGGAAGTAATTCTATATTCTTATTTGGCGTCAGTTTGTGCAACTGGATAAGTTGAAATCAAAGTGAAAGTGAGAATCAACCGTCTCCATTGTTAAACAAAAGGCTTTATTGCATGACAACTAACAAAATGCAATTGTTCGCGCACAATTGTAATGTTTTTTGTCTTGTCTGTGATGTCAGATTTGGATCATTGTTATGCGCAATTTTGCATAACCAGCTAAAATCCTGCAATCAACTTTCGTTTTTCTGAAATACACATTCAGACACTGGGTTCACGCAACCGAGATAAATTTTGTCAGGGATTGTGTTTCATAAAATATGGCAACCCTAATCTATGCGGCCTACTCAAGTGTCAATATAATGTTGGTTGACCTTCATAAATGTAAGCGTTCCTCATCCATACACTAAACCTACTGTAAACACACAGAACTAAAGGAATTATGAAACTTACGCTTTGATGATCAGACAATGTTTGCATTATTATATGATAATGTATCAAAAAGTGAATTTTTTAACGTAGTGATATAATGGGTGTGAGTTAAAGTTTCATTACTTTTCCTTTGTTGAACACTCAAGCGGTGATTAAACAAAAAAAAGTTGGTCATCTAATGTGAGATGTGGACCGAGGGTCGCATGTTGGAGACCCCTATTTTAGGGTAAAAAAAAAACTGATGCAGCTAGGCATATTATATAACTAAAAGAGGCCTTTCTGACAAATTTATTGTGTTTACCAACAGTACCAACTCCTAGGGGTAATAACACTTTGTACGGCTAGTAAAACCGGAAATAAACAAAATGAAAAGGGCAAAAAATCCAAACAAATGCATGATAATCGCAAAGATAAGAAACACAAGGACTTTTAATCGAAGTCTTTAATCAAGGCAACTGTTTAGAGTATTACTAATCCAATGATGACATGAACATACCTGTTGCATAAAACCCAGCACCACAAAAGGATTCATTAGAAAATCGGAGTTGGCAGGTTGGGTGAAAAGCAACAAATGTGTTCAACCGCCGCCGAAAATCTTGAAGTTCGGACGAAAAGGAATTAAGATATACTTCATGCTCCTGCAAATAAAAAAACATTTTTTTAGGCTTAAAAATGTGGGTTATGGTGGTGAATTAGCATTTTTTGCTGTATAAATCAAAATAAAAAAGAATACGCTAAATTTTTGCAGTGCAAGAGACATAACATAAAAAAGTTAGTAGTTAGGCCTAAAAGACCTTACAATACCAGGAATATAACTACAAGATATTGTAACCTAATGAAAAGCCATAGTTTAGGGTTTAGTACAAATAAAATAAAAGATTACCAAGAGTGTGATTAACTGAAGTCATCCATAGGAAATTGTACGGCAATGCTACATGTATACAATAAATTAATATTTAAAAAAGAATTAGTTTAGATAACATATATCAATTATCAAGTAGATACATACAAATGTATAATATTAAGTAGATGTCTTAAAATCTACGAAAATAAAGCAAAATACAGTTACATACTTGTCGCTCCACATTGGGAATATGTTGGTCTGCGTGAGCGGTTGGCATTCTTGCAAGGTGACTAAACAAAAACAAAAAGACCTTAGACACAACTTAAAATAATTTGAAAAAAAGGTATGGATGTAATCAATGTAGTCATTCATTTCCTAAAGCTTTTAGACTGCAGGTATAATGAGAGTTTCAACCATTAACCTACATTTGTGGTTGTTAAATAAGACATTTTTTTTCGTTATTGGTGAAACTGTCCACAAGTCAGACCAAGTATAGTAAATGATATAAATTGAATTGAAGAAACAATACTCACAGCACAATAAGCTGCAAAACACAAAACCAAGAGCAAAAAGCACAACTAAAAGGACATCTCTCTTATCCAATAACAGGTATTCAAGGGTTTTTGACTCGGATTCACTGTCAGATTCGGTTGAAAGTAAATATTTTACTAAATTAAATACCCAAAGTTTCCGAACATTTTGCAAACTTTATATTGTATATCTCTCTGCCAATCAAGAAATGCTTTTGGGCTTTTAGGTTAGTTTTTATTCAATTAGGTTACATGACCTTACCTGCATGCGCGCCTTGCATTGCGGTGGCGGGCGTTTGGATCCTGATTTGGTGCCCAGTTTCCAAGCATGGTGCCACAAGCATAACACTCAACCATGTCACCAACACCACTGAAGTAAAATCCATTTCTAGATAGTGCATCAAAGTCTATTCTTGCATTACTAGCTGGCCAATACTCAAAAGTTTCCCTGAAAAACCAGGGGAAATTTAAGTGATTTTATTTTCGGTACCTGCTGGGAAACAATATGCTACTGTCAATCAGTAATTCTATTAAAATACATCCAAAAAAGTTATATTTAAAATGTTGTGTATATGTCAGTAATTTCTGAAATAATACAACCAATGTTTTCAGACCAAAATATATTTCTAAAATATTTAAGTAAAAGTGAAAAGTTATTTTAATTGGAAAAGGTATGTAAAAATGTATGATTTGGTTTAAAAATTGTTTACTTGTAAAAATGTATGATTTACCTTCTATGTGCACAGTTCTGCAGGTCCAAACCGGAAAGGTATCTTTTGTACTAAAAATTTTTTTAAAAATAAACCCATTTTTTTGTGGAAATTTGGTACAAAAAATACTAAAGCCCAAATGGATAAAATAAAAATATTTCTGTGCAATGGCTTGTTGTATTTTGCAGAAAACAGAAAAAAATTTAAATACAAGACCTCATATACATTTATATCTTACAATCTTACAAAGGTGTTACTTTCAATATTTTGCTGAAGATGTACCCAAACCTAATACAAAACAAGTCAAATGCCCTATAATTGAAGTAAAAGTAAAAATTTCATTTTAACTCACCTCAACTGCGCTCCACGATCCTGGTTGATTATTTTCTACAAGAATAAAATTATTTTTATACTCTAGTAAAGTAACTTTCATCGTTTGATGCCCCATACATTGGAGTCCATTTTAAAAGGAGAAAGATTAATTACATACCATTACATTGGGCCCACTATAAGAAGGATTTTTTAGTCTTGATGCAAACGAGAAAAGGGTAATAATTTGTACCAAAGCGAGTGGACAAACTGCACAATAAACAACTGTTACTAAGAAGCAAATTAAAAAAAAATTGTAGCAAATTTATTAGAGACCCAATAACCGAAAATAAGACAGTATGTAGCAGCAAAAACATAATGTAGCCACATGCATGCATACACATTGGGGGAAAACAAGGCATTGGGAAATAAATGAAGCTTGCAGCAAACACAGATAATTTAGGCAAAAAAAAAAACTTTTGTTGGACCATAATAAACACTGCATCTATAACAATTTTAAAAGTTATGTAATGTAAAGGTTTAAATGCAGCCATTGGCCTAAAGTTACTGGAACAAATATTAAACTGCTTGAGCTTAGTTATGGTAATGGTAACTGTTTGGGTAGTAAGATAACTTAAAAAACAAATAAGTGTTTGCTATTGTTGAAAAAAAAGCTACTTTGATGGTGACCAAATATATACAGAAAAATGTGTAGTTTAAGTTATCAATTTCTTATTTTTTAATTGATCGTCAATAGCATAATTAGGATATTAATATCAGTGTGAACGTTTAAAATTTCACATCGAGTAAAATAGCGTGTTGGTAGCAGGTCCTGGCACCATATTGACTGGTTGCATTTAGTGTGGCTGTTGCAATGTTAACAGGAACTGCCATGTGGGAATTTGCTATGCATCAGGATGCAAAAATACCACATTCTGTAATCTGATAATATGACGGCAATTTAAAAATGGAGTGGTCCCACATAGCAGCTCTCATGTACATTGGGTTGTGACACATTGGAACTTTTTTGTCAGTCAAGCTGAATAGTATTTGTAGAGCCTTGGTTTGAAGCATATTCAGCAAAATGCTGTAATTTCCTTACATTAAAAAATCCGAAACATTGCAATTGTATTGAGTTTTATGATGACACTATGATTTCATGCTAAGGGGTTGGTAAAAATAAAAGAATAAGGTATTATAAGTGTTGTATAGCTCTGTAGATTGCATAATACATGACTCAGCAGGAAGAACTGTGGAGCCAAATTCCTCACAATGGATTGTGCCAAATTTGCAACAATGCATCACAGTACTGACTAATCAGCAGCAAAAATAGCATACTAACACCAGATGAACTGTGTAACAGATATTTAGGTGAATGCACACATATTAAACATACTCATTCCAACAGCTATCATCAAATTATGCCATTAATTTACCAAACAAAACCAAGAATGACTTTGTGATTTTTTATGTAGGTCATCTGTTGTAAAAAAATAGATAGCAATTGAGCATCCAATTTGTTAATTATTGTTTTAATAATGCTCCAACACATCCAACACCATTTGTAAAATAATACACTTTTTATTTCACACAGCAGTGTGAAAGCAAACTGGTCTTTTATATCACATCAATGCAAAGTTAACAGTAAAGAACTATCAGACCAAGTATGATACATCCAACTTTTTTGAAAATAATTAAATTTACAATTACTATTTTGTAAATATATATAGCAAAATTAACTTGTTTAATATCAACTTTCCACAAATAACAATTGGTTTTTTTTTATTAAAGAAAAACATGCACATCCTTCTCTAGATGTAAAAAATGGTATATATATATATATATATATATATATATAGGTGATAAAAAATGGTATATCGCATTTTATAACTTTGTCCTAAATTTATACAAAAAGAAAACAAAAAATCGTGTAAAAATAAGTTTCTACAAACACATCAATGGAACAAAAGTTTGTGAGGTACAATTATTGTTTTATTGTATAATAAAGCATACCAGATGGTTGTTCTTCAAGGTTTATTAATGGCGGTCTGGAATCCTCTTGAAACACATAACTTGCTGAATTATGAGTCTGTAAATAGAAAGGATAGAAAACCTATAGATTTGTCAACCAGTTTGTAGTAAAATTTCGTGGTATTTTATGTGCTACAAATGCAATCCACTCATGTCACAAATTTGTTCTATGAGATATTTTCCAAAAAACCTATATTTTAGGGTACCACAGGTCTTTGCATGGTTAACTTTACCACAGATCATTAAAAGTTATAGAATTAAGTTCATGGTTTGACCAGACTTAGTACATTCTTTAAAATTTGCTTTCTAATGCTAAAGATCAGCAATTCTCAAAGTAAGCGTCAACGCCCTGTGTCTTCTGAGAAGTATGTTCATGAAAAAGGAAACATTCTGCTCTTAATAGCTGTTTTCACAAATTTGATTTAATTTAGCTGCAACATACATTTGGTATTGTGTTTAAAAATCTTGTGGACAGACTGTTAACAGAACATAGGCTACATCCAAATTTTTCCAAATCGTAGTGGGGGAGTGTGTTTATATTTAAATTTGTTTTATTTGTTTCAATCATCCTTCTGGGACAATAATGCCTGAATGTGTTAAGCACACAATGTTTTTAGTGCTTGTTAAGTTTTTTGTAAGTTTTCAATTGATTTTTTTAACGTAGAAGTTGGTGACTTTAAACCATCTGGGCTATCACTCCTTGCTCAGGGAAGCAGTTGGCCAGCCAGGATTAGGTCTGACAACCTAGTAAACACTAGGTAGTTGTACTAACAACAAAAATAAACTTACAGCATTGGTGTAGTTGTATCTGCCTGGAATCGTAGATGAAGCTGATGACAACATTGTCCAGGTTAAGATGCTCGAATAGGCTTTCTGCACTTGATACCAACTGAATCAAGCTGGCAAAAAAAAACTTAGTACCTTTTCAGCTACATTATCAGTCCTTGTTTTTGTTCTAAAAACCAGCTACAAATAATATTTCTGTGAAATGAAATACATTCATGTGATAAACAAAATATCCAAAGGGAAATTATATTTGCTAACATTACTATGTAATAGTAACACCAATGCAAGGTCTGATAGAAAATAGTGCCACAACATGAACATAAAACTGTAAAAAAAGCATTAAATATCCAAAATTCCTGGCCTACATCATGTAAAAATAATTTTAGTAAATATATGTAGGAGCTTTGTTTTCTGTAACTAATCACCAATGACAACCCCTACTAAACAAACCAGATGAATCTCAAACACTATAAATTTACACTTATCTATCTATTAGTTTGTTTTCGTTCAATAAAAAGATATTCTTTTTATTAAAAACAACTTGGCTTAAATTATACATTCTGTTTTAACACATGCACATAAAATTCAGGTAAATCATTACGAAAATACACTAATTACAGTCTTTGGCTGATGATAAGCAAACAATGGAAAAGAGGAACCTGAACTCAATCTAAATCGCCAATTGATTTATGCACAGGATTGAAATTTTATGTGCAATATTTTTACACGGTATGAAGTAAAGAATTGGTATGTTTGTTTCTAAAAGCTTGTTTAAAAATATTTTTAAGAATAAAAAGATTGTTATCACATAGTAAAAAGCTTTATTTTTTGTCATCTGTATGTTTTCTGACATTAAAAATGACTTTGTTAAACAGGATTTTCTTGTAGTAGGGAAAACCCCATTATTGAAACAATAATTTCACAAGAATCTCTTTGGGATCTTTTGGTTTTACACATTCATCATTTTACTACAAATTTAACGGATTTAATGTGAATTATAACTACATTGCTGATTAGATATACTACACGATTCCAGACGCGTTTTATGCTTACAAATTCCAAGTTTTACAAACCTACACCGCAGTATTGTTTGGAACAGATAAAAAATATCTTCAGAAATTTGGGTGGTTAATCAGTTTTTTACAAAACACCACCGCGATCGTTGATTTTGAATTTGTATTAACTTCAAGTAAGTTTGGGGTTACCATTTTATATTAACATTTGTTACAGAACAATTGTACCACTAGCTAGTCTTAACAAAAATGTCTACGCCAAAAGGTCAACAAGTTTTTGAACGATCGTTGCCCAAACCAAACGTATTTTTACCGTTTAAAGTGCTATCGACATTAAATTATTGTACAAAATCTTTATACTCATTGCGGTATTTTTTTTATTCTAGTTTAGTAAGGTTCAGTTGTAACTAATTGCTTGAATGGTATGGTATAAATCTCATCATTTAACCCTTTCAATTGTTTCGTAGGAAGTGTACAAACCGTTACTTACAAGGTCTGTATCATAAACAACAGCACAGAAAATTGCTTAATGGTTTTTATTGGGAATTACGCGTTATGACAAACGGCACCACAGGCGCCGAAGTTTCGCAAAAATGCAAGGTGGCGGACGTAAAATATGACGTCACATAATGTGACGTCACAAATGCGTGCAAAACCAAAGAGCTCATAACTCAAAGCCCCACAAACTTCTCATGGAATGGAACGTTCGTCAAAATTTGGAAAAAAACTAAATCTTTGAAGCATTGTACAGCAACGTGTTCATTGCTGTTGATCATTGGTTTAGCAACGTTTAAAACATGTTTTGTCACGTTGTTGTTTCTTTGTATCACCTGAAATAACCATTGTTTACTACAACACCCACAATAATGGCCAAACACTCACTGGCAAACAATTGCTTGTCATAACCAAGGTACAAAGCCACAAACCAAAACAGGTTGAAGTTTTAAGGCAAGTTTTGTTGCTATATTGCCAGTACGTTTGTTTGAAAGCAAATTTTTACTATTTTTTAGATTTTATGATGTTTCGTACGATACCGCTATAAACAAACCAAAAATTTAACGGTGGCCGCGACCGTGCTTTACAAACGCAAGGTGACGGCGCCACCCCGCCACCGCCTACCCGGCGCCTATGAACGGCACGTAGCAAAACTTTAAATAAACGTTTTGCCATCCGTTTTAGCAGAACTGAATTGGTCTTGCGTAATTTAGAGCGACGTGGAAAAAGAAAAAAATGCCCATACGTCATTCTGTGGGAACAACAGCAGACAACCCAGTGAAGTGTTTGTCTTTTCGGTAAACTTATTCAAGTAGAGACTAAATTTATCACAAATCAACAGGTCATGAGATAAGACACCACATGTTGCGGTGAACGCGTGCTGAAAAATATACTTTCAGGGGTTAATAGGCGACCTCTAAAGTTGGAAAATAACTTTGCTTGTCACTAGTCACTACCATCTAAAAATGAGCACCGGTATAAACAGCTTTTTAGGCGATGGAGAATGGACTGCTTTTGCTCGTGAAAAATAACTGTTACAAACCAATTTCTTTTACTGCTTCAGAAATCTATCTGCAGTCCATATCTTAAACATTTCAATACTCACTCTGTTCACAAGACCCTCTTTCTAATATTTTCTTATGCAAAAAACAAACAACCAAACCAGTTGAGGCTTTGTTCAGTCTTTTCAACACATTCGCAACAATTCAAGAATTCGGGTCGGGTTTCGGGCTTGTGCTTTCGGGTTTGGGCTGCAATTTTACGCCCGTTTTCAACTCTGGTCTACGTACCTATGATCCGAAAACATCATGTTTAAAATTGCATTTAACAGGTTTGACGGGCTACAGTAAGTGTTGTACAATTGCGTATTATAATAAGTAAACGATTTTTTTGCAATTTTAACATTACGGTGGCAATTATCTTTTAGTGCAAACATTTAATTTATTTTTGGTGCAAACATTTATATTTTTTGTGAACTTTTTTAAGCTAGCATTCTAGCCACCTCACCTAAGACTTACACGGCGTAATTAGAAATATGAAATAATAGGCAATGCTTAGGCCACAGTAGGATTTTAAGGATGCCGTCTAAAACTACGAGCCGGCCTAGCTGTCGCTCACTTAGACCCTGTTTGGTTCGTTGAGTCCCTGTGTCCTAACCGCTCGCAAGAAATGCAGAAAATACATAGGCCCTGCGTACATTAACGCGGACAGTGTCCACGTTACGATACGCTATGGCCATAAAATTAATGAAATGACGAACCACAAATATAGATAACTGCAAATCAGTTTTAGTTCCAAAATCGGTAAAGTTTATTATTAGTTTGCCATTAGACTTAGCTTTATTCACATAGTATGAAGTAGGCCCCTATGTGGCACAAAAAGTGGAAATGGTCGATTAAATCAAGAATACGAATACACATCCACTCGTGACAAATCCTTTAGGAGCTTATCAAAGTTGATATTTTTCGAAAGTTTTACGAACAACGGAAGTTTGTTCCGGCCCCGAGTGAAAAACTTTGACAATTGTTTTAAGAACATATACCTGGGTACTATTCAATTCCGGAATAAAAATCGACGCACGACTCACACCATAACTGTGTTTTAATAAACGACATTTTGTTGCCCTATTTTCAGTCGTTCATAGAAATCATAACGTTTATATTTTTGGAGAGATTTTGGTTCTTTTTCCTTTTGTAAAGCTATATATAACATTTAATTAGTGAAACATTTTTCATAGGCCGAGTTATGTATATTTTGAACTATATTAAAATGTTTTGCCGCTACTAGTTTTGTTTGAGATATTTCCAAAACAAGGTTGCAGATATGGTTGTACGTTTCAGGATATTTTTGGCGTCTACAAATATTTGTCTCGTGGTGAAATCGGTGCCTTCGAGTAGTGCAGGTCCGCTTGGTGCACTAATTCCGCTAGGTACTTCACTTGGTGCGCTTGGTACTTCGCTAGGTAACTGCAGGTAACTCGTTTTAATGCAACAAAGCCCGTAAATAGTGTAGGTAACCTTTTTAAAAGCCAGTAACCTCGTAGTTAGTGCGACGTAACTTAAAAAAGCTGTAGGTAATGTATTAAAATGTATTAAAAAGGTTTAGCGCTTAGCGTTTATGGTTTATGGCAGTAGTTCTCAAAATGTGCGTTGCGACGCCCTGCTGCGTCGTTTCAATTTTCCAAGGGCGTCGCAGAATAGTTCCGTTTCGGGGCCTTTTGCTGTTGTATCAATAAACACAACTTTAATAATAAGTTTTCCCATTAACTTTTATTTGCTGGTGCGTCGCAAGTCCAGAAAACTTTTCCATAGGCGTCGCAACAACAACAAAAAAACCCAAGCGAGGTACCAAGCGTACCTACCGCACCTAAACTTTGTTGTTATTGGTTGTCGTTTATGTAAGTATTGTCCAACTCGATATAAATGAAAAATTATGTCCGGCAACATTTCTTTGTTTATTTATGTAAGACAGTTTTGATAAAGTGGAGAATAGTAGAAAGGCATAAGCTATATGACTCGTCGACAGTGACGGACAGCAACGGCAGAAACATCGTCCGCCCTCGCGTGATAAGTAATCTGTAAATTCTTCACTCTATCTGCTGTTTCTCTTCTAGGTGGAAAAATGAAGCACGGGTGTTTGGAGCTAGCTGGAGGAACTCGCTCTATTGGTGTGAACTTAGTAGTTCTTGTCCTGGGAACAAACGACATTGCGTCTGGGTAGTGTCGTTTTACCCACCACATCGACAAGGATGTAAAGAAGCTTATTAACGCGTGCAAACAAGCGTAGCCACAGGCCAAGGTGTTTTGTTGACATTGCATTTACGATATTTATGATAATGCACCAGATAAGTATATCCATTTGGTCATAAATTTATGTTTTGTGGGCCTCAACGTAATCAACTACAATGTGATTTGTCCAAACCAAAAAACAATAAACTAATTTATGTAATAAACTAAAAACAAAATTTAAACATGTATGTGGTGAGCAGTTAAATTGCAAGTTTTTCACAAAAAAGTTCGTTTCTCATGTCGGCGAACTGGCAGTTGTTATCTTTTCTCAAAATAACTTTGTTAAACAGGATTTTCTTGTCGTAGTGGAAACCCCATTCTTAAAACAATAATTTCACAGGAATTTCGTTGTATGTCACTTTCGTCTTTCGTGTAGTCTGTTTTCTGCAGTGCGATGTTTTGATTCTACACATTAAAAACTTTACTATAAATTGATGATAAGAATGGTATTCGATTCCAGGCGTGGTTTTTATGCTTACCGATTCTACTTAAGTTAAAACCACAATATTTGTTTTGAAACCTACGCCATGTATCGGTTATAATATTGATGTGTACAATGCGTTTACATTAACGTGAACACGTCGCGTGTAAGAATATTGCATACCACGTTGGAGAAATGTTTAACCTCGTTATAATGGGTTTTTAAGAGATAATATTTCCGTTTTTGTGCAATGCATAAGAAATTTTGAGTCACTTCTTGCTTCTGGAATGTTCTGGAGGTAAACAAGGTGTTTGTTTATATGACGCATGCATCTGTTTGATATTTCTGTCGCTTCCGCATTGAGTGTCGTGTAGAACAGTGCTCTTCAACCGGTGTGCACAAAATATACATGAGTTGCACCAGGACGAAAAAGGTTGACGAGCACTGATGTAGAACAAAGACATTTGCGCCTGCGAAAAAAAAAAGCACAACCGTTTGGTTAGAGGGCGCTATGACTCTATAAATTGCACATCTGCCACAAAATAAATTGTATAGCTAAATGAAAGAAAGGTTCACGTAAAAAAAAATTTTGCTCGGCTATATAAGTCGGATTTGTCACTTTATCGTCCTTCTATATTTCTATTTTTCAATTGTTAAACGAGAGATTTCAAGAGCTGATTTAATTGTTCGCCTTGAAACGTTATTCAAGAATACAGCAAAGCAATAAACGCTCTCTGTGCTTAATCAGCTATTTAATGTGCAATGCAAAATTCAGAATTCCGAAATATACTCCGTAAAAGACCGCAAGAATTTCAGCAAATTGCAAGGCGCCTAGATTTCAAAAACCTTCAGTTTCAATTGGTGAAGACAATCAGACGAGTGGCCCAACTGGCCGAACCTAGAAGTCCACATTTGCAACTATCAACCGAAACTAAGCGTGAAATTAACCGCTTAACTGTTGGTTAAAACGCAGTCCCAACCTTTATTTGGGACGGAGACAATTCGGAGTTTTATCAGAAATATTCATCCTGTTCTCCAGAGCAGTGGTTTTCAAATCACCAACCAATTTCTGCACCCCCTTCTGTAATTGCTAACGTATAATATACCTATAAGCAACCTTAATGATTCAGCATCACCGCACCCCTAGGAATAGTTATCGTATCCCTTGGGGGGGTGTGCACCTCTGGTTAAGAACCCCTGCTCTAGAGGCAGAAATCGCACCAAGCGAATTCCTAGACGTGTGACACGACGATTTGGCTGAAGGTTGGCATAAGAATTCTACAAATCAGATCCGAGTTTTATCAAGGCATTATAGTAAGCATTGACTTTGGGGGTGATTGGATTGGCAGCAACGTGACTGCAACAAAGCAAGCTGTGAGATTTTATCAACGAGTCAATCGTGATCAGTAGGTAAGTAAGTAAGTAAGTTTATTTCTCACAAAATATTCCAACAACTAAAACAAAAACATGAGAAAGAAGAATATGCGGGATAGCGAAAGACTCTGTGGTCACCGTGTCAGCTACCCCTTCGTATAGCTCAGCGGTTCTCAAACTGGGGTCCGCGGTCCTTTAGGGGTCCGTGAGGCAATTTTTGGGGGACCGCGAAGCGGTTGAAGTAATTCTATAATCTTATTTAGGGTCAGTTTGTGCCACAGGTTGTCTTTGGATCATTGTTATGCGCAATTTTGCATAACTAGCTAAAATCCTGCAATCATCTTTCGTTGTTCTGAAATACACATTCCAGCTAAAGGACCGCGAGTCCTCGAAATAATGACAAAGGGACCGTTGTGAAAAAAATAATAAAAAAGTTTGAGAACCACTGGTATAGCTTTAACTCATGCAGCGCCATTCAAACCCAATTAGGCCCGCCTTCAGGAACCCCAATTAACCGTGATAACGCTAACTATCTCCTTAAACCGTCAGTTCAACGTCTCTGGCTCTGCCGCTTCAACCGCAATATTGTTTTGACAAATGTAAAGAAGTATCTATAAGCCAAATTTCTTAGAAAGTTGAGTTGCCAATTATTATTTTTTTAGAAAATACCACCTCGATTGTTGATTTGATTATATTGTGTTAAAGTTGAACTAAAGTAGGTCTACATCAATTGTGTCTCTTGCAGTTATCATTTGTCATCAACAATTGTTGCCCAATCAATTGTGCGAAGCCCTAAGCCCAGTTTATCTGGTGTTCAATGTTTTAGTCAATAAAGGCATGTGGCAAAGGCCTCTCGACTTTATATTATATTATTCTTTGTATGTTTAACTATTTTGCGTACCGGATGTCTTGAATCGTATGCTGCAAATCTGACTTAAATTTCCGAATGATACGGTAGAAATTGGATTGGAATTGTAACTTTATCAATATGTGGACTTGGTCTTGTTTATACTTTTTTCATTAGATTTATTTGGTTTGCGCAGTACCAAGTACTTTTCTGAATTTTTATGTCCTCTTAGTATCTAATGAAATATATATACATTCAAAAAACAATTTGAAATTATATTGTTCCACCAATAGGGTGCATAGTGATAATAATTAATCAAATGAAACAACTAAGTGGCGCGCCTGACCCACATACAGACATAAATAAAACCTGATCGGGATTCGTCCCCGGGAGAGTCCTGGGTTCAAACCCCGTGAAAAAAAAAGAATTTAGCTTTGTTACTAAACACGT
Organism: Phallusia mammillata; assembly: GCF_965637545.1. NCBI lineage: Eukaryota > Metazoa > Chordata > Ascidiacea > Phlebobranchia > Ascidiidae > Phallusia > Phallusia mammillata. Next base: position 6,244,965 of record NC_137257.1, read on the forward strand.
TTTGCTTTGTTTTGCACAGCTTTGGCAGAACCAATTACCGCTGGTGTCACTTAAACGGGTACAACAAAATTGCCGTAAATGCATTGGTGATGAGCAGGGATCACCAAACTACGGCCCGAGGTCATTTCATCCGGCCCGCCACCACATTTTTTGGTTTGCCAAATCGTATTCACAAATTTGTAACTTTCAAAAATTAATCTACGTCTTACGAAAGTTTTCCTGTGAAATGTATGATTAATATTACCCAGTTTCATAAGATTACAACGCCTAAGATTGATCCAAAGCCAGTTTGTTACGTCACAGACAAGACTGCAAGTATTAATTGTGCGCAAACAATTGCCTTCTTTTGCTACTTGTGACGTCATATACAAGCATTGCTCGTTCGTTAACACTAACTATACAATTTGACAGTCGCTTTACCAGATTTTAAATTGGGATTTTAGAAAGTCCATATCTTAGCGCCCCTAAAAAATCTTCGTCTCGCGGACCAAGTTTACGGCGCTAGGGCATGTAAACTATGCGGCCCGCAATGAAAAAAGTTTGGTGACCCATGGTAATGAGTAATGACCAATGCTTAGTTTAACATATTTTTTAATTACAGCAATGTGTAGGTAAACACACTGCGTAAAGATTTATATCTGATTTAAGGTCAACACGTAACCATTTCTATTGTTTCGCTTTAAGTGCGCAAAACCGCACTTACAAGCCCTGTATCATTCTTTATGCATAAACAATAACTAACACATAAAATTGCTTAATGATTTTCATTGGGAGTTACGCGTTATGACAATCGGTGCGTAGCAAAACTTAAATGTGTTAGATCTGTTTTTGCACAACCGAATAGGTCTTGCGTAATTTAGAGCGACGTGGAAAACAGGAAAAAATGCTTCTACGTCATTCAGTGGGAACAGCAACAGACAGCCCCTTGAAGTGTTTGTCTTGTGGATAAACTTATTCCATTAGCGACTAAATTTATCACAAATCAATAGGTCATGAGATAAGACACCACATGTTGCGGTGAACGCGTGTTGGAAGACAAAAATACTTTCAGGGGTTAGTGAGCAATATACAAAGCAAAAGATTGCTTTGGTTCGTTTGCGGCGATCCATGAACCAGTATTTTTTGTGTAGAAAACGTCAAAAAATGTTAAAACACAAATTCTTTTTCTACTACAGAAGTCTATCTGTGGTGTATATCTTAAACAATTTAATGCCTACTCTATTCACAAGACCTTCTTTTCAATATTCTTCAATTTTGTGCAAAGAAACCAGTTGCAGGCCTTTTTCAGTCATTTCGACACATTAATAAATTCGAATTGTGTAAAATGTTTAATGAATTCCAGCAGGGTTCAGTCCAGGTTAGCGTCTACGCCAGAGTTGTAAGTCGGCCCGGGTTTGGGCTTAGGTTTCTTTCAAAAAATGGGCCTGATTTCAGACTTTGTGTCAGTATTTTTATTTGACTAAATTTGACTAAAGTAGCTGTGGTTGCTGGACTTGACCTGATGGAAAACAGAAAACCCCTTATTCAATACCAAGTGTATTATATTTTCTATTGTGTTTGTTGTCTTGTTTCTCCTAAGGCTTCAATGTATATGCCTGTCAATCAAACCTTCGGGCCTAAACGGACTTCTCACAAACGAATGAGGTTCGGGCCGAGTTTCGGGCTTGTTCTTTCGGGTTTGAGTTCCGGTTCCAATTGCACGCCCACAACTCTGGTCTACGTACCTTTGTTTCGAAAACATCATGTTTAAAATCAGGGAGTCGAACCGCTGGTCATATGGGTTCAGGTTTGGTTAGGGTTAACTTCGTTTTGTTTTTAAGGGTTCGGTTCAGGTTTTTAAAAATGTATATTTTCGGGTTCGGGTTTTGTTCCGGTTTGGGAAAATTATCCGGTCCAAACCGACTTGCGGTTTTTAAACCGATTCAAGTTTTCATTCGTTTCAATTTAATTCTACCCATCATCTACTTGGCCTTATTAAACTCCATAATAATTTTGACCGTGCACTGTTATTTTTGACACGCCCTATAAGTGTTATCTCAGTGCGCTGTTTTGAAAAAAAAATCACAAAATATAAAGACTGCATTTTTACTGGTTCAGTTCCGGTTCAGGTCCGACGGCAAACAAAAAATAGGGTTTAACTCCGGTTCCTGTTCTACTCCCTGTTTAAAATTGAATTCAACAGGTTTGAAGTCCCGATATACTTAGAACACTTTTTTGTTGTTGGGCTACAGTAAGTGTTGTACAATTGCAAATTATAATAAGTAAACGAAGTTTTGCAATCTGAACATCAATCGCGACAAATCCTGCAGCATTGTTTCCACAAAAAACAACAATAACATAGATCTGTTTGTTACATGTTCTAATTGATCTGTAAATCTCTTAATGTTGTAGCAGTGTTTAGGCATTAAAAATACAGACTTATGTTCATGAGCTGTGAAAAGATTTTTATTTTATTTAGTGTGGATTTTACCAGCCATCAGAGATGAATTAGAACGTCAAACTTTTGCACCTAAAACTATGACTTTACGATAAGTAGAAGTCAAGAACTGAAAAAGTGTTTCCAAAAAAGAAACATGCCCCCGACGAATAATGTTGGATTGCAGTCAATTGCATCATGATCAGACCACGTAGACAGAACGACATTTGGTAAGTTTCTCAGCCACATCATCTTAAACGTCACGTTACCTCACATCAGCAGTTTACTGCGCAACTACAATACGGGTATAAATTGCAGCTGAAGGTGCTGGTTTTTCAATTCGTCAACTACGAATATTTGAACATGAAGATATTCATCGCATTCTGCGCTATTTTGGCGCTCGGTTCCGCCAAGAGACTTTTTCACAAGTAAGAGCTCTTTTACTTAGTTACTATCTAAATATTATATACTTTGTGTGTATGTTTATAATTTTTTTTGCAAACATGTCACCCTGTTGCACGCCGAACAACAAAGTTACTTTTTTACAGTGATCAAGTCTTGAGACTTCATCCCACCGAAGGGCAGAGAGACCTGCTCGAAAAATTGTATGAAACTTTTCCGGTAAGCGTCTGTTTTTACTTTCCATATTATTATCGCAAACTTAAGTACGCTAGTAATTGCTTCCTGGCACTATAAACACAGAAGAAATGTTTACTTTACCCTTACAAAACTACTGTAAAACAACTGTCAGCCAAAACACAACAACCTGTAATTACTTCAGTTTTATCGCAATGCGTGATGCTTTGAGAACAAATGCCCTATTACGTCATAAAGCGTACAGTAGTAAAATGTTATGGTTTAACTGACTTAATTTTTGTTGTAGTCCTACGCTTATACTTTTCAATGAGTATCAAACAAACAACATTCGGAATTATGATTTATAGTAATTAGTTTTAAAACATTTTAGGCAATTGATTTCTGGACCGGCCTAAGAGAAAATCGACCTGTCGACATTCATGTCCCCCGGGCTTTCCTCGGACCTGTCAAAGTGTTCTTGAATCGCCACAGGTAATGAATTACGGTAGAGCAACTAACACCATGCCTCATGGTAGACACACATTAAGGCAGGGGTGGGCAAACTTTTCAGTGCAAGGGCAGCATTCAAAATTTCTAAGATTAGTGGGGCCGCATAGTATATTAACACAAAATATTAACATAGTATGTTTCCAGCTAAATACAAATATGTTTGTTGTCTCTTCATTGATCGCACAGACATTGGTGGAAACGCAACAATTGTAATTGTTTCAAAATAAAGAGGCATTTGTTGCAACACAGGCTACACTCAGTTTTTTTGACAATAAATTCTTTGCGCCAACATTAAACAATGCGAACCGCTTTTAGTATCCATCTTCTTTATGTTGTGCGGGTCTGGGTTAACGATTCCAAAGCCAGGTTTAATGTCCGTTTGCAAAGTACTGCAACGACCCAAACTTGATCCAAATTGATCAAAGTTTTGGCGTCAACAGTGCAAAGTGGGCTGTATTTGAAAATGTCCCCGCCGTAAGAAATTAACCAAAAAACTAAATGTCCGTAAATTGCTGATTTGGCAAATCGTCAATTTAGTACGCACATGCGTCGTTTAAAGACCCGCAGTAAAAGTCCGAAACCGAACGAAGAAATCGTGTCAAGCGAATATTTGCAAAATAACGTGGCAAACACAACCAGGGAGTCGAACCGCTTGTCATATGGGTTCAGGTTCGGTTCAGGTTTACTTCGTTTTGTTTTTAAGGGTTCGGGTTTTGTTCCGATTTGCGCAAACTATCCGGTCCAAACCGGTTTGCGGTTGTTAAACCGGTTCAAATTTTTATTTGTTTCAATTTATTTCTACCCAACATCTACTTGGCCTTATCAAACTCCAAAATAATTTTGACCGTGCACTGTTATTTTTGACACGCCCTATAAGTGTTATTTTTGCGTATTCTTCAGTGCGCTATTTGGAAAAAATCACAAAATATAAAACAGACTGCATTTTTTACAGGTTCAGTTCCGGTTCGGGTCCAACGCAGAACAAAAAATAGGGTTTAACTCCGGTTAGGGTTTTTAGAAAATCGTAATTAGCGGTTCGGGTTTACTGAAATTAACCGCTTAAACCGGTTCCCAGGTTCGGGTTCAGTTTTGTATCTAAAGCACGTATCTGCGTTTAGTCCCAAATTATGGTACGGGTACAGATACTGCACATGTATAGCTATCGGCAATTCGCACTCCCGTATCTTTTAACTTTACGCCTAGGCGCATAATAATATTTAGCGTTGCTCGGTAACTTTCAGTTTCAAATTTCCTTACATTTGGCGAGCCGAATGAACTTCTTTGCCGGGCCGTAAAGATATGCCGTTTTAAATTCGTGAACCGCCACCTTTAGGCAAAATGAAAATTAGCAAAATGTGGTCTGCCGTGAGGTAATGGTGTTCGTAGACTTTTCATGAATTGCAAACACAGGTTTGTAATTTACATTCGACGAAGATTTATCAAAAGCGTTTACTGCAACAAAAGTAAAATGATGATTTAACTTTAAAAAACACACCAAACAATTTTTTTTCATAGATTTTGCAAATATATTTGTGTGTTACGACAAACAGTATAAAATAGTTTAGCATGCAGCTGGTTTTCTTTACAACTTGGCTAATTGTCTAACGTTTGTTTATAGGATCAACAACGAGATTTTCATTGAAGATTTGCAGAAGAACATCGACCAAGAAAGATCACCCAGACCAGAACAGATGAATTTGGCGAGCTTTGACTACAACGTATACCACAGTTTTGATGAGGTAAAAAAAACAGATTAGAATGCTACTATCAGAAACATATGGAAAGTGGTGTGTTAGAATTAACATGCCTCATTTAATTGTGATTTTTCGCAGATCGAACAATGGATCGAAGATATTGCTGGGACATATAGTATTGCCACCAAACAAACCTTTGGAACATCTTTTGAAGGAAGAAACTTAAACGCAATTAAGGTACAACACCTAAAATATACGTGACCAATTTATTGTTAAAATACAGTTCTAATGGAAATTGGAGAAACACGTTTCCAATCTGTCAGTGAAGACATGCTTTGTAGTCTTACCCTTTTATCGTTGACATTTAAAGCTGATTAATATGTTTTATTTATAATTTTATATTTTTAAATAAAATATATGCAATCGTAATTCTGACTATAAAAGCGCTAACATGTACACACGAAAATCGACAGGTCTAATATTCATTTTTTTTTCAACCCAAATATTATTGGTAAAAACGTTTCAAATTTTTTCAACAACAAAATTCACATCGAAAAATTTTAAGACCTTGTTATGTAGCCTATTGTAATGCCTTCCCTTGTTTTCAGCTTACCACAGGTTTTTGAAAAATCGACTTTTGTGCCTGAAACAATATTTATATGCCTTCACCATGTTTTCAGCTTAGCACTGGAGGTTCAAAACCAGCCTTTGTGATCAACTGCGGAGTTCATTCCAGAGAATGGGTCAGCCCGTCAACTTGCGTGTACACGGTCAAATACGTAAGATGAGATTTTTCACTTTTTGTTTTGCGGTTTAAATTGGGTAAATATTTATCCAAAGCAAAAGTTGTTAAGGCAATGGTTGCAAATTACATAAATGTTGCTTGCGCCAAGTATCTGAACTTCTGGCATATGGGCTATGCCACATTCTGCAGCAAGTTTTTATTGTTTTTAGTTTGTTGAAGCGAAGGCCGGAAGTAAAGAGGCCTCCATTCTTGATGAAATGGATGTGTACGTTGTTCCAGTCTCCAATCCTGATGGATACGTTTATACTTGGACTGATGTAAGTTTTAGTTGTCGGAATAGCAACATTTCATAAAGATAAAATGTACAATAAAAAAACGTCGTAACTTTTTAGGCAGTGGTAGGTCATTACTGCAGTATAGTTTAGTGTGATGTGTTCAAAAGATTTTTTTCGCTAAACAGTTGTATTTGCCACAGGATCGTACGTGGAGAAAAACCAGGTCCGACAACGGCTTGGACTGTATCGGTGTCGATCCAAACAGCAACTGGGACGCCAATTGGAGTGGTATGATTTGCTTATTCGTGCATTGATACAACTGTACTATGTTTGCATATCGTTGATTAGGTCTGGGAGCAAGCTCCTCGTCTTGTAGTGATTTGTTCTACGGTCCATCTGTGATGTCTGAGGTGAGATTTAGTTAACTGTTTATTTGATAAAACATGGTGATGGGTAGTTTTGTTGAATCAAAACTCCACAGTTTTGTTTTATTTACCACACAGTAACCAGTAAACATAAAGATTTTAATGTAATTTTAGAACAGAAATTAAACTCTCGATTATAAGCGTAAACCGAGAACTTTTTTTCTTAGCTCATATATGGTAAATGCAGCAATAACACATAGCACAGACAACCAGTAAGAAATTAATATTGTGACACAATTCCCCCCCAAAAAAATCACCAAATTCCCCCCTGGTTTGAAACCACTGCCCTAAACAGTAAATTTGCAAAAAATATGTTGAATAACTAAAATATCGACACTTAACGATAGAAAAACAATACTGTTTATAACCTGTTAGTTGATATGTGAAAATTACGACTGGTGCACTTTGTTGTTCAGATTGAAATAGTGTCTCAAGCAGGCTTCGTCGCGAGCATCCCCAACGCCCAAGCTTACATTGATATCCACTCGTACGGCCAGTACTGGATGTTCCCGTATGCATACACATATTCTGTTACAGAAGATGATGCCTTCCTTGTAAGAACTTATGTGTTGGACATAAAAATACGTGTAAACAGATAATTGGTGGCAAAAAATATAATGTTAAAAAACAATACTATAGTATTTTTAATCGGTTGTTCCCAGTTTTTTTTAACTTACTGTTACATCGGTTTTGCATCCAAATTAAACCCATGATGCTGTTTGTTTTACCTTCTAGTTTTTTGTTTATTTACTTGCCGCCTTAAACAGCTAATGCCTATTTTAGTCATAAGTTCTGTTACTTTTGATTAAATTAAACAATTATCCTAACATGAATGGGTTTTGTAGAGGGCTATCGGAGCAGAAAGCGTTAATGCAATCAAGAGCGTTCATGGAGTGTCCTATGAAAGTGGTGCATTCTCTACAGTTGACTGTAAGTTTAAACTGTCAATTAAAAGTGGTCTATAAATTACCTGAGCTTGGTTTGCAGCGAACTACTGGGTACTAAATATAACATCACAGCGTCTAAGCAAATTTTCCTCGAATTAGTAAAAAAATGCACGCGTAACAGGGTGTGCCAGATCGAGACTTTTAATCCAAGAAATGTTGATGAAAGATTTTTACCCGCGCAATCGTTTTTTAGATCAAGGATCTGGAGTCTCCGCCGACTATTTCTACGATAAACAAGGCATTAAATGCAGTTTTGCTGCTGAATTAAGAGACACCGGTCGTTACGGATTTACCCTTCCCGAAGAGTAATGGCCTATTTGTATTATTATTTTCCCAGGAAATATTTGTTTCCCAAACTAACAATAACAAACTTTTATTTGCGATTTATACCTTTTTTAAACTAAACGTTAAAAGTTGCCGTCGATATTTTTTGAGTAAATTGATGTGGTTACTTAATTAAGTTTGTTTAAAACATTACTATTTTGCCAAACACACTTAACATGTAACAATAAAGCCCAGTGATTGCGTATAACTGCTAAAAAAAACAAGTACGACAAATATGTCACATCAATGCTTCGGCATATGCGCTATAATTTTGAATATAAGCGTTTTTTCAAATCGTAACTTACTTATTTTTAAAAATATTTTTAGCTGTGTTCAGGCTCATTTATCACAAATTGAGCCTAGTGCATAGGGCAGTTTTGGACTAAACATTTATTTTACTACTTAGGTACATCCAACCAACAGCTGAAGAAACCTTTGCCGGTTTGAAGGTCATTGCATCATATGTTGCCAATGGTCAATGTGCTAACTAAACGTGCTATAAGCTAAAGAAGCTTTCAAATGCAGCACTTGGCCTAAGAAGGTCACTGCAACTGAACGCACGTAATAAACAGAAAAAACGTAATCTTGTCTGTTTGATTTTGTGCGTTTATCGCAGATAATTTAATCAGATAATTCGAGTAAGGCAGAAATACACTCAAAAACGCAAAAGATACAAAATAAAGGGGTCTAAGGCGTGCAATGCACATTGTTGAAACAAAATCCAAAATGAATAAACATTTTTTAAAACTAGAAAGGTCGTTTAGCACATTTTGTCGTTGCACATATTCACTACAACCTATTTTAAAACAATAGTATATTTCCTTTGCTTATTTTATATTGGGTCCCACATTAGCCACCGTTTTGTACAACCTTAGTTGTTTCTGCAGGCAGAAATTATTGAGTCCCCACACATACAACGTTGAAAAAAATGCATTTCAAGAGATAACCATGAGAAAGGGCTTCAATAACAATACTATGAAGACCACAAACTATACAAATCAGATTCACCCCAGATATTGTTTGAAGTATGTCCTATTTTTACACAGTTTATTTAATTTAAATGATGTTTAGAAAGTTACCCCCTTTAGGGGGCTAGTGGAGTAAATTTTGGGGCTGCAAGGTAAAACACATCAATCGAAACCTACAAATAGCATTTTACAGACTCCCCAAATTTTGGCCAATTCCGACACTGTTCAATAAACACACTCATTTTAGGGGAATACTAGGGTAAAATTGGGACTACAAGGTTAAACACATCAATCAGCTCTTATGAATGGTAAACTCTACAAGCTGTCCAAACTTAAGCCAGTTCCGACACTGTTTAAAAACTTTTTAGGGAGCTAGTAGGGTAACCAATAGGGTTTGACACACAAAAATATAAAACCACAAGACCATTAACCCCATGGAGAGTTGCCTTTTCTGTGAACTTATTTCGGTAACCACTCTGTTTATCGCAAACCAACAGGTCATGAGGGACACCACATGTTGCGATGACCGCATGTTCAGGGACAAAAATCCTTCAGTGGTTAACAGTGCAAACCTTAAAGTTGAAAAACAAATTTGCTCATCACACATCTCCGATATCACCAGCCAGATCAAGGACCATAGTTGCTTGTTTGCAGCAACGAAAATCATGAAAGAAAAAACGCTGAAGGGAAAAACACTTTTGCACCTCGAACTGGGGCTTTAGGATCAGTAAGTCAAGAACTGAAGAGGTGTTCCAGAAAAAAAATGTTTCAAGCAGATGATGTGTAGCTTAACAAAAGCCTTGCAAAAGTTGCATTTAAAACTTTCATTTTAACATATAAATATCTTAACAAAAAATGAATGTCAAGCAGAAAAATGCATTTAAATACATACCATGGTATGGGAGAAAAGGGAATTAATAAATCATGATACATTTTATGCAACTTAAATGACATTTTTGCTAACCAACTGTTGCTTACCATGTTAACCATTGTGCATGTTCAACATATGGGCCATCATCTTCATTAAAATTACTAAGACATATTCCACAACACCATCATACTACTTGGTCCTACAAAGAAAATTAACATATCAAGACCAACAAATGCTGAGCTTTTACTCATACTTTATATTTTTGTCAACAAAGTGGTGACATAACGATGGACAAAAAAGATTAACTGTGATCATAAAACCAAAGATAAAAGTTCCCGCAACAAAAATATACAATACTACACAGAGAAATGCAAAATATTTTTTTGTACTTTTATGGTACTTCGTGCTATTTTTGGTATTGTACACTTTTTAGGGTACATAAACTGCAGCCAGGTATAATATATAAACTAAAACAGGGGTCTTAAACTCGCAATTTATCCCTGGCCAATTTTAGAACTACCTAGAAGTCACTGGCCATACGCGGCCTTAAATGTTAAAATGCATTTAAAGACCTTGATACTTCAAGCTACACTACACCAATCGCAGAAAAATATGTGTTAACATTACTATGAAATTAAAACTCTAGACCAGCTTTTTTCAAACAAGAGTCCATGGTCCATTAGTGTTTAACAGTGCTATTTTCATTGACTTTTAAAGAACTCATAGTTTTACAATCTTACTTGCTTGTTGATAAGGGCTTTTTATTTCATTACAAGTGGCAATGAAAGCAGTTATATATTTGTTATACCAATAGTTTGCTTTAAATTCGGTACAAGAATTGTTAAATAAACCTGCCTTCGGGAGAAAACTGAAGTGTGTGGTGAATATCTAAAAACAAAATGTTTCCCTGCAAGTGAGGCATGAAGCATTTTGTATGTGTCAATGATTTAGCTGACACTTCAGTGAGCTCATTTCACCCACACGACTTTTCCACAATCAATTACTTTATTCCATGTTATCCAAAGCAATCTTGAAATACCTTTGGAATTATTCTGTTGATTTTTTTATGCTTCTATTCAGTTTTCCAGATGTTGAACTACAACAAAAAACAAAATATAAAGTCTATGCAATATTTAAATTGACAAGTAGGAGTTTACACAAAAAATGCTTGACTTAGGCCAGTAGAAATGAAAGCCAATGTTGTACAACACCAGGATCACACTAGAACTGAGCTACCATATTTTTAAACACGCCTAAAAAAATAACAAATTACCATCTGCTAAAATTATAGAAACAGTTGAGAATGACAACCATATTATGACAACCACTTACTGTGTATCATTGCTCTTCAAATCCAATCTTCCAAGTCCTTGATTTGATAGTGTGCTGGGCCTCAGTGTGCTTCATGAAGCACTAGAAATGCTTCCCCCACCCTGAACTGTCACTTTTCATCACTGCATGTGATATCAGAACATGGATGCCTATTATACTGTAGATGCAACAACCTTGGCCCATTTCGTATTTAGTAGTTTACAATCGAGGAGAATCTGGTACTGCTGCCATTTCACTGCTTAAAACGCGTTTGCCAATTTCATGTAAAACCCATTTCACCTGCGATTATTTCCACAGAAAATATAATATTTTTCAATAAAAAATAAATTTAATGCTTCATGACCACTGCCGATAAAATCGGGCTGTGTTATAACACAAGTTCTAAAATTCTAACACCGCCCGATATGAATCGGGGATTTTTGCGTACCGCATGCGGAGCACTTCCAGACGGATCGGGTGTTGACTGTTGATAATTATCACATAATGACTTTTTTAAGCAGGATTTTCTTGTCGTAGGGAAAACCCCATTATTGAAACAATAATTTCACAAGACGGCACAGTCTATTGCAGTGTAGTGCAATCTTTTAATTTTACACATTTTAATGGTGAATTGCAACTACATTACCAATTAGATATGATACACGATTCAAGACGCGTTTTTATGCTTACAGCTTATACGTTTAACAAACCTACACAGCAATATTGTTTTGAACAGACCAGAGAGATTTATAAAACATGAGTGGAACCTCTGACGTAACAATGGCGTTTTAGGGCTTTTTTAAAAAAGCTTTTTTTCTAGATCAGTGGGACAAATGCAAACGGTTAAGCGTATAGTGCGCAAAACGATACGAAATTGTCATCGCATGTTTCCATTCCTAATGCAGAAGAAACAAACTTTTTACAGTGCATGGTATGATGGTACTTCGTACTGAAACAAGTTTTGTACAACAAGCAATATAAATTCTTGGTAAGCGTATTTTTGACCATTTCATTTGAACTTTCATTGCCAGGCAATCTAATGAGCTCTAACAAAGCGGAAAAGTTCTACAACTTCCTATTTTTAGGTAATATTTTATTTATAAAACATGTCTAAGCCTTGCTGTCTGCCACAATGCCACAACCGGACACCTCAATTCACATCATTTCATGTTCCAAACAAAAAATATACAAATTTATCCCGTTCCAATGGGCTAATAAAAAAGTTATTCTTTGGTATAGAAGCGATCAACACACAAAGAGCTATACAAAAAAGGCAACGTCAGAAGTTGTGAAATTCACTTTTAACCCCATTGTTGCAAGTTAGTATTTGCTTTTTACCCAGATTCAACTTATTGTTAATTTTAGTGCCCAAGTTGAGTTTTTTTAATTGTTTACTTTATTAAAACAAGGCAGTCGCAAACAGCTGAAAATTGGAAGCCTTCAAACACAAAATATGTCCCAAAAAAGTTTTAAAAATGAAAAAAGGCAACCACCAGCAGAAAAAAAGTGACTCCTCAGTAGTATTATAAAAACTTTTAAGCATATAAAAATGCAAAAATCCCATAGGGCTGGGAAAACAATTTAAAGACAAAGTTTGTTTAGTCTTCAAAATGACCATGATCAGCCCAAATATTTGTTGCTGTTAACAAAATTTTTTTAGTAAATGCCAGTTATTATGGATGGGGAGGTAAAGCCAGTTACATCGAAAAGTTGTGTGTCAGGAATGTAACAATCAGCCAACTTCTTGAATGTATAACAACATCAAATATTTGTTAAGGAAGCACAGGATTAGGCTCCGTCCCACATTACACCACTAAACAGGAAGATCCACTGAGTATAAGCTTGATTCTCTGTGTGAAAATTATAGCAAATCGGCGAGGTTTAACATTCTCTCTTGTGTAGAACATTAAAACTTGAGTTACGGAATTATTTCGGCAGCTTTGGGAATACGGCTAAAAGACCTTTCAAGTGGCGATGTTAAATCCCAATTGATCTGTTTATGTCTAATTCTTTACACCTTAAACCAAAACTGCCTCCTTAATTCGGAAACGGCCCGAACCCTGCAATAACGGCTCACCACTAAGCCAAAGAGAGACCACAAACTGGTTTCACTAATGGGCGCCTTGTTTAAGTAAAACGATAAAAAGCATTCGCATAAAACAACTCCGAATTCGACAAGTTCCACTACAAGTCAACGCCAGCAAATACACGACACAAACGTACACAGTGCTACTCGCACGGCGCCCAGAGGAAGACTGACCATGCTTCCTTCTCAAGCACGTTTTACCACATCAATCACGTTGATTAACAAATCACATCCGGGTATCGCAGAACCAACAAGCGTGAACACGCAACTGGTACATATCAGGCGAACGTATAAAACATAGGAAAGGCATCATGTGTAACAAGAACCATTAAGTGGAGATACTGTGTGGTGAGAATCATACGCAAAACAATTAAGAACGTGAATAAATGAGTGGCGAAACATAACAACGATTAAACAAAACCATTAAGTGAGAAGATGAGTGGCGAAACATAACAACGATTAGACAAAACAATAGCGAAACGCAGGATAATACACTGTAAAGAACGTTATGTGCATGAAGGTGTGTAATGATCCGAACAAATATAACAAAGTAACGTGAAAGAATAAGTGAAAATACGTGTGTGAAGGAAAATTATTCAAAAGACGCGTCATAAATAAAACGTGATTAAAATTCGCCACACTTGCTTTTGCTAAAATACATACAATTCATCAGCTTGCTCAATTTTTGTTGCTGTTTCAACGCAGTGTTCCAGCTGTTCATGCTTAGATATGAACGATAATCGTAACAATAACAGAAGACAGAAGTATCTGAAAAACACAACATTGCAAAAAGTGCAATTAGAACATTGTTTAAATGAAAGAGTGCAGAGCACATTGAGAGTAAAAACAAAGAGGTAACACTTTTTTAAACACAAGTTGATAGTTTACAACAGGTAGTTAACTATGTAATACAATTTCTGAGCTAAAATAAGAGGTGAAGGCTCTGCTAACCTACTCACACAAACTCAGCGAAAAACGTGCAAAACTTCTATGCACTAAAGCAGACCTAAATTCAGCTTAACAATGCAAATATAGTCACGTGACATGCCCGAGTTTCATTTCATGTTTTATAATCTCTTTGGACAGACCTTGGCCACGTTTGACAAATTTAGAGTGGGAACTACAAGTCATAACACAAACATCGTTTATAAAGTGGAGTGGGTAATTAGTTTTACACAAAGTACCGCGGAGATTGTTGATTTTGAATATGTATTGACGACAAATGCATGAAGTCTCGTTCGGCTATCACTTTTGATCAACAATTGTTACCAAAACAGTTGTAATTGCCACTAGCTGCAAAAAGAAAGTTATTGCCCGAAGGTCAACAAATTTTTAAAAATATTACCCAAACCTTTAGTCGTTCCGCTGTTTAATATTTATTCACCTAATCATTAGGTCCTAATGCAAAGGCGTCTACGTAGGCTTATTGACATAGGCCTAAAATTATTGAATAATCTTCATACACTTCGCGATATTTTTTATTCTAGTTTAGTAGCGTGCAGGCTTTTTCTTTCTATAACGTAAAAAAGTAACTATTGTGCGTACCCGAGTGCCTTAAAATGTTTTGTTACAAATCTACTTTCAATTTCGTATTGGGACGATACAGTGACAACATGATTGCAATTTTACTTTATCAAAGTACGGAACTTAATTGTTAGGCAGCGGTAGTTAAACTAGCTAGAAAATTAAACGTTTTTATTCGATTTTCCCATGTTTTATATATTTTTTCAGCAGGTTTGTGTTAGCCTTGACCAAAAAACAGTTAAACGTTTTATGCAAATTCGAGTATTTGTCTAAGCACTCACTGTAAACTTGCAGTTAACGAAGATATGCTACAGACGTTCAGCGAACTATTAAAAAGTATATTATTCCACCACTAGGGGCACATAGTGGTCAGGTTAAGAGAAACAAAGGATATAGCTTTGTTGCTGAAAATGTTATTCTGTATGGCGTAACTGCTCAACAAAACCCTAATGTCACGTAAACGGGTACAACTTTTGTAAACTTACAATGACATTGCATTTCGGCAAATATTAACTGTAATGACCGATGATTTATTTAACACATATAAGCTTAATTGATGAAACGCGTAGGTGTTTTTGAAGTGCATTTTTTACAACTGATAAGCCTCATAATTTAAACATTTATTTTGGTTTAAGAAGTAAAGTGTGCAAAACCGTACTTACAAGGACTGTAATTGCCTAATGATTTTCATTGAGAGTTACGCGCAATAATGGGAGTACGGTACGGTACGTATTGCGTTGACCGTACCACGTACCACCGTACCGTATCGAATGTCAAAAATCAAAACGTAACTTACGCACAGTCGTACCGTATTTTCAAATAAACCAAAAGAATCAGATTTGAATAAATTTTATGACATGCACTTAAAGGATAGGTTTCTAAAAAAGCTGCCGCACTACAAACCCGTCTATTTGAAATGAAAGGTAGATGTATTTTCTGCGATGGGCTTGTGCAGCGACAGTGTTTTTTATTTACTTTTTTTCAAATCATTGCTGAAGGAGGCTACATATCTAGTTAACTTCATTTAACTTCAGAATCAATTACATATGCCGAGTTAATCTCAGTTATTGTCATGTGCGCGTTTTATTAATAGGCCTTCAGTGCGTGTAACCCTCCTTTTGCATAGCTGTCAGCCCGTAAGCACAAAATATGAAGCAATCACCTCATCACTTTTGAAAGTCCTCGTATGGTACAATGAAATTGTGATGAAATCATGCCATATACAATTTAAATTCAAGCTTCAGGCAATTTCAATATTATCTGCCTATGGTAACGATTAAAAAATGACCGTTTAATCAACACCTGTTATGCGCACCCGTACCTCAGCTTTCTTGGCGTACCGTACCTACGCACCGTACGTTTTGATGAATTTTGCTGCGTGCCGTACCGTACCATCGTACCGTACCGTACTGCCATTCTTGGTTACGCGTTATGACAAACGGCACGTAGCAAAACTTTAAATAAATGTTTTGCCTTCTGTTTTAGCAGAACCGAACTGGTCTTGCGTAATTTAGAGCCACGTGAAAAAAGAGAAAAAATGCTCCTACCTCATTTGGTGGGAACAACGGCAGACCACCTTGTAAAGTGTTTGTCTTTTGGATAAACTTGTTCCAGTAGCGACTAAATTTATCACAAATCAACAGGTTATGAGATAGGGCGCCAGATGTTGTGATGTAAGCTTGTTAGAAGACAAAAATACTTCCAGGGTTTACTAGGGCTATCTCTAAAGTTTGAAAACAACTTTGTTTGTCACTACCATTAAAAAATAAGCACCAGTATAAGTAGCTTTAGGGAGAATGGATTACCCTTTTCTCGTTCGCAGCGATCCATTCACGAATATTTTTGTGTTAAAGACATCAAAATAAATGCTAAAAACAATTTCGTTTACTGCAACAAAATCTATCTATGGTCCATATGTTAAACATTTCAAAACCTACTCTGTTCACAAGACCTTCTTTCCTATATCTTTCATTTTTGGGCTAAAAATCAGTTGTAGGCTTTGTTTAGGCTTTTCAACACATTCGCAAGTTTTTGCATTTAGCAGATTTGAAGTCCCCATGTATTTAAAACATTTTTTTGCTGTTGGACTACAGTAAATGTTGTACAATTCCGAATTAAGTAAATACACAGATATTTCAATCCGAGCACAAATCGTAACTCCTTCAGCAGTGTTTCCACATAAAAAACAATAACATAGAGCTGCTTTTTTTTACATGTTTTGTCAGCGGAGATTATAGGTTCAATTAATCTGTAGGTCTCTTAACCTTTTAGCAGTGTTTTTGTATTAAAAATACAGAATATATTTTCACGAGCTGTGGAACGATTGCATTTATATTTTATTAATTGTGGATCTTACCAACCATCAGGAAAGAATTAAAACGTCTAACTTCTGCAGCTCAAATTAAGACTTTAGGATCAGTAAGTCAAAAACTGAAGAGTTTTTCAGGAAAACAAACACGTTTCCGAAAAATAATGTCGAATTACAGTCAATTGCGTCATGATATGGCCAAGTTGACAGAACGACATTTGGCAAGTTTCACATGAACATAAAGTCATAAACGTCACGTTACTTCACATCAGCAGTTTACTACGCCACTACTAAACAGGTATAAATTGTCAGTTGAAGGTAATAATTTTGTAATTCGTCAACTACGAGTTTAAGCATGAAGATACTCATCGTACTTTGCGCTTTTTTGGCGCTCGGTTCCGCCAAGAGACTTTTTCACAAGTAAGAGCTCTTATTTAAAGTTTGTTGCTAACCAAATATTATACTACTTTGTCTAAATCAGTGGTTCTCAACCAGGGCCCGTGGCCCCCCAGGGGGTCACGGGTGTAGGTTAACCAGAAAAACAGGACTTACAGTGTTACTTGAAGGGGGCCATGATGCCAAAAAGTTACTTTTAGGGGGCCACGGTCCACATAAGGTTAAGAAACACTGGTCTAAATGTTTAAAAAGTTTATTTTAAAAGTTAAACACAGCACTATAATGTGTCGTGGATAAAGTTACTTGTTTACAGTGATCAAGTCCTAAGAGTTCATCCCACTGAAGGGCAGAGAGAACTGCTGGAAAAATTGCCTGAAACTTTTCCGGTAAACGACTGTTTTTTTCCATATCATTATCTTTGGACACCGTAAACTAGTAAGCGTGCTATTGATTGCTTTCTGGTACTAGAAAAATTAAAAAGATGCTTACAAATACTGTATTACAACTGCCAGTAAAACACAACAACAACCTATGGTTACTTTAGTTAAATCGCATCGCGTGATGCTTTGAGGACAAACGCTCTGTTACGTCATAAAGCGTACAGTATTTGACTGTTAGGGTTCAACTGATTTAACTTACGTTGCAATCCTACACTCATATTTTCTAATGAATGTCACACAAACGATGTTCGGAAATTTGTTTCATAGTAATTAGTTTTCAAACTGTTTAGGCGATTGATTTCTGGACCGGCCCAAGAGATAAAGGACCTGTTGACATTCATGTTCCCCGGGCTTTCGTCGGACCTGTCAAAGTGTTCTTGAATCGCCACAGGTAATAAATTCGAAACAAGTACTTTGCTTTGGATGAAGATTTACCGAAAAGGCGCAACAAACTAAAATACTGCTTTTACCTAGAAAAAGACCAAATGAACGTTTTTTTGCATAGATTTTTGCACAGTCATTTGTTTATTACGACCAACAATATAGAAGAGTTTAGCTTGTAGCTAATGTTCTTTAAAACTTGGCTAATTGTGTTTTGTTTAGAATCAACAACGAGATTTTCATCCAAGATTTGCAGAAGAACATCGACCAAGAAAGATCACCCAGGCCTGAACAGATGAATTTAGCGACCTTTGACTACAACGTTTACCACACTTTGGATGAGGTAAAAAAACAGATCAGAATGTTGTGACACTCAACAACCAACACAACCATTTGAAATGTGCTGTGCTTGGATTAACGTGCCTAATTTCAAAGGCATTTTTTACAGATCAATCAATGGATCGACGATATTGTAGCGGCATACAGTATTGCCACCAAAAAACTTGTAGGGAGTTCTTTCGAAGGAAGAGACTTTCACGCAATTAAGGTACGACACCAAAAATATATGCGAATTTATTGTTAAAAAAAGAAATATATAATGAGAAACACGTTGCGAATCTATCATTAAAGGCATGGTTTGTAGCCTTTCCTTTTTATTTCATACATCTTCAATCAAATTTAGTTTGCTTCAAAACCTGTATGAAAACATTTTGCTCACTTTATTAGCTAGAAATCGTCAGATCAATTGCTGTTAAACAAAAAGGTTTTAGGATCCTATATGAGGTAACAAATATGTATATGCTTTTGTATGCAAAGTCGACGGACCTAAACTGATTTTTTTCAACTAAAATATTATGGGTGAAAACGTTTTTTAAACTTTTCCTACAAAAATATTCACATGTCATTTAGTTAAGTCATGTATTGTAAGCCTTTCCCTTGTTTTCAGCTTAGCAAAGGATTTAATAAACCTGCTTTTGTGATCAACTGCGGACTTCACGCCAGAGAATGGGTTAATCCAGCAACTTGCTTGTACACTGTCAAATACGTAAGATGATATTTTCAATTTTGTTCCGGATAAGCGTTGCCAAACATACTTAAGTTTCAAATTAGGGTAAATATATGTCCAGTGCAAAAGTTGTTATGATTGAAAATTATGTGAATGTGATCATACTCCGCAGTTTTTGTCGTTTTAAGCTTGTTGAAGCGAGTAATGGGGCCTCTATTCTTGATGAAATGGATGTGTACGTGACTCCAATCTCTAATCCTGATGGATACGTTTATACTTGGACTAACGTAAGTTTTAGTTTCGTAAAACATCTGCAGGTAAAATTTACAACATTTTTTTATTAGGCAGTGGTACGTCTTTATTGTAGTGTAGTTTAGTGTGGTGGGTTCCATAATTGTTTTAGCAATAGAGTTCCAAACAGTTGTGTTTCGCCACAGGATCGTATGTGGAGAAAAACTAGGTCCGACAATAACTTGATTTGCATGGGTGTCGATCCAAACAGGAACTGGGATGCCAACTGGAGTGGTATGTGTGCGTGCTTATTCATACATTGATACAACTATACTATGTTTGTCTATCGTTGATTAGGTCCGGGAGCAAGCTCTTCGTCTTGTAATGATGCATACTACGGTCCATCCGTAATGTCTGAGGTAAGACTAAGGTAGCTGTTTTACCTTCTGAAACATAGTGATATCTGATATCTAGTTTTTTGCAACCTTGACTTGTTGAGTCGACGTTAAGTTATGTTTAAAGGAAATTCACTTCGATTAATCTTGCTTTTTGTATTACTACTTGCAATTCGTTGAATGAAAACTCCACAATTTTGGTTCATTTACCACACAGTAACCAGTTTTGTTGGAAACAAAAAGGATTATATCTAAAATTAGGCAAATATAATACTGTTTATTGCTTGTTGGTTAATTTTTTCAAATTACATTTTGATCAGGTTGAAGTACAGTCACAAGCAGACTTCGTCGCGAGCATTCCCAACGTCCAAGCTTACATTGATGTTCACGCGTACAGCCAGTACTGGATGTTCCCTTACGCATACACATATTCTGTTACAGCAGATGATACCTTGCTTGTAAGAACTTATGATGTGTTGGACATAAAAAAACGTTTAAACAAAGAATTGTTGGCCAAAATATATCATGTTAAAGACAACACTGTAGTATTTTAATCGGTTATTCCCAGTTTTTTTTAACTCACTGTTACATCGGTTTGGCATCAAAATTAAACTCATGACGCTTTTTGTTTTACCTTCTGGAATTGGTTTTATTTACTTCCGCCTTAAACAGCTAATGCCTATTCTAGTCATAGGTTTTCTTACTTTTGATTAAATTAAACAATCCTAACATGAATGTTTTTTTAGAGGGAAATCGGACTAGCCAGCGTTGCAGCAATCAAAAGCGTTCATGGAATGACCTATCAAAGTGGTCCAATATCTGAAGTAATCTGTAAGTTGAAAGTCTTTTATGAATTAACTGAGATTTGTTTGCAGAGAACTACTGTGTAATAAATATAAAATCACAGAGTCTGAGCAAATTCTCCTCGATTTGGCGAAAAAATGCACGCGTAGCAGGGTGTGCTAGATCGAGACTTAATCCAAGAAATGTCGATGAAAGATTTTTACCCGCGCAATCTATTTTTAGATCAAGCATCTGGAAGCACCGCCGACTATTTCTACGACACACTGGGCATTAAATGCTCTTTTGCAGCTGAACTAAGAGACACCGGTCGTTACGGATTCACCCTTCCCGAAAGGTAATAGCCTACCTTCATTATTATTCTCCCAGCAAATATTTTTCCCCAAAATAATAAAAAACGAACGTTTAGTTGCGATTTTATACCTAAACGTTAAAATAAAGTTGCCGTCGATTTTACTGTAAAAAGTTTTGCTGGCTAACTGTGGTTATTTCATAAAGTTTGTTTCAAACGTTACTTTTTAGTTTTGCCAATCACACTTAAATGTAATAAAACTTATAACATTATACAACATTGATTGCTTATAACTGCGAAAAAACAATTAGGACAAATATATCACATCAATGCTTCGACATATGCGCTATAATTTGGAATATATTTAAAAATCGTACTTATATTTGAAAATATTTTTATGCAATGACCGGGCTTATTTATCAACAAATAAGCAAAATGTATACGGCAATTTTGAACTAAACTTTTTATTTACAACTTCAGGTTCATCCAACCGACAGCTGAAGAAACCTTTGCCGGTTTGGAGGTCATTGCTTCATACGTTTCCAGTGGTCAATGTGCCAACTAAACGTGCCATGAGCTGAGATTTTTTTACATGCAGCACCTGGCCTAAGAAGGTCACTGCAACTGAATGCACGTAATAAACAACAAAAGAAAACATCGTGTACTGGTCTGTTAGATTTTGAAATTTTAGTGTAGATAGTTTGAGTAAGGCAGAAACACACGAAACGAGTAGGGTAATGCAAAACAAAAAAAGGGTCTAAGGCCTGAATTGTATATTGTTGGAACAAAATCTGATTAAAAATAAAGAGTGTTTTTTCATTATTGTTCTGCAAATATTTAACGTTTTGCCTAGATGTTAATGGTTTCGGGCTTTGATTTTAAAGGTGTGCAAATTAAAAAAAAGATTGTAATAAACATTACGCCATTAGACCCCTGACGTGTAAATTTAAAATGATTTCAGGGTAAATAAAACGAACAAAAAGAGTTAATTAAAATTAGGGTGTTAACATAGCGTGGGGTTATTTTTCATTGTTGAATGAACTAATTTTTTTTTTTTGGTAAATCTTCTTGCCAAGATTTAAACTTAAGTTTTTTTGCCAGTGATTTAATTCTTGACCTTTCCGAGTACAGGTTCTTTATTAGGCTTAGTTTATTATATCTATACAAGGTTCTAGAGCAGTGGTTCCCAACCTTTCGTGGACCATGGCCCCCTTAAAGTAACTTTTTGGCCTCGTGGCCCCTTTCAAGTTACCATGTAGGACCTGTGGCCCCCTTAAAATGTAGATAGCAATCTCACGTTGGAATGCGGTATAAATTTCTAATAGAGTAACAGGTCTAATAGAGTAAATGAGCGTGATAAACCTCACTAGAGACAAATAGTATGTGAAATAGTCGATTAAATTCGGGAATAAAGGTAAAGTGAAAATGACTTTTAGTGGGTGTTTTTTGTGAATCTACGCCCGTGGCCCCCGGAACACAGCTCGTGGCCCCCCTGGGGGGCCATGGGCCCTGGTTGGGAACCACTGTTCTAGAGTCTCAGGACATTTTGGCCGGTTTGCCACACAAAAGTATTAGGTGTATACCAATGGATGGCGCAACATGCATGTACGAGTATTCGAAAGCAATGTGCAAAGGCTGACGGTTTGGGCTACTAGGGTTAGGGTGAGGTTTTATACCAAAAATAAGTAAAAAATCAAACCAAGTTACAAAGCTAGTTTTTCTAAATTTCAATTCAGTCGTTAACCGTTTTACAGCCTCACTGTTAATTGAAAAAAAAACTGCGCTTTTAAAGCAATCCTTAGGTATTTATCAATTTTGTTGCGATTTGAGTCCTTTCATTAGCAGCTCTCCCAGTTTTGTCATTATTTAACCCGTCAGTGCGTGTTTCGAAAAACGTTCAAAAAAGGCTTGATTCTGGGATATGACTATGGACAAGAGTTCAATTTCTTCTCATGGTGACTTAAAAGTAATGCGCTGCACAATACAAAGTACTGTGCTGTCATTTAATGAAGGCTCGGGGGCTGTTTGCCTGTCTGAAGCGTTCTTATTCAAAAGTGTAATACATTCTATGGTCATGTGATTCCAAACTTTTTTAAGTAAAAAAAATGCTTACACGTCATTCTGTGGGAACAACAGCAGACAACCCCCTGAAGTGTTTGTCTTTTCGGTAAACTTATTTCGGTAGTCACTCTGTTTATCACGAACCAACAGGTTATAAGATAGGACAGCACCACATGTTGCGACGTAAGCTTGTTTTGGGACAAAAATACTTTCAGTGGTTAACAGTGCAAACGCTTGGAAAACAAGTTGGAAAACAAATTTGCTCATCGCACAGCTTAAAAAGTCAATACAATACAAATGGCAACATCAAGGACAATAGACTACTCGTTTGTAGCAACGAAAACCCTAAATAAAAACATCCCTGAGGGCAAAAAACTTCTGCACCTCGAACTAAGACTTTAGGATCAAAAAGTCAAGGACTAAAGAAGTGTTTCCGAAAAAAAAAACACGTTTTAAGCAGATAAAGTTGGATTACAGTCAATTGCGTCATGACATGGCCAAGTTGACAGAACGTCTTTTGGTAAGTTTCTCATGAACCTAAAGTCATGAACGTCACGTTACCTCACATCAGCAGTTTATTGCGCAACTACAATACGGGTATAAATTGCAGCTGAAGGTTCTGGTTTTTTAATTCGTCAACTACGAAGATTTGAACATGAAGATATTCATCACTCTCTGCGCTTTTTGGCGCTCGGTTCCGCAAAAAGACTTTTTCACAAGTGAGAGCTCTGATTTAAACTTAGTTACTAACCAAATGGAATACTGTTTTGTTTGTGTGTTTCAAAATTTTGTTGCAACTAGTTAAACACCGAGCACCTTTGTTGCCAAACATTACAGTTACTTGTTTACAGTGATCAAGTCCTGAGAGTTCATCCCACTGAAGGGCAGAGAGATCTGCTGGAAAAATTACCTGAAACTTTTCCGGTAAACGACTTTGTTTTACTTTGCATATTATTACGGCAAACTAGTTGATATGCTTATAATTGCTTTCTGGCACTAGAAACTATAAAAAGATGTTTACTTTACCCTTACAAAATTAACCTACGACAACCGTCAGCAAAACCACAACAGCAAGCTATGGTTACTTCAGTTAAAACAGCATCGCGTAATGTATTGAGAATAAACGCTTTGTTACGTCATAAAGCAATTGTTGAATGTTATGCTTCAACTGACTTAATATCTTTCTTTAAAAATTATTTAGGCGATTGATTTCTGGACCGGCCCCAGAGGTAGTGGACCTGTTGACATTCATGTTCCCAGGGCTTTCGTCGGACCTGTTAAAGTGTTTTTAGAACGGGTGGTCACACAATAATATTAGGTATATAGCAAACCATGTAATGTTTGCATGGACAGCAGTTCAAATGCCCTGTTGGTGGGTTAAAAGAAAAGCACTACATCATAGAGAATGCTTAATAATTTAATGCTCAGGGGCTGTATGTATGGGCGCCGGCGCGCAAGTTGATATAATAATCCATTCCTGTAAGTATGCATATGTTTAAACATGCCCTTACCTGCAAAATTTTCTACTGTTCCCAATAACGGTTTGTCTGTTTAAAGCATTATTAATAAATATATGATATCCTTCTATAGTCATGTAATGTAAAATACTTTTAGGTGAACAAAATGCTCATACCCCATTCTGTGGGAACAGCAGCAGACCACATTGTGAAGTAGTTGTCTTTTGGGTAAACTTATTCTGGTAGCGACAATGTTTATCGCAAATCAACAGGTCATGAGATAGGACACTACATATTGCGATGAACGTGTTGTGGGACAAAATACTTTCAGTGCTGGTTAACAGTGCAGACGTTAAAATTGGAAAACAAGTTTGGTGGAAACAAAATCTTAAAATGTCAAAACCAATGTAACTAGCCACATCAAGGACCGTATACTGCTCGTTTGTAGCTACGAAAACTCTGAAACAAAACAAAAACCTTAGGGGCAAAAATCTTCTGCTGCTCGAACTAAGAATTTAAGTGAAGAACTGAAGAAACGTTTTCGAAAAAAGCCTGTTTCAAGCGGATAATGTTGGGTTACAGTCAATTGGGTCAAATGGCAAAGAGAACGACATTTGTTAAGTTTCACATAAACGGTATATATTAAACGTCACGTTACCTTGTGTCAGCAGTTCGTTGCGTCACTACTGGACGGGTATAAATCGTCAACTGAAGGTGCTGGTTTTTCAGTTCGCCAACTACGAGTTTCAAACATGAAGATACTCATCGTACTCTGCGCATTTTTGGCGCTCGGTTCAGCCAAGAGACTTTTTCACAAGTAAGAGCTCTGATTTAAACTTAGTTACTAACCAAATGGAATACTATTTTGTTGCATGTTTGAAAATTTTGTTGTAACTAGTTAAACGCAGCACCTTGTTGCACGCGAACATTGCAGTTAATTGTATACAGTGATCAAGTCCTGAGAGTTCATCCCACCGAAGGGCAGAGAGACTTGCTGGAAAAATTGCCTGAAACTTTTCCGGTAAACGACTGTTTTTTTTTACTTTTTATGTTATCACCGTAAACTAGTTAGTGTGCTAATAATTGCCAGCTGGAACTAGAAATACTGAAAAGATGTTTACTTTACCCTTACAAAACTACTGTAAAATAACTGTCAGCCAAAACACAACAACAACAACCTATGGTTACTTTAGTATAATCGCATCGCGTGATACAAAGAGAACAAACGCTCTGTTACGTCATAAAACGTACAGTAGTTGAATGTTATGGTTTAACTGACTTAATATTTGTTGCAAATCCTACATCCCACATGAGTATCAAACATGAAACGTTAGAAACTTTTGTTTTGAAATATTTTAGGCGATTGATTTCTGGACCGAACCAAGAGGTACTGGACCTGTTGACATTCATGTTCCCCGAGCCTTCGTCGGACCTGTTAAAGTGTTCTTGAATCGCCACAGGTAATTTATGGTAGAGCTACTGACGGGGTGCCTCCTAGGAGATCCAAAAGTGTCTAATTTATAACGGTATATCTCAAAAAATGCTAACGGTTAGGGCTATTAGGGTCGGGGTGAGGTATTAGCATTTGAAATTCAATAAAACTAACCCCCAAAAAAGTTACTAATGCAAAACTTTTTAAACATTTGCATCCTAAACCAACCCTCTTTAGCCGCTAAACAAATAATTCAGCTCTTTACGCCACCTATCGAAAATTAAGCACTTTTGGATCTCCTAGGAGGCACCCCGTCAGTATATAGCTCTACCGTAATTTATTGCATACACAAGGTTGAACCTTTTATTAAACAAAATTTACCTAAAAGCGTTTTCTAAAACAACAGTAAAATACTGTTTTTACCTAAAAAACAGCAAACGACTGTTTTTTTTTATAGATTTTACACAGATATTTGTTTATTGCGATGAACGAAAATAAACATAGTAAACAATAGTGTTTAGCATGTAACTAGTGTTTACTACAGCTTGGCCAATTGCAAGTTTTGTTTAGGATCAACAACGAGATTTTCATCGAGAATGTGCAGAATAATATCGACCAAGAAAGATCCCCAAGACCAGAACAGATGGATTTGGCAAGCTTTGACTACAACGTTTACCATACTTTAGATGAGGTAAAACACCTGATCAGCATGCTGCAATATTCAACATCCTATAACGTATTTTGGGCTTTTAAATTGACCTGCCTTATTTCAACTTCATTTTTATACAGATCCAACAATGGATTGACGATATTACAGCGTCATCCAGTATTGCCACCAAAGAACCCGTTGGAACAACTTATGAAGGAAGAGACATTTCCGCTATTAAAGTAAAATATTACAACAACAAAACTACATGCGACCGAAAGTGCATCAGCAATTTTGTCTGCAGTGAAAATTATTTTAAACTAATATAAAAAAAAAGTTTTTCACGGTTAACGTTGTTATCACGTGACTGAACTATTTTTCAGCTAAGCACTGGAGGAGTAAAACCATCTTTTGTGATCAACTGTGGAATTCATGCCCGAGAATGGGTCACCCCAGCAAGTTGCATGTACACAGTGAAATATGTAAGTTAACCCTAAATCAATGATTCTCAACCATTTGTATTGTCGGGGCCGAACGGTAGTTTTTCAAGTGTGTAAGGAGCCGCAAAAACGAATTTAAAAAAGAATGCAGGATTTGGACCGAACAACAAGAATCTGAAAAGTTGCTTTTTCAATAACTTCTATACAGAAAGCTTTCTGATTGTGACTTAGGAGACACAATACAATAAACAATTACCTTTGTACGCAATTATACTCGGTAATACATTGATTAGGTTGAACGTTAACCATAGCGTTTTAATAGGCTGCATTGTAAACTTTTATAAATGGTAAATTTCGAAACATCGATTTTTTGGCTATTGTAGCTTTCATGGTAATAATAATCTTTAGAGATTTTCAGAGGTCGGGTATAAGTAGTTGGGAGCCGCATGCAGCCCTGAGAGGCGCACTTGAGAACTACTGCCCTAAACTATCTCGATAACATGCGATTTATGAGTGTTCAGATGCAAAACCGTTTAAATGTTATAAACATGGATGGTGCTAAAGCTGTGTGGCAATTAAGTTTGTCCATAGTTTTAAAAAATAATGCTTCACAGTTGCTTAAACTCAGCTGCATCTTACATTTAGACCGCTTATACACCCATTAGCACATTTTTTGTGGTCTTAGCTGATTGAAGGTACCGAAAACGGAAACGAACAAATTCTTGATTCTGTCGATATCTACGTTATCCCATCTTCGAATCCCGATGGTTACGTTTATACCTGGACTAACGTACGTCGTTATTAAAAATTATTAAAATACCAATAATGTGTACCATTTTTTAAACTTCGTTTGTAATCTAACTGAAAATAACTGGAATTTCCCTTTAACAGTAGAATTCTTTTTTGTTTAGGAAAACATCATTTGTATCTTTGGCTAATGATGGCGTCTTTCTTAAGTGTTAACTGGTAAAGGAACATGTGGGCGTTTGAAGTGTCATCGATTACTTAAGTAGAATATAATGTTTCAAAACCTTTGTGTTAAATAAACAGGACCGCATGTGGCGAAAGACCAGATCTCAGAATGGACTTGTGTGCATCGGTGTTGATCCAAACAGGAACTGGGATGCCAATTGGTCCGGTAAGTATTTTTAGAGCAGGGTTGGGCAAACTACAGCCCGCGGGCCGCATGCGGCCAAATGTTACTAAAAAGAGAAAGTTATCGAGCAACGCTAAGTAATATTATGAGCTTTCCCTCAGGAGTTGAGACCTTTTAGATTTGTGTTTTTTAAATATCGGTTTTAATTATTTTGAGTTAATTCAGGGGTGAACAACCTGGGACGGCAGAGACGAGTTTGTGCGGCCGTGAACATGTTTTTTTTTAAATATAGGTGCTGGCGACCATGACGTTAATAAAACTCTTTTGCTAAATGTTTTGATTGTTATAACCTCCTCGAAACTGTAAAAAGTATTATCAGCCTAGTAGCCATATATGTGTCAGACTTTTTGTACGCCTAGTGTGTGCAAGCAATGCGAAAATGCAGGTACCACAAGCGTCACAATATAGACCATGACGTCATTAACAGTTAAGACTGGTGGTCAGACTGCTCATTAAAATCTGTGCATCAAGTTAAAAATTAATCTGGGCTTTTTATGCGCCATTAGATGGAATATATATGATATAAACCTATTTCTTCACGTCAGTAATTTTGAAACAATAGCAAGCTGGCAATTGGCGACTGTTAGTACTAACAGTGAAATAAGGATCTGCGATGAGGACGCCGTGGCGAAAAGGTTGTACAGCCCTGGGTTGTTAATACTATGTGACCCCATAAAATTGCAAGATTTCAATTTTGGCCCTCCATTGAAACGTTTACCCACCCCTGGTTTACAGTATTGTGTAGTGACACAATTTTACTATGTTTGTCTATCTCATGTTGTTCAGGTCCGGGAGCAAGCGGGAGCTCCTGTTCTGATACATACTACGGTCCCTCTGTAATGTCTGAGGTAAGGTTTATATGCAGGTAATGTTTTGTTCAGCAAAATAGCTCGATAAACTTTGGCACATTGAAATACATTTTGGCTCTGAGTTTAGTTAATTGGTTAATTGTTGAAAAAGAACACAACTTTTCGTAAAGACACAACACGTCTCAAGCCAATGTCGGTATAGCAGTTTTGTAATTGCTGTTAAATCCAACACTTTTGGTCGACTTGCCATCTATACTGAGTAAGTTATCGTTGTAATAACGCAGAATATGTTGGTTATGTAAAAAAAAATATTCGAAGGTGAGAAAGCGCAAATCATCGTGCTTCTTCGTGCAACATTTAAAACGAAACTTATTTAAATTATTAAAAGTCGGTCCAACTTTCAATGTAGAACTAACCGCTTCACACTATAACATGCAGGATGAAGTGCAGTCACAAGCAAACTTCGTTATGGGCATTAATGTACTGAGGCCCAAATGCAATACAAATTTAATGTTCGGCTGATGCATTTATTGCAGAATAAATTCTTTAACACTAAAACATTTTAGATTGAAGTGTCGTCACAAGCAGAATTCGTCGCGAACATTCCCAACGTTCAAGCTTACATTGATGTTCACGCGTACAGTCAGTACTGGATGTTCCCTTACGGGTACACGTATGCATATCCAGCAGATTATAGCACCCTGGTAAGATTGTGTATTGTAAATAAAGTATTGTTGCTGTTATAATTTATCAGTTTTACCGACATTTCATTACATGAACATACAGTTCTAATGAAAATACGTATTATGTTGTATGTTTTACCCACTGCATTTTCCACCTTCTAAAACATTTGATGCCTATTTTGGTCAAAGGTTCGTTTACCTTTGCCTATTTTTTTCCTTTACCAACGTTCTATAATAAAATTGTTTTTTGCAGAATGTTATAGCAGGAGAAAGCGCTGCAGCAATTAAAAGCGTTCATGGAATGACCTATCAATATGGTCCAATTTCTGAAGTGATATGTAAGTAGTATAGATGCTTTATGTAACTTAATGATTAACCTTGACCAGCAGAAAAATACTAAGTTGCCGAGTATAGACTTAACCAAGAAATTTGATAAAAACTGCAAGCCCCCCGAGCATTCTATTTACAGACCAGCAATCTGTTTTTAGACCAAGCATCTGGAAGCACTGCCGACTATTTCTACGACAAACAAGGTATTAAATGCTCCTTTGCTGCTGAATTGAGAGATACCGGTCGTTATGGATTCCTTCTACCCGAAAGGTAAAACATTCTTATTCTAACTGGGCATGATGTTATTAAATGACTTTGGAAATATTGCACCTAACCAGGTCTTCGTCTAATTGGCATGTACATATAATCACTGGGCTCTAAAAAATGTAAAATGCCCGAGTTGGAGTGGACAGTTATTTTAAATTCAAACAAAGTTTGTTTTTGAAATGGCGATTTAAGTTTGCCTTAAACTCAGACTTGGACAACTAGATAATTCTAGTTGTCTAGTTGGGCAAATTAGAGCAAAATGGCGGTAATTCTAGTTCTAATCTAATTTAGAATTATCGATAAGCTCTAATTCTAATTTTAATCTAATTCACAGTTTTCCCAAAATCGCTAGTTTGTCCAACGGCACTTTTAGGCATGTGATCTGAGCATGCATTTTGTAACCAAAGCGCACAAAACCATG
Organism: Phallusia mammillata; assembly: GCF_965637545.1. Classification (NCBI taxonomy): domain Eukaryota; kingdom Metazoa; phylum Chordata; class Ascidiacea; order Phlebobranchia; family Ascidiidae; genus Phallusia; species Phallusia mammillata. The sequence continues at coordinate 6,275,589 of NC_137257.1, forward strand.
CAATTAACCTGACCAAACTACATCACTGAAACACGTTATTCGGTGAAATTTGACACTCAGCTCCGTTTAAACACGTTTTAGATGCACCGAATCGTATTGTTATAAATGTGCAAATCTACAAGTTCAAATTTGAAACAAACTAATGTTGGTTGGCTTAAATCTAATTCTAGTTTGAATTCTAGTTTAATTTCAAGATTTTGAGAAAATTCTAATTCTAATTCTAATCTAATTTGCAAAAAAGGAGATGCTCTAATTTTAATTCTAATCTAATTTGAAAAACCGAAAAAAAATCTAGTTGTCCAAGTCTGCTTAAACTATGCGCTGTAATAATTTAAATTAAAAATCATTTATTCGTCCAGATTTTACACTAAACATGTATTTACACCTTCAGGCTTATCCAACCAACAGCTGAGGAGACCTATGCCGGTTTGATGACCATTGCCGCATCTGTGGCCAATGGACAATGTGTTTAAGCGATCGTGCTAAAAGCTAAAGCAGCTTTTGCAGCAACTTTCTTGCAAGGTCACTGCAACCGAATGCACGTAATAAATAAAAAGTGATCCTTATACTTGTCTATTTGATTTTTGAGTAAAGTCATTTCGCAGGTTGGAATTGACGTGGAATGAATATCGTCCAAGACCTAAATTGTTTATTGTTAAAACAAATCTAGATTTAAACAAAACAATTGGTTTTTAAATAAATTTGCAAATATACGAAGGTTTTGCATGAATCTCGTCTCATGGAATTTCGTTTTTTTTAGGTTTTGCAAATTTAAAATTAAAAAAAAATTAATTAGTAAAATAACTCAACAATATCACACTCTTGGTCATTGATAAATAACTACAAATTGAAAGTACTTTCCAATAAACAGATGAATCAATGACTGTACATGATATATATATACATATATTTCTCAACTGGTATCTTCAGTTCCTTATTCAAATAAAATCTTTAGAAAAAGTAAGCTTAAAAATATTTTTGTGTGTGTTTAAAAGTCAAAAACCAAGAAGTTAATGAGAGAAAAGAGTTGGAAACATAAGCATTAGGAAACCAAACCTCTTCTCTTCGGTTACAAAAAGACATAAACAGAGGGTGTTGATCTGCTGAAACAAAATGCCAACAAATTTTGCAGAAGTAAAACAAGTTTAAACGTTTTAAAAAAGTTTGGTAAATATTGTGTTAGGCGCATTATTCTGAAATACATTATACACCCACAGACATATTTGTTGCCAGGGTTCGAGACCGGAACCGTTGCGATGCCCCATTACATTTGGTTCTCATATCTCTGTCAGGTTTAAGAGACCCTATTAGATCAGATCGTTACAAAAGGATTTTAGGTGTGTAGCGACACCCAGTAATGTGATTTTTGTTAGTTTCTTACCCCTAAAGTGCTGTTTTATTTAAGGTTTTTTTTTAATAAGAATCGCTTGGTTTGTGCCAAAATATGATTATAGACAACAGCTTACATTGTTCTGTTAGTGACTTTAAAGTAATGCACAAGGGAATGAAGGCTCGGGGGCTATTGTCTGTCTGAAGCATTTGTACACAAAAGTGTGAAACTGGGTATGGCAAATGTGTAAAACCCCTGTTTTAGTTTAAGTAAGTAAAAAAACGGCCTCTTAGAAACGAATTTTGATGTTACAATAAGTCCAAAGTGTGCAGGGGTTGTAACTTGCATGAAATTGTTGAGCATTTTATCCTGCTGGTACGTAATATGTGTCGCTATGTATTCTATCATCGAGCGAAAGAAAACTCATCTCAACTCAATATTCAGAAAGCATATCTATCCGCAAAAATGTACATGCTTTTGCTTATTAGTCAATTAACTATAGATTTATGTTCGTTTTCAACTGGATGTCATTTGAGTTTATGTGACAATTAAGCCCTTTGTCCTCTTTTGAAACTAAGCGGTCGCAAATTAGCTTAATAAACATATATTCGAGTCAAATACTGAACTGTGGCAAATATTCAAGCACACCAAAACGGTATGAGATCAATTTGGTGATTCGTAACAAATGATCTTTTGAACATATACTTAGATTGCAGTATTGTTTTGAATATTGTTTTAAAATGCTAAAATAAGAGCCAGAAACATACATTCAAACGAATATGTACAAGTTTTCTAAATTATTTATTCTAAATTGTTTTGTTCACACTAGACATTTTTTACTTAGGGCCACAGGCGCAAAATTCCAATTAAAAAAGGCGAATTATTCGAAAAGCGTGGACAACATACTAAACTTAATGGAAAATGACAAGCGTTGCGATAAAAAGTATATTTAGCGCCTATGTGTCCACTATCGGTCAATAAAGGACAGGTGCCTATATTCTCGTAGTCATGTTAGCTTCAGCAAAATAGCGCGTCAGCAAAAAATACGTCATAGCCTAGTGGTCAATAAATAGCTGCGTTTGAGCCAGTGATGCTGCCATTTGTTAACACGAGTTTTCAAACATGAAGGTCTTCTTTGTACTTTGCGCTGTTGTAGCGCTTGGCAATGCCAAAAGACTCTTTCACAAGTAAGTATAAGTTTTTGTTTTTACTTTTTATACATTTGGCGTAAAATTGCCACGGCATTTTTAGCCTGATCATTGAGGTAGAGGATGAATTGGAATGCCTGTTATGATACCACAGTCATTTAAATCGACATTACTTGTTATTTAAATGATTTCAATATAATACGTAACCCTAAATTTACTTGTTATAAAATTGTAACATAAGTCGAGGGGTTTTGTTCTTTCTTTAGTCGTTTTTAAAGGCAACAATACAGTGTTCTAAGGTTCATTCAAACCACTGGATAGCCTGTTTAAAAATATTTGTGTTTTGTGCCTAGGACAAAGGTGGGAGAATTTCTATTTTTACACGATAAAATTCGTAAATTATCCTAACAAAACGAAATTGCGTTTGTGAATTTCCATGTATCAATTTTATTTAAAGTCATGTATTGCTCTTACAGTGATCAAGTTCTCAGAACTTTTCCCGAGAACGTACAGCAGAGAAATTTGTTGGAAAAAATGCCAGAAAGATTTCCGGTAAACAAACCAATAATTTGCTGAATATAAAATTTCAAGAAAATAGTATTGTTTTAACCTCGTGTATTTTTGGCTAAATAGATGATTGATTTCTGGACCAGCCCAAAAGGAGTTGGACATGTTGATATCCATGTTCCACGTGCGTACGTTGGTGCCGTCAAAGTGTTTTTGGCCCGCAACAGGTAAGGAAACTGTACTTAAATACTTTGGTGCGTTCCAGGCCGAGCAAATATTGTTTTTTTTTTACATAATTAGCACTGAACCAAAATTTGTTCCTCAAGAAATTTTTGTATAGAGCAGGGGTGGGCAAACTTTTCAGTGCAAGGGCCGCATTCAAAGGTTTTTATTCTTATGGGGCCGCATAGTATTTTACCAACGGCCGCCAATGGCTTGCTTGTTTTTTGTTTTAAAATAACTTGTGTATAAAGAATGAGGTTTATATCATATATATATATATATACCATTTTAAGTCGCCTAAAATGCTCAGATTAATAATTTCTAACTTGGAGCATTAGTTTAGCTCAGGGGTCGCCAACCTTTACCACACAAAGAGCCATTTGGACCAGTTTTACACAGTAAAAAAACACTGGGAGCCACAAAGCCGTTTTAAAATATGAAATAAAATGCCAATGCAAAAGCCCTTTTTTTATCTCACGACGTTTGACTTTTTACTGTTAGCTAGTTTCACATATTAGGTACACTGGTAAACCAGTCTCGTCAGAAGTGAAAGCAAACGAATCTATCCACGTGGTACTAAAATGTTGTGTTTGCTTCAGACGCTAATTTTCTTGTTTAACGCGTCTTGTGAGACAACAAACAGATATTGTTGCGTGTGCACATACACTGCAAACCAAAACAGTATCTCACTTTGAGTGTTAACCTGCGCGCCACCGCAGTTACCAGAAGCGGACACGGTCATGTTATTGCACCGTAATTTTCATTTTAGACTTCTGTGTTCGGCTTAATCGTCACAGAGTGTGCAATAAAATGTTATGAACGTTCGGTAATTTTAAGACCTGAGCAGCATCAGAGGGATCAAAGACCCCTGGTTTAGCTGAACGGAGCTAACTGTTTATGACGTCATAAACTGTGTTGTGACGATTGCGGTGCCTATTTTTCGCATTGTTTGCACACAATAAGCGGATAAAAAGCCTGGCGTATACGGTCACTAGGCTGGTAATCTTTTTTCCAGTCTCACGAAATCTGTTTTTAGCAGTTTAAAAATCAAAATATTAGGCAAAATAGTTTTAGTTACGTGACGGCCGCCAGTACATGTATTTTAACATACATGGCCACGATCGCACAAACTCGTCTCCGCGGCCGCATGTCGCCTTACGGCCGCACGTTGTGCACCCCTAATTTAGCCCAAAATATTAACATACTATATTTTCAGCTATGTGCAAATACGTTTGTTGTCACTTTAATGATTGTACACACACTGGTTGAAACGCTACAATTGTAATCGTTTTAAAAAATAAACAAGCATTTGTTTCAACATAGGCTACACCACGTTTTTTGTTAATAAATTCCTTGCGCTAACATTAAACAATGCGATCCGCTTTTAGTAGCCGTGTTTAATGTTCGTTTGCAAAGAACTGCAACGACCTAAACTTGATCCAAAGTGACCAAAGTTTTGGCGTCAACATTGCAAAGTGGGCTGTATTTAAAAACGTAAACCGCTTTTACTTTATCGAACAAAGAAATTGTGTCAAGAGACGATTTGCATAATAACGTGGCAGAAACAACAGGCTAAAGTACGTAAAAAGTATCTGTGTTTAGGCGAGTCGCATCACTGGTATTTTTAAAACTATACGCCTGTGCTTTTCTATTTTATTCAGCGTTACTCGGTAACTTTCTCTTTAAAGTTTGGGAACATTTGGCGGGCCGCACAAACACCTTTGCCGGGCCGCATGCGGCCCGCGGGCCGTAGTTTGCCCACCCCTGGTATAGAGAGTCGAAGTCAAAGTGAATTCAATCAATCTTTTTATAGGATCAACAACGAAGTTTTCGTTGAAGATTTGCAAAAGAACATCGAGCAAGAAAGGTCACCCAGACCCGAACAAATGGATTTGGCAAGCTTTGATTACAACGTTTACCACACTTTTGATGAGGTGAGGAAATTAAGTTACATCAAGCTACCCGCAAGGTTTTGCTTTTTTGTCACGGTTTTGTTTTTGTTTCGAAACGCAAAACTCACTTTACAAGGGCCAAAACGATTTCTACTGCAAAAATGCTATTGCGTTTCACTATGTGCAGCAGATGCAAAAATCCCACCAATGTCGGTTTTAGCTTAATAAATGCATATTTGCCAAAGCTTTTTGGCTGAACTTAAGTCGTTGCTGTAACGGGATAACAAAGATTTTAGCCATTAAGCGGTTGGTACAAATTCATTTTTTGGTAAACTTATATTTAACGGAACTTATTTGTGTTAGCCTTTGTTAACATCTATATATTCAAGTCTAAAACATATCATCCCTAATTTTGACAGATCCAGCAATGGATCAACGATATTACAGCATCATCCAGTATTGCCACCAAAATGTCAGTAGGAGGATCTTACGAAGGAAGAGAATTCAGTGCTGTCAAGGTAATTTCGGATTGACTAACCATTTTTAAAAAATTCCAAAAGATTCTGCGGAATTCGGAGCAATAATTTAAAACCTACTTAAAAACACGCAGGCCATCTCAAAAAGTCGCTAAAATACTATTTTTACCTGATAATCGCACAAGTTCAAAATTAGTGATCTGCTTTAAAATTCGCTCAAGTATCCAGTGTATTTAAACCATTCAAGGTAATTTGTATTCTAAATGTTTGTAGAATTAGCAAAATAATGTCGTTGTCAATACATAACTAAAATGATGCTCATATGACTTTATTATGTTTTTAGCTTAGCACTGGAGGATCAAAGCCAGCATTTGTGATCAACTGTGGAATTCATGCTAGAGAATGGGTTAGCCCTGCAGCATGCATGTACGCAGTGAAATACGTAAGTTGAACCTAAAATATCTTGTTTTAAAGCAATTTATTTGCTACCAAACCTAGCAACGGTATAATAAAATTGGTCCGAAAATGCGTGGAAAAAATGTCAAAAAATTAGAAAATTCTATTCGAATAAGATGGAAACTGACGATGCCTTCTAAGTTGGAAAAATTATTTTTTCTGTTGATTTAACTGACGCTGATCGTCTGACGGTCTTAGAGAGTACTTTGGATATCAGAAAATTGAATTGTTTTTTGGGGCAGTTAGCTTTAACAAAAGCTTTACAAAAAATGTCTTTAGTTTATTGATGGCACCAATGATGGAAGCGAAACAATTCTCAATTCCATCGATGTCTACGTTATTCCATCTTCCAATCCCGACGGTTACGTTTACACCTGGACTAACGTAAGTCTTATCACAACGACAAAGGGTGTTATACTTGATGTCATAAAAAAATATCATAAAACACCCCACAAAATGTTATAAACAGTGGAATGGTTCTTAGGGGCATAAACGGGTTCCCAATGTTTCCGCCTGGTATTTGATACGTGCTAACTCCGTCGCTCAGCTCACCTCAAATTTATATTACCATTTGCAAACACCAGTTACATTAAAACATCTACAAAATTATTTATTAAAACATTAATCTCACTAGTTTCTTTCCATATATAAGGCAGGGGTATGCCATTACTGCAGTGTACTTCAATATTATTGCGTATAAAAAAACCGTTAACCCGAGGTAAACCTTTTGTGCCATAAGAGTCTTACGATGTATTGTGCCACAGGATCGTATGTGGAGAAAAACCAGATCCAACAATAACTTGCGTTGCATGGGTGTCGACCCAAACAGGAACTGGGACGTCAACTGGAGTGGTATGTGTTTGATTTTGTGAAAATTATTACAAGAGCATGACTTTGCTTTAAGTCCGCGCTACTCACCGTGGTCCATATCTGGACTATTGAAGCGTTCGATGTGGACCTCGACAGTCTTCGATCTTCGATATCGACTATCGTTTGTGGTTAATTACGTGATCATGTAACGGCAGTTTTTAAACTGCGGTGAGGAGCCTACAGTGACGAAAAATGGTCTATTATTCACTGTACAAATAACAAAACGGTGGTTGTTTGCGCACAATTGTATCTGTGAGGTGATAAACTGAATTTAGAATCATTATACCTTACGAAGCAATCCTGCAAAACTAGATCAAATGTATTATGTGTGTCGTAGGGCAATCAACTTTCGCAGGGAGTAAATTAACGTTTAGTGCCTAATTAAAGCATCTGTTTTGCTGGCACAAGTATTCGACGTAAATAAAAGTGTACATCTTTGACCGCGATTCTCCCCAGTAGCTATGACCAAAATTGTCTAAGAGGTTTGCGTTCGCATTACTGATAAAAGTGTCCGGACCTTTGATCATTTTTACCTTCACTTACTGGACCTTTGACAAAACTAATAAAGTAGACGTGCTCTAATTCTTACTCTTGTTGTTCAGGCGAAGGGGCAAGTGCTAATTCTTGCAACGACGCTTACTACGGTCCATCGAAATTTTCCGAGGTAAGATTTATTGCAAATTATTAAAAAACTTAGTCGTAGTTCGCCAAGCTGATTGAAAGCGAACAACTGAATCAAGCCGGTTAAAGATTAAAAAAACACATTTTGGAATAGCCCTATGAAAATTCCCCATAAGCTTTAGTTCAGAAAACAGAAAAGATAAAAAACTTAATCGTACCAACATGTTTAATTGGACATGGTTGACCACGAATAAACAATAAAATCAAAATGCAATTTGTGTTTCACAGCTTTTTAAATAACTGCGCTCTTTACGCCATCTATCAGTTTTTAGCAAACCTTTTTCACTGTGAGTTCTTTTGTTGGTTCTTATACTTGACAATTATTCCAAATATTTTTTTAGATCGAGGTTACATCCCAAAGGGACTTTGTTTCTGCCATTCCCAACGTCCAGGGTTACATTGATGTTCACGCATACAGCCAATACTGGATGTATCCCTATGGTTACAAACAAGGACCACCAAGCTTGCCAGACAGCGCAATCCTGGTAAAGTTTATAGTCTACAATAAATAAATATTTTTCAAAGTTAAATTTTATGTTGTAAACCATGTCATATAAATATAATATATTTTATACTATACCAAATTTGTAAGGGGGGACTGACATTATGGCCCTAATTTTTTCGAAAAAAGAAACCTCTAGTGAAAATTCGTTAAATTCGTTAATGCTGAGTGTAATATTAAAACACAAATCAAAATCGTTTTGTTGAATCTCAAGCCCTTTTGGTTGATCGCCGTTTCTTTAGCATGGGGCTTTTAAGACGAACGATATGTTTTGCAGAGCAAAATTGGATCAGACAGTATTGGCGCAATTGGTGCTGTCCACGGCAAGTCTTTTGAAACCGGAGCTATCTCAGATGTTATTTGTGAGTATACTGTGTTGTCGTTTTGGTATCAGACCTGCTTATGTACACCGTGCTTTCCGCATGTGTGGCAAATCAATTGTTTACCCTACTAGCCTGTCACTATTTTTCTCATACATCAAATAAGTACAACAATTTACCTCCAACCATTTTTACAGACATTGCGTCTGGAAGCACTGCTGACTGGTTCTACGAAAAGGCTGGCATTACTTGCTCTTTTGCCGCTGAGTTGAGAGACACCGGTTTGTACGGATTCAACCTTCCCGAATGGTGAGTAAATAAAATCCCTACGCAACGCTATAAAACTATTGCTTCAACCGGTTGTATGAATTTTGCTTCAACTGTAAAAATTCATGCAACCAACAGAACGTTACAATGGCTTTATTAAATTGTTTAAGCCATGGACTTACTTCATAATGACAACAAGTCAGTTCTGTTATCATTGAAAACAATTTAACATAGCTTTTTTGGACACATTCTAACTAAAATCTATGAATAAGACATTCAAGACATGATATGCTGTCGGTGACAATTATAATTCACATTGTTCTTATTTACAAATTTTAGGCAAATTCAGCCAGCAGCCGAGGAAACCTTCGCCGGATTGAAGGTTATTGCTCAAGCTGTTGCCGATGGCACATGCGCATAATAAACTAAACGGCATGCAATATTTCACCTGTTTTTTGTTGTTGTTGTCAGTCCGGAATTTTGTTTACAGACCCCATTTTTTTGTTGCATTATCCAAAATATCGCTAATGACATGCAGGTTGGGCGCGTTGGTAAACTGATAATATTGTACAATCAATTGTCGAATTAGGTTTAGTTGTTCTTGTCTCTGTCAGGTTCAAGAGGCTTTTACTATTAGATTTTTTTCACCGGGTTCGAACCCAGGACACTCCCGGGAACGAATCCCGATCAAGGATGCATATGGGTCAGGCGCGCCAGACCGTTCGGCCCCTGCCCTTTTTACTATTCGATTTTTTTATGTTTTTTTTGTCACGGGGTTTGAACCCAGGACACTCCCGGGGACGAATCCCGATCAAGGTTTTTTATGTCTGTATGTGGGTCAGGCGCGCCAGACCATTCGGCCAAGTTCCTGCCCTTTTTACTATTCGATTAGATGGTCCACAAGAATATTTGATATATAGCGACACCTAGTAATGTGATTGTTGTCAGTTATTAACCACTCAGCGCGGTTAAAAGTCGTTTCAAAAAATGATTTGCTTGCTTTGTGCTGCGATATAATTAAGGGCAACAGTTCATTTTGTCCTATTGGTGACTAATCTCACCTTACGCAGTTGTGCAAGCGGTCGTCCCCCGAAAATATTCGTGATCCAGAACACACGGAAAATTTACAAGCTGTTGATGACTGCAGTTCTAACTTAAAAAACGCTATGAGAGGATTGGCTCGAAACCCAAAGTCTAGTGAAAATGCGACAAAAAATGTTGACAGTTATGTCAGATCTAAAACAAGTCCGTTTATTAAAACTTAAGCCTTTAAGTCATATTATCTTGTAAGACGAACGATATGTTTGCAGAAAAGTATTGAGAGGAAAGTGTTGATGCAATTGGGGCCGTCAACGGCAAGATTTTTTAACCTGGTGCCATCTCGGATGTTATTTGTGAGTGTATTGTTAGTTTCGTGCAGTGGTTCTGAAACTTTTTACCTTTTTTATTACAACGGTCTCTTCGCATTTATTTGAGCAACCGCGGTCAATTTTTTTACTTATTTATAAAACTAAACTGTGCCTTTGCGAAACAAAACCTGGAGTTAAAAACTTATTTCATGCGAAAATATTCCAACAAATACATGCAAAGTCAATTACGTTTGGTTTCGTCAATTTCAATTAGGTTAAGAACGGAAACGACTTTTTATTTACAAACTAAAAAGAATCGAGCGCGAACAATCGCTTAAAATCTAAACCAAGTTTAAGAATGGCTGGTTCAGTGTTTCATAACATGTTTAGATGAACTGTAATGTATCACCGCATGTGTTGCAAATTGATTTATTTACACAAATAGTTAGTTTTTCTCGCATGCATCAAATATGAAAATTATTTTACGCCCAGCAATTTTTACAGACATTTCATCAGGAAGCAGCGCTGACTGGTTGTACAGGGCTGGTATACCTTGTTCTTTTGTCGCTGAGTTGAGAGATACTGGCTCATACGGATTTAACCTTCCCGAAGTGTGAGCAAAAAATTCTTTTTCAATGCAAAAAAATAGTACTCCATCAGTTTTGTAAATACTGAAGATTTTCTAATACTGATAGGTGGCGTAAAGCAGTGGTTCCCAAACTGTTTTTGACGCGACCAAAAATATTTTCCAAGTTTACCTTTGTGATTTTCCACGACCCAGCGGCTTGCATTTCCTGACATGCAGGGACCGAAGTTTTGGGGTTTTGACGAAAAATTCTAATTTAGCCAAAGTTTTCAAGCAAACTTGCGAGGTTACAAACAAAATTGGGTAAACACATCATTTTGTATACCAAACAATGTCCAGAGAGTTTCATCACATGTGCATTTGTTAGAACGTTTGTGAATTGCTTTCTACAAAATGACGAATGGTTTAAAACAGGGTGGACAATCTGGCCACATGCGGCCCATTGATTAAAGTTGTGCGGCCCGCAAACAACACTTGGATTTTAGATGTAATGGCAAACGAGTCCAATTATTATTTTTTGGAGCAGATTAATGTGCCCGGTGCTATTTTTCTGCGACCTGACAATATGCTGCTAGAATCAAATGCGATTTTACTTGTAGTAAGGCATTTTTTGTTTTTGTTTTCCACAGTGACGGTTGCCAACCCCTGGTTTAGAATCTAATCTAAACTTTAGATGAACTAAATAGTGAACATACCCCTTGAGTACTAGATGCTGTTTACAATTACAAAATCGGTTGTTGAATGTAGTAGACTTTGCAACATCAACGTTTATTTGCAATCTATAGTTTGATATTTTGCTATAAGCAAAGCATTGAATGCTGTTTGTGTAGTTGTCATAAACACAGGTCCCTACAACCAACATACAGAAAAAGGGAACATGTAACGTTTGCGCAAGACTACAGCTAAAATTTTATAACCTTTAGATTTTTACATTTATACCACCACGCTTAACCATCTTAAGGCAAGTTTAAACATGGAAAAACTGTGCTTACCACGCGGTTGAATGCACATATTCTGTACCAGCAATTAATTAACGAATATTTAGGCGGTGCTTCTCATTTACACGCTTTTACCACCTTTACCACGAAAACATCATAATGTCACAGGTTAAGAACCACTAAGTTAGACATGGAGTACTACCAGTGCTGGATTAGGGGGTCTGCGGGCCTGTAGGCAACTTTATAAGTGACCCAAAAATCAGGCTTGCCAACAATAAAAAAAAATAGAATTATCAGTGTTGACAAATCATTGTCACAAAGATCGTTGTTGTAAAGTGGCCTGGATTTTTGACTGGCCTGTAGTTACGTGCCTACTTTGCCTAATGGTTAATCCGGCACTGAGTACTACAATACTAACCCACCAATCCCAAGCCAAACTGCAAATAATATTTAAATTGGGAACGCAAAGGATGTTTCGGTTTCCTAATATGTGTTTGTGCAAAATTAGTTATTAGTGATGCTTCTAGGGCAGGGGTCACTAAACTACGGCCCGCGGGCCGGAGGTCATTTTATCTGGCCCGCGACCACATTTTTTGGTTTACCAAAACATTGAAAAATTTATCTACTCCTAACGAAAGTTTTCCTGTCGCGATATGTAGAATAATATTATCTAGTTTCATTACATTACAACGCCCAGGATTAATAGTTTCATAGGATTAAAATGCCCAGGGTTGATCCAACGCCAGTTTGTTACGTCACAGACAAGACTACAAGTGTAAATTGTGCGCAAACATTTGCCTTTTTTGTTACTTGACGTAATATACAAGCGTTGCTCGCAACACATGACCTATACAATTTAAAAGTCGCATCACCAGATTTTAAATGGGATTATAGAAAGACCATATCTTGGCGCACGTAGAAAAATCGCCTCACGGGCTAAATTTGGAAAGAAGGCGTTAGGGCATGTAAACTATGCGGCCCGCGTGAATCATTTTTAAACTTATCCGGCCCGCAATGAAAAAAGTTTGGTGACCCCTGTTCTAGGGTGATAAGCACAGTAACATCGCATTGTACTTTTCATGCCTTCCTATAAAATTTAAATTTGAAACGCCAATTCTTGTATACAATTTAATTTAAATTTAAAAATTCTTGTAAACATTTCACGATGAGTTACGTCGTATGAGACAGTTATAGCAAAAAGGAAATTAGCACCTTAAGGTTAAAAACATCTTATTCTGTGCGAACGACAGCTGACTTCGAAGTGTTTGTCTTTCCGGTAGACGTATTTGTATCATAAATTAACAAGTCATGAGATAGTGTTGCTTTTATGGCATGTTTTAAAACCACGTGTTCCTATAATAGCAAGTCTAAATTCAATCTTGTTTCAAGGGTTAAAAGGGCAATCGCTAAGTTCAATAACGACTGTGATCAGCAAGACTATTTAAAAAGTCAATACCCCAATCAGTAATAGACTGCTAAATGTAGACGTAAGTTTATTTTGGTTCAACAAAACATGAAACCGTGTGCACTTTCATCATGCGATTAAATACAGTTTACGTCATGAAAAACCAAGATTGACAAAGCGACAGTTGCCATATTTTCCAGACACTCCATATGCAAGTCATGTTTTACAGTTTTACACCATGATGTCAGCAGCTATTGCATCATTATTAGATGGGTATAAATATCGGTTGAAGGTGCTGATTTTTCAATTCGTAAACTGCGAGTTTCAAACATGAAGATATTCATCGTACTCTGTTCTCTTTTTGCGCTCGGTTTCTCCAAAAGACTTTTTCACAAGTAAGTACTTCAATTTGTACTTCATAACTAATGTATGAATACACTGCTCAATGATTCGCTATTTTTTCGATGTGTTTTCAAATTTTTTGTAACTAGTTGAACACAGTACTTTTTTTTATATATAAATTTACCCGTTTACAGTGATCAAGTCCTGAGAGTTCATCCCACTGAAGGGCAGAGAGATCTGCTGGAAAAATTGCCTGAAACTTTTCCGGTAAACAACTGTTTTTCACTTTTCATATTACTCTCGGAAACTAGTTAACTAATTTGTCACTTTCTTGCCAAATACAAACACTGTAGATGTTTATTTAACTTTTTAAAATATCTTGACAATGTATCACGTCAAAGCTTACGATTAACCTGGATTATTTCAGTTCAATCGCATCGCGCGATGGATTGAGAACAAACGCTCTGTTACGTCATAAAGCGTACAGTAGTTGAATGTTATGGTTCAACTGACTTAATATTTGTTGCAATTCTACACTTTATTTTCTAATGAGTATTAAACATACAACGTTAGGAACTTTTGTTTTAAAAAATGTTAGGCGATTGATTTCTGGGCCGGCCCAAGAGGTAGTGGACCTGTTGACATTTATGTTCCCCGAGCCTTTGTAGGACCTGTCAAAGTGTACTTGAATCGACACAGGTAATGTTCTATTGCAAACCAATATAACAGTTTTATATGCTTTGTTAGTCCAAATAGTTTACAACTTGGGTGTTATTGCAAGGTTGTATTATGTCAAAAACCGCTAACTTGTACATAATGTTGGCTTAAACCTACTTACAGCGTATAAAATATGTTTATTTTGCGATGTTACAAACCAAAATAATGTGTTTTTGCAGTATTATTGAAAGTTTACTGTGTTAGAATGCTTGTTTCTTACATAGGGAGAAAAATTAACAAATACGTTTTGCATAAACCAGAGTAAAACACTGATATAATCTAAAACGCTCATTGCTATTCTCAAAAAAATCACAAAGAATACCGAAAAACTAACACCTAATTACCCAATTTTTGTGTGAAATATTATCCACCAAAGCTAAGTTAATGTCGTAAGTTTTGTTCAGAATCAACAACGAAATTTTCGTCGAAGATTTACAAAAGAATATTGACAATGAAAGATCACCCAGGCCCGAACAGATGGATTTGGCTAGCTTTGACTACAACGTATACCACACTTTAGATGAGGTGGGAAAACCTGATTTCAATGTTGTAATATACAACAACGAGTAAAAACATTTTTAGCAGTTTTTTTGACTGGTGTTGAGTAATGCTATACAATATATGCAATTTTTTTGTAAATAGCTTGTAATTTTACTATCGTTTCGACCACGAGCTCTTTGCACCAATGGGACAAAACTTTAGTAAATACACAAGCTGGAGAACGAAATGTTGTTTTTACAGATACAACAATGGATTGACGATATTACAGCATCATACAGTATTGCTACCAAAGTACATGAAGGATTCTCTTACGAAGGAAGAGAGTTTCACGCTATTAAGGTTAAAAAGCACATTGCCTTGAATTAAAATTAACTTTATAGTGATTGAATTGGAAATTTGTAGTTTTGTATGGGCAAGTGCCAGTTATAGTGATAACTAAACATTTTGCAGTTATTACTCAATTGAAATACAATTTATTTATTTTAAACCAATTTTCAGCTTAGCAAAGGAGGATTTGCTAAACCTGCTTTTGTGATCAACTGCGGACTTCACTCCAGAGAATGGGTTAATCCGGCAACTTGCATGTATGCTGTCAAATACGTAAGATAAGGTTTATATTTCTGATATGCGTATTTTGCCAAAATGTACTTACGTTTCAAATTAGGGTTAATATGTCCAATGCTAAAGTTAAAAAGTCATTGGTTGAAAATTATGTGCGTATAGTTTTTTTGTTGTGCTTGCCATCACCACCTTGCAGCAGGTTTGGTTGTTTTCAGTTTGTTGAAGCGACTACAGGAAGTGAAGAGTCCTCCATTCTCGATGACATCGATGTGTACGTGACCCCAATTTCAAATCCTGATGGATATGTTTATACTTGGACTGATGTAAGTTGAAGCGTTTGAAACAACAATATTTTGTGCTAACAATCCAGGTATTTTAGTCAAAGTAACACGTTATAATCTCCAAAAACGTTTAGTTATTTCATTTGTACAACGTTTGTTTTATTAATATTAGCATTTAGGTTGTTGTTTGGCCTGGCATTGTAACATAGTTTTCGATTAACATAAACACTGATTGAGCCGCATGAACTCGGAAAAACGAAGCTTCACTCAAAGTCAATTACAACGTAATCATAATGGTGATTTGACCATTTTCAAATCTTTGTAAAAACGAACAGGACCGCATGTGGCGCAAGACCAGATCAGTCAACAATAAGGTGTGCATCGGTGTTGACCCAAACAGGAACTGGGACGCTAATTGGAGTGGTATGTTTTGATTTTTTATGCAGCAACACAACTATACTATGTTCATGTATCACTTTTCAGGTCCGGGAGCAAGCGCTTCATCTTGTAATGATTTATATTACGGTCCATCTGTAATGTCGGAGGTGAGATTAACTTTTTTGTTCAGCAGCCTTGACTTGCTTCATTCAATGAGTCGAGTTTGCGTTTCTAAAGCTAACAAAATAAGCTGATTATTTAAAATTCTGCCCTTGTGCACTACATGTTTAATGTCATTGCAACAAAACTGTTCATTGTTTATGCTGATTTACGACTGATGTATTTACATGTAGAACATAAATCTTTTAACACTAAAACATTTTAGATTGAAGTACAGTCTCAAGCAAACTTCGTCGCGAGCATCCCCAACGTAAAAGCTTACATTGATATCCACGCGTACAGCCAATACTGGATGTTCCCCTACGGATACACATATACACATGCAGATGATTATGACATGCTTGTAAGAGTTTGTTATTGTATTAAACGAAAAAAAAAAAAAAAAGTTTACTTTTTAACTGTAATGAACTATTTGTCTTTGTTATATTACCTACTAGATTGTTTTTGCATTTTCTGTATGCTACACCGATCAATACATATTTTAGTCATAGCTCCCCCAGTTTTTGGTTTACAGACATTGAAAAATACATTTGTTTTGTAGAATGTTATCGCATCTGATAGCGCCGCAGCAATCCAAAGCGTTCATGGTATGACCTATCAACATGGTCCAATTTCTACAGTGATATGTAAGTAGTAAATGTTTTATGATGAACTTTAGCCCACAACGAAATACTGGAAACAAAGCTTATCAAATCATTGGACTCGTTTTGGTCCACCAATACGAAACTTAAGTTATTTATTTCAGACGAATCATCCGGAAGTTCCGCCGACTATTTCTACGACAAACAAGGCATTAAATGCTCTTTTGCTGCTGAATTGAGAGATACCGGTCGGTACGGTTTCACCCTTCCCGAAAGGTAAGGCTATTTTGTTAATTTCAAGCATATATGTGTTCCTCAGATGATATTGAACGTGTTGCGAACTTTCTATTGCGATTTTATACCCTTTATGGGTATAAAATTTATTACAGCTTTTACTACTTAAATTAAACGGAAATATCAAATGAATTTAGTTTGTTTAAAAATTACGCTGCTCATTTACCAATTGCCTTTTCAACGTAATTAAGTTGCTTAATTTTTTCCTTGGAAGTGTATAAATTTTGGCAGCATGTATACACCTTAAAAGGTGATTGATTGTGGATGTCAAAAATAACGACAACTATGCGGTGCAAGTAGTGTTATTAAATAAACTACATTAATATTCTTGGTTGTTTTGCATGAAAACAACGGCTTAAAATATGCGCCTTTCGTACTTACAATAAATATTTATGCCATGACCAGTCTTAATTACCAACAAAATGGCAATAAGTCGTATGGCAATTTTGGAGTAAACCATAAATTTCTTACTCCAGGTTCATCCAACCAACAGCTGAGGAAACTTTTGCCGGTTTGAAGGTCATTTCCAACTATGTAGCTGTTGGTGCATGCAGCTAATTGTGCTGTATACTAAAGGAGCTTCAATATGCAGCAACCTTGTAATAAATGCAAGGCACTGCAATAAAAGCAAGTAATAAACAAAAAAAAATTCAATTTGCCGGCTTGATTTTTAAGTAAGGTCTGTTTAGCAATTTAGAAAACACTTAAGAGTTATACAGAAAGATAGAAGTCCAAAAGTGAATATTGTTCAAGTTTCATAGAAGCTGTGCTTAGTTTTAAGAAGGCTTGCGAATAAAAAACTACAACTGTGCTTTAAATTTAAGATAAACATTATGCACAAGACATTTCGCTTTAATTGCACAAACAATTGCTTAAAAACCTGTTAATCTTGTATTTCACCTCCAATCGAAAAGGATGTCTATTTTATTACCCGGAGCAAAAACCCTGTAGTGAACTAGATAGAACTAATTTAGGTCCAAGCTGCAGCTAATGATACCAATGAAACAATGTGTTCACAATCAGAATTAAAACAAACAACTCAAGAACAGTAGACCCGTTGTTGTTACTTTGGTGGTTGTTTATCGCGTTGTTATCGTGAAAACCAGCATTTCAGCATCTCATTCTGTGTCAACAGTCAACCCAGTGAAGTGTTTGTCTTTTCGGTGAACTTATTAAGGGGGCGACAGTATTTATCACAAATCAACAAGTCATGAGATAGTGTGGCTATAGGCCTAATAGTCTGTTATATAGCCATATATTGCTGTAATAGCATGTCTAATTCCAAAATGTTTTCAAGTGTTTGAAAAACAATCAGTAAGTTAAACAGAATTTGTCCAGCATTACTATTTCATTACGTCAGCATTAATAACCAGTAAAACTGCTGAACGTAGTGGAACATTTATTGTGTGTTCGAGACAACCTAAAACAATCTTCACAAAGAAGCCAGGTTGACATAACGACAGTTGCTATATTTTCCATGTATTGCTGGCCATGTTTCATATCGTGTCAGCAGTTTTTGTGGTAATGTTAGAAGGAAATAAAGTATCGGATGAAGCTGCTGATATTTCAGTTCGTGAACAACGAGTTTTTAAACATGAAGGTTTTTATGATATTTTGTGCTTGTTTGGCGTTTGGTTTCTCCAAAAGGCTTTTTCACAAGTAAGAGCATTAACGTGTACTAATTTATTAAGGTATATTTTGTCAAATTTGATTGTAACAGTAAAACGCGCACCTTATTGCATATCAAAGAATAAAATTACTTCTTTGTAGTGATCAAGTATTGAGAGTTCATCCCACTGAAGGGCAGAGAGACCAGCTGAAAAAATTGCCTGAAACTTTTCCGGTAAACGACTGTTTTGCTTTTCATATTACTCTAGGACACTAGTGAGCTAGCGCCATTTTCTTGCAAAATACAATCCCTACAGATGTTTATTTTATTCATATAAAAGTCGTTGAACAGTGTATCACGTCGCAGCTTATGATTAACCCTGGTTACTTCAGTTCAACGTTATAAAGGGTAACAGATAAATTTTTCCGTTAAGTCAACTTAACATTTATTGTAATTATACAGTTTCCTAATGAATATCAAACAATGTTATGAAATACGATTTCTACAAATTTGTCTTAAAACATTTTAGGCAATTGATTTCTGGACCGGCCCAAGAGGTAGTGGACCTGTTGACATTCATGTTTCATGGGCTTTCGTCGGACCTGTCAAAGTGTTCTTGAATCGCCACAGGTAATATTTTGTCATCAACCGAAGTCGCGGCTTTAAATCCTCTGTTGGCCCAAATCCTTTACTTTATTTTCGTTTATATATACTTTAAGATACTTACCTACGGTTTTAGCGGTTTAGGTATCATTTGAAGTTCATGTTTTACCACAAACTGCGAACTTTTTTGCCCTACCTCCTTTACTAGCTAAGTCTGAGATACAAAGCAAACTAGGATTGCTTGTACTTTACATTGGGAAATAATGTAACGATATGTACCTCATAGCCATTATCAAAATTGTGGAAATTCAAAAAAAATAAAAGTCTTATGTGATGAGGTCTGTTTTTCTAAAGCAAATGTTAATCACGATTAAGATTTTTCTTAAAATATCTAAAAAACCGCTTAATTGTCGTAAACTAATTTTCGTTGTAAGTAGCAGCTTATACTTTAAACTAAAGCTAAGTTAATGCTGTAAAGCTTGGTTTAGGATCAACAACGAGGTTTTCATCGATGATGTGCAGAAGAACATCGACAATGAAAGGTCATTTCGACCAGAACAAATGGATTTGGCAAGCTTCAACTACAATGTATACCATACTTTAGATGAGGTAGAAAAATTGATTGGAATACTGTGATATACAACAACTAAGTTAGCAGAAACATTTCTGGTAAAGTTTTTGTGCAACTGGTGTAAAAATAATACAATATAAGCGTATACGCTTTGAGTTACAAAAGGTAATGGTGCTGGGCGAAATGTTAGCAACGTGACAAACGTTTGTCTTTTTAACAGATTCAGCAATGGATCGACGATATCACAGCATCATCCAGTATTGCCACCAAAATGTCAGTGGGATTCTCTTTCGAAGGAAGACAGTTTCACGCTATTAAGGTTACATGAAACACATATAAGTATAAACAAGTTAAACTTAACAGTGATTGATTTGGAAGTTTATGAACAACTTGACGAGTGCATATACCGATTGTTATGTAAATTTAAATGACATTTTACAGTTATCAATTGGGAATTTTAATGCGAATTGGTTTTAACGTTTTTAATATTTTAAGCACTCTATTACCTAGATGTCATTTGCTCTACTTTTTTGAATTCACCGAATGAGTGTTAACCAGTTACTCGGTAATAAAAGTTAGCATGAATTTGTATACATCAGAAATGTTAACTTTGATCATGCCTGTACGAAAGCCGACGGTTCTAAAAATAAAATAATTTATGTAAAAAAGTTTTCGAAAGTAATATAGCAACCAAAAATGTTTACATTTTCTGTGATAAATGTTTTTGTCATGTGAGTAAACAACTTTCAGCTTAGCAAAGGAGGATTCAATAAACCTGCTTTCGTGATCAACTGTGGACTTCACTCCAGAGAATGGGTCAGCCCATCAACTTGCTTGTACACTGTCAAATACGTAAGATTATATTCACAAATTCTATTTCCGTTTAGCGTATGTTGCCCAACGAATACTCACGTTTCAACTTAGGCTAAATATGTCCAATTCTGAACTTAGAAAAGTTGTGTGCATTGTTTTTTAAATGTGCTTGCGGCAAGAAACTAAACTAAGTGGTCCAAACTTATACACATCTAACATTTGAGCTGTTGACATATTATGCAGAAAGTTTTGGTTGTTTTCAGTTTGTTGAAGCGACAACAGGAAGTGACGAGACTTCCATTCTCAATAACATGGATGTGTACGTAATTCCAATCTCCAATCCTGATGGATATGTTTATACTTGGACTGATGTAAGTTGTAGTTTGTAAAATAGCAACCTATTAGTGAGAAAACCTTAAAAAGGTTCAGGTGTCAAGTTGGTTGTTTAATTTGTATAATGGTTGATATATTAGATCATCATCTTAGTTCTGTGGTTGTTTAGGTTTGTTTGGGTAATTGTTGCCAGCCTACAAACGAATAGGCTACTCATCGCTTGTCTGGAGCAAGCGTACAACGCAATCATAATGTCGGTTAAGAACTTTAAAATCTTTGTGAAAACGAACAGGATCGCATGTGGCGCAAGACAAGATCAGACAACCAAGAGGTGTGCATCGGTGTTGACCCGAACAGGAACTGGGATGCAAATTGGGGTGGTATGCTTTGCTTTTTTATGCATTGACACAACTTACCATATGTACTATGTCTATTCTGTCTATTTATCGTTGATTAGGTCCAGGAGCAAGCGATATTTCTTGTGATGATTCATACTACGGTCCATCCATGATGTCTGAAGTGAGATTTAGTTACTGTTTTATTTTACAAACCTGTTTTTAGTTTTGTAAAATTGACCCAGTCGGCTATGTTAAAGGGTGACTTGAATCAAAGCTCATTTTTTACAAACACGCTGCCTGTTTTAGCAAATTTGTTCAATGTAGACCCATAACTGTGATTTATTTACCACACAATAGCAAGAAAAAGGTAGTTTTTACTTCAACTTAGTTCTACAAATAAAAATAAATAATAATGTCATTGTAACAAAACTGTTCATTACCTGTTGGTTACAGATGTTAAATTGTTGAATTCGCGACTGGTACATTTACATGTAGAACTTCCCAAAATTTAAAAAAATTATTTTTATTAGATTGAAGTACAGTCACAAG
Organism: Phallusia mammillata; assembly: GCF_965637545.1. Taxonomy (NCBI): domain Eukaryota; kingdom Metazoa; phylum Chordata; class Ascidiacea; order Phlebobranchia; family Ascidiidae; genus Phallusia; species Phallusia mammillata. Next base: position 6,297,189 of record NC_137257.1, read on the forward strand.
CAGAGTTCGTCGGAAACATTCCCAACGTCAAAGCTTACATTGATATCCACGCATACGGCCAGTTATGGATGTTCCCTTACGCATACACGTATGCATACGCACTCGATTATGCCACGCTTGTAAGAACTTTGTTTGTGTTTAACATTAGCAAAAAACCTCATTGTCAAAAATCTTACTATGATATATTTTTCCAACTTAATTTAGAACTTAATGTAACATCGAGTTCGTACCAAAAAGCGTCACAATGCCTTAGGTTTTACATTCTAGATTTGTTTTCAGTTGCTACCGGCTAAAAAAGTTAATGTATATTCAGTTAAAATTCCAACAATTTTGCCTGACATCTTCATTTACAAACATTGTGTATGAAATCGTTGTTTTTTTGTAGAATGTTATCGCAGGACATAGCGCTTCAGTAATTCAAAGCGTCCATGGAATGAGGTACAAATCTGGTCCGATTTCTGATGTGATATGTAAGTAGTTATTCTAATAATTAAAACTAATAAAGCATCACATCTGATAAACTATGTGAAATAGAATACCTCTTAAACTTCGTGAAATAAGAAAATACTTGCGTAGCAGGGGTTTCCAACCCAAGACCTAATTCAATAGTGTTTACTAAAGACTTGTTACCCAACACAACCATGTTAATCAATCATTATAGAAACTGTTTGAAACGTTCTATTTTTAGACCAAGCATCTGGAAGCACAGCCGACTATTTTTACGACAAACAAGGCATTACATGCTCGTTTGCTGCTGAATTGAGAGATACCGGTCGTTTTGGTTTCGTACTTCCCGAAGCGTAAGCCTAATTATTAATTTCCACTATATATTTGTTACCTAAATTAATTTGAAAAAAGTTGCGGATATTTAAATGCGTTTTTATCCTCATGATGTTTTAGGTTTAACCTCTGAAATTAAACCTACAAATTCCTTACTAACTTATAGAGTTGCTGTCTAGTCTTATTTACCAACAAAAGCTATAAACAATAAATGTTTTACTCCAGGTTCATTCAACCAACAGCTGAAGAGACCTTTGCCGGTTTGAAAGTCATTGCCAACTATGTGACTATTGGTGAATGTGGCTAATCGAGCTTTAAGCCAAAAAAGTTTCTACTTGCAGTCTTTCTGGTATATGCAAGTCACTGCAAATGAAAGCAAGTAATAAACAAAGACTTTTGTCACCTTGTCTGCTACATTTTAAATAAAATCTCTTCTGTAAGTCAGAAAAAATCCAAGCGTTTTCCGAATTTAAAGGTTTACGAAGTAAAACAAAAAATGTGAAAAATAAAAAAAGATTAAAATCCTTTTTTTTAATATTTCTTAAGCAGTTTGACAGGGACTGGGTTAGGAACTATCAATCTTTTACAGCCAGAATAAAAACATACATTTCAAAAAATCAATAGATCCATTGCTGTTTTTTAGTAGTTTTTTACGCGCAAAAGGCACGACTTCCGCTGCATCGACAATAAGTGATCCCCTTGCAAAAATTGGACCCACAACGGGCAATGCAGCCTTCTCTTCCTCTACAAGTTGCCATTCTAATCAATACAAAACAATTTAAAGCAATAAATAAATAACATATATAAAACACTCAAATAAGTTGTATAGTTTTTGACCTTCTACAAACTTCGATTTTTACATCACTTGCTGGACTATATAGAGTTACTGGATGGTACCATCAAAATGAAGGCGTTTCTTGTCTTAGCATTTTGTCAAATAATATTTCTGTGAAGAAAGAACTGCCTATTAAATGCTTTATGAGAGAAAACGGCCAAACTAACGGGAAATAGGGTAATAAAACGTTACGTAAGCCTAAACATTTTATTGCATGTGCTCTTACGTTTGCCTTTGTAAGTCAGCTTTTAAAAATGTATAGTACTGACATATACTTTGATGACTACATACAACTGAAACAGTTTGTTTGAGATTGCAAATGTAAATAACTTGTTCGTAAATTGAACGTGGAACAGTAACACTGCTCACCTGCCACTTTGACATCTGCAGCTTGAACCTTGTCCATAAGCTAAGCACTGATTGCCGTATGTACAATTGTTTTGCGTGCAAGTACCTTGATTCCGAAAAAAAAATAAAATTAAAAGTGCGAACTGTTTTGTGTAGTAAACAAACTAGTCTCCTACCTTGTTTAGGTGGAAGCACGTTTTTGAGAATACTTTGCTTGTAGTTTCCAGCCCATCTGTAATGCGCCACAATGTAACTTTGAGTTTCACTGTTTGGGGCTTTCGCGCAACCAACACGGGCAGTACCTTTCCACAAAAGTTGAGTGTAGTGTCCTGCACAAACAAGTGACAAAACGTCTCGCGTGTCAACGCTATGGTATCACAGATTATGTTTAGTGTAAAATCCCTAGCTATATGATAAAATTATTTTGAAATCACAGGATATTATTTGTACTCTCTTCATAGCCTCCAAATATTTTTGCCGTAGTGGTGTCATTTCTATAATACAACTTTCAGTTGTCGTTCTATTTCTGGCTCTTTGCCATATTTAAGGTTGGGACGATATTGACAAAAGAGTCTACCAATGACCAATGGTCAACCTGAGACAAACATGAAAACACCTGGGGCATCAACCTTCCAGTTTGCACGATTCGTTCATAAAATATTACAAAAACAAACGAACCGTCCTACCAATTGGATTTTGACTTGTAGCTGTTCCAGTAGCTTGATCGTAATCGAATATTTCGGAATACCAATAATCCACTACTTCTTCTTGGGAAGCGCTGCGCGGGGTTAAAGCAATATTTTCACCGACGTTTGAACCACGATACACGGATCCTCTCTACAAGGCACATTACTAACGTTATGCGAAACGATTTTTTTCCAAAACTGTGGAAGGCACATGTAAAAGGATTTAAACATGCAACTTATTGTCTTTGTATCGTTTCAGCAACGATAGTTGAACTTTATCTTCTCTTGCATTAAATCAATTAGGTTATCGTACAATGTTTTCATAGGATCGCTCTCTTTAGTGGAAATTGAAAATCGAAAAGTATTACTTACAATCGAGTGAGGCCAGTGGGGTGTTTTTCTGTATCCTGGTTCTAACTGATTGGGGTTTGTAGGAGCAGCAAAACTAAGATGTTTCGCCCACAAACTAGCCGATTTCGCCAAACTGTCGTCCCACACTAAAGCACGTGTATTATGTCGCGCCCTAAAAAATGGTATAGCCTATAGGAGAAATGTTTTTACAATTACAATCATTTAGCCCTTTCAAATTGGCAAAAAATCCTGATAAAAGATTTCAATGTTTTTTTTATTATTTGTCTTCGACATCAACCTCATGTCATGTTTATGAACACATACTCAAAAAGAGGATTATAAATTGAGATCTAAAACCTTGCAAGTAAAGTTTGCAGGTTTATTTTGCTGCTGGTTATCGGTGGGCGCCATAAGTAAGAACCTCGTGGTTCACCAAACCACACTCTCTTGGGAGCATATGTATATTTTGAGAAACATTGCGTTAAAGTAACTAGTTTGGCAAAAGGGGTGTTTTTTACTGCTTAATACGGTGGTTCTCAACTGGTGGTCCATGATTACTTTTTGGGTGGTCCATAGGACGTCCACTAAATTTGGTGATAAAATGAAGATGATTGTATATTACATATTGAAGGAGTATCAAAATGTTAATTGTTAATAATTTTGGCATACTTCTTAAAAATCGGTTTTAAAGAAGTCTGTTTCAAACCAAAATGCTTTTTGCGTATGCTTACTTCAAGCTGGTTTAAAATTGGAATGGTCCACAATATTATTTTTAGAGCGCCGGTGGTCCATGGCCTGAAACGAATTGAGAACCACTGGCTTAATAGATAAACTTAAACATCTGCTTGCCTAAAGTAGTTGTGAGCATCTAAGCATTTCTGTTGATCAGTGGTCAAGTTAGACTTCACCGGGGTCAAAGGTCTAGGTTTGTAAGGTTGGGCGGTTACCACAACCGGTCGCGGTGTTGGGGCTTGTGTCGCAGGACGATTTGGAATTGCAGGAGGTGTCTTGTTGCTTCCGACAGACGAGGATTTCTGGTTAACACCTGAATAGAATCAGTCAACGTCTAATTCACCGCATTGTTTGTTGTGTTTGTGTTTTGTTACCCTTTTTTACTGTTGTAGGTATTTTTATGCAATGTGACTTATTTGCGTGACAATAGGTCCTGTTTGAAAACTTATGCGATGTTTGTAAATACGAACTAACTTTTCGTCAAAACCGTTCAAGCATTAGTGCAATTAACATGTGAAAATTAAGTGAACAAAACTATGCAGTAGAGAGTAGACTGTTGAATCTGGGTAACAAATGTTGAGAAAAATAATGTTTTAAACAGAAAGAAAATCTAGCACCTTTGACAAAAAAGAATTTGCTTGGTCTAGACGTGTAACCACAGCATGGATGACTTCGACTAATCATCGTATTCCTGCCCATGTTATATGTGAGAATCACTTGATGTTGAGAAGAAATTGAACCCCGTCCGTATAGAACAAAACGCTGGTGTAAACCTGACAAAGCAAAATTTAACATAGAAAGAAGTTTCTTTGCACTGGCTCTATGTAATTCGTTTTTAGAATTTTTGCTCTTAACCGGTTCGTAACACTAGAAAAGCAAGAAAAGCTATTTAAATATTCTTTGTGGTTTTAATTTGCAAAACGGAATAATTTAGTGTTAACTTTAGGGCACACCTGACGGGCATGGATCAAACGAAACAAAATCTCCGTCTTGGTCGTTTCGGAAACAGAAGTAAATCTTGATTTTGAACGTTTTGGTAGGCCTGTCAATCAGAACACAAACTATTTTACATTAATTTATAAAACCCATACGTAAACGCTTTGCAATGGTAAAACGATATATGTGACAACAATATGAAAGACTGACCGCCTGATCGTCTAAATATTTGTTTGCACTAATTATTCCAGTCATGTTGCGCAACAAGCTAGAAAAACTATGTCGTTTCAAACTTTTCCAGACATAGACATAAAAACAAATAATATTGCTTTTGGGGGTAAAAGTATAAAACTCGTTACGGTGTGGATTTCGATTTTTTTCTCAGACAAAATAAATCTATAAATTTTGACATTCCTGGTATAACACGCAATGTGAAACTTTGATGAGTTTCAAGTATTTGATAAACTTTGACATGGTTACATATTATTGCAAGTTTTACCTGTTGTACATTGTCACGGTTTTCAATGTTCTCTTTGCGGGTCGATAGCCGTTGCCTGGTTTTGAACTAGTCGAAAGCAAATACTTAAACTTGTCGTGTGGATATCCGCTCTTTTGGTAAATTATTACAGTTCGTGTTTCAGGCACCAAAACTGTTGACCAAGAAACACTAAAGTAAAGCAATTTTCCTACTTAAAACTTGAATATAGAATCCCCCATCTTCAGTTACTTGGTGGATAAAGACTATTATAAATTTTATGGCATTTTCAAAACAAGAGTTAATACATATTTAATGCAAACAGCAAAAAAAGTGTAATGTAGCAAAGTATGCAAACATAATAATAGGCTTTGGCTTTGGGTCACCCTGATCAGATTTTTTGTGTTTGAATTTGGGCATAAAAATTACCAACGTTGGGTAAAATTTTTATTTGCGAAAACAATTATGAAGGAAATATGACGGGTTGTGGTTGCGATGTGCATGTGCTTTTTGTAATAAGTACTACACAAATAAATTCTTAGTTAGTTGCTGAAAATGAATAGCAAAATATCAGATATACTGAGACGCACATGTCGCTAAAACGACGAAAAAAATGTGTTTGTTAATTTGGATTTTTGTGTTAAAGCGTTTTATTATGCAGGATCGGAAAGCAGCTACATCGAAAGAGGATTTAGTTGGGTAATTTTTTTAATGCGACAACTTTCTGCAAAAAAATAAATAACTTTTTTCACAAATACCAAACAATATTCGTACCCGGTTTTGGTTTCGGTATCGAACAAATTGAACAACTTCTTGGGCAATAGTGAATCATGAACCTGTAATCGGAAGAAAAAAAATATTGCCAGGTTCACCTAAGATTGTAACATGTACAATGTTAGCAGGTTATGGTACAAAGTAGTTTGTAAAAAGTTTTATTTCAGGATACTATTACATGGAGAAAAATAGCAAGAAATTTGTTTTTATCTGTGAAATTTGTTTTTAACAACATTTGTAATAATTTTAAAATGCTCGAAAATAGGTTGAAAAAATCGCTGCAGTTTTGGAATCAATCGACAGAAAGTGACATGACTGATTTTCAATAGACCGAGTTCAACATGTTAAGTGAATCCATACTTTACATGTATAAACAAACACTTACGCTGAATTGCACAGACTTTTGGTACGACTCACAAACACATCACAAAAACTCTCTGTGTTTTCGCAATCTGGCAACGCAAAACATTTTGTTTAAAAACAAGAAACATCAAAAAGCTAAAAAAGTTCAGCCTGAACGACAAAAATATTTACAAAAAATAACAGACGGCAGACATCGGAATTTTTCCTTTCAGCTTTTTACGCCGGCTGGGGTTTAACTAAATTAAATACAAACGGCGTTTACTGTATTGTGCAAAATTATTTTCACTTGGAATATGGTCACTGTTTCAAAGAAGAAACATCACCAACCTGCGCAATAATTTGAATAACAGCGTGCGGTTTCGACAGTCATAATTCCGTTCGAATTCCGAGTCCGCGTCTTGATATATTTCTCCTTTCTGTCAAGAAAGAGAGGCAAAAGTTCTAAACGAACGTGGTAGCGTATAAAATTGCAAAACAGAAAAAAGCGATTATTTCTCGAAACCTAAAAAACAAATTACACGTTTGTTCTGCAATAAACAAAATAAATTGCTCGATAGCCCATCATTGAATCTATTGTATTTTCGTAACGGATTATGTAAGACCATTTGCTGTTTAAAAACCTGCAACAGGTGTACGGCGATGTAGAAGATTGAGTGGTAGCTCGTTTATATCGAAGATTTAGGTCGCCAGGCGGAGCTGTAGAGTGATTGCCGACGTCATTTTCCGCAATGAACAAGATTCTACCTACACGATAGCTCTTTTCCACCTTTAGTGTCAAAACAATGTTTTAAAGTGAGAAATGTTTTTGGGCATATAACCACTATATGGATGTATATTAATATTGTTTTTAATTATTCGGCTAATTTGATGTAAATTAAAATAAATATCAAAACAAAATTCGAAATATTTAATAGGACAAAAGAAATGATTATTAGAGCGTTTTTTAACTTCAGATAATGTTGTTAGTTCAAAATACACCTTTACACCGAACCTGCTTTGTAAACACGACCATTTCTCTGTTGTTTACTTGTAACTGTTCATCTTTGTTTAGTTTACTCATGAAGTTTTCATCAATAAACGACATAAAGCTTTGACTTGAATGAACAAATATCTGCAAAAATGAGTAATTGATCAGTTTTTAGTAGCCTTAAATTAATCAAATTGGGTTGTCTGTTAAGAGCATTTTATCGAGGCCGTTATAGAAACACAATACACATATTTGCATAGGTATGGCCTTTAATCTTACTTTTAGAAAATAAAGTGCTTCGTTTTTTTTTCGTTTTTCCCATCGAAGTAATCTGGAAAATTTGGGGCTAAAATCGTGAGTAAAACTGTATTCATCTAATTTTAGCATAAACATTTTACTGGCTGGGAAAATAAAGCTGTGAAATTTTGTAATATAAGTACCGTAAAAGCCAGAATAAAACGTGAGTTAAACAAGTTTCTACGCATATAGGCTACGTATTGACAAAAGTGTGAAATTCTGGAATATAAGTACATGCAGTGGAAATCGCAGTTCAAGAAAGGGCCACAGACACTGTAATTACGGTTGCGGTTTTCTTCGCTCCCAGGCAAACTTTTTGCCTTTAGGCGTTGAAAACCACCGCATAAATAACGGAACTGGAAACTGCCAGGAACCCAATTATCTTATTTGCGGTTTAGAAGATTTTGGGCTTGCTTCCAAAAATAGGTTGATTTATCATGCTGCATTTTATAACAGCAGCAACTAAGTTATTAAATGATTTTACTTGCATGATTTCATGTTATTCGTGTTTGAATTAAATGGTGACATGACGTCCGTTTATAATATTTATTTCCAGTGTTTTGTTTCGGTTTTATGCGTCAGCCAATAAGAGCATGTTACATCTGATCAAAGTCTGTCTATGCTTAGAAACGTTTTCTCACTTGGGCCAAATAAAAAAACAAAATTGTAAAATTTGGCAATGAAACAACGCGGTTATTTTTTATCATCGCATTGTTTCAAAAAAACACATTTCGCATGTTATTTTCAATTCGTTCCCAAAATTTCGCTAAATTCAAACCATTTGCCGCTAAAACTTCGTTGGAATATGATACGCAACTACATTTTGATCAGAAGATTTTGTATTACCTGGCACCACTCTATTTCATGTAGGCAACTCAACACCTTACCAAGGCCGTAAAAAAGTCCTGTACTTAATTAAACAACCAACGTTAAGTCATTAAATTTATAACGTTGATATTGTCTACATTACAAACTTATCGATCAAACAGTGTCAAGAATGGAAATAAATAGTTCGCGAATGTCATCCATTGTTTGATAGCGTAGCCGTGGGCAAAATTTTAAGGCACGATATTCTTGTTCAAAGTTGACTTTATTGGAGAAGCCCAAACCCGATACGCGAGGAAATTAAGCTCGGTGTCACGTTTCTTTTCAACAAGGGCCGGGAATTTTCGGCAAACAGTTTTAAAAAATTTGTAACTTTTTTAAGGCCGACAAGACGATATCGAATTCACGTTGACGAAAAGGGAATTTTATTATTAATTTTCCCGATTCGTTCCAACAAAGATTTGGCGAAGCTTTACAAGAAATTTGGGGTGATTGTAAAACTTTAGGCGTTTTCATGAATTTAGTGACACACTAACCTTGCACATTTTTTCAGAAACTCAATGTTAATTTTATATGACAGAAAAGTAAACTTTTCAACAAACGTGAATTACTGGCATCCATGCTGCTAAGAAATGTGGTCATAAAGAATGATGTACACTTTATTTAAAGGGTTTCGCCCATAAATTTCATGAATTAAAGTAATACTGTCTCCATATCCTACGTGATGTCCAGTTGGACCTGAATTTTAACCAAAACATTTTTAATTTGCGTTGTCTTGTTTTATCGCAGTCGCTTTGCGTTTTGAGCTTTCAGAATACATACAAAAATGTAGTAAAACTTCATGGTTAAAAAAGAAGTCTTAAACGTTTGGTAGTTGTACATTATACAAACAGGGGGCGTGGTCTAGGTACCATGAGACGACAATTTGCTTGCCGATAAGATATTAGCATATTTTGGCCGGCAACCAAGCCATCGCTTCTGGCATGTTAGGAGTTTTACGCTAAAACGTGCAATAAAAGGTCGATCGTCCCAACACTCACCGCGAGAAGAAAGATTGTCCTTAGCAATGATTTACGGCTGTCCAACATAATCTTTAGCTGCAAAAAAACGGTTTAACTAACGCTGCAATTTTGTGCATCGTATCAAATCAACTATCAATATGTAATCCACACATTATGCTTTGCAAATAACCTAACAAACAGAAACATTTTAGATTCTATGATCTAATCAGGGGTGGGCAACCTTTGTTACTGTAGGGCCAATTATAAATGTCAAAATCGGATCTCGGGCCACACATGTGCATAACACAAAGTGATTTTGCTTTGTTTCTTACCAAATATGCTTAACTACAAGTAAAATTCGTATTTGATTCTAGCCACATTTTGCCAGATCGCAGAAAACTAGCATCAGGCGCATTAATCAGTTTAAAAATATGTAATAATTGGACTCGTTTGCCAGTACTTTTGAAATCCAAGCGTTTCTGCGGGCCGCACAACCTTTAATGAAGAGCCGCATGCGGCCCGCGGGCCGCAGGTTGCCCACCCCTGATCTAAATTCTAAGTCCACATATCGTATGCAACAACTATGTTGACAACAAAGAAACCATGCCCGATCTAGCGTTTAAACATACCTTATAAAATCGTAAATCGTACACACAGTAGTATAAATTTACGCTTACATGCTACTTACCTATGATAACACCCTTCTCAACCTATACCCAAGCCTTCTTAGTTCCAACCACAAATGCCCTGACAATGTTCCATTTATATTCAGGCTTCAAACTTTTTCGCCAATTTCCAAAATATTTATGACGTAACACACCTGGAAGGCGATCACTTTTACGCCTCAGGTAAAGGAGCGGCCCGCCATTTAATCCGCAAAAACAAAAAAAGAAAAGAAAATCGCAGTGTAGGGCTGTACCAGGCATGCAAACTTGCAATTTAAATGTTGGGATCGTTTTGGTGCATTTATATATATACATTTGGCGCCTGGTACACACATAACTATGTATCAAAACGACCGTCTGGTACAGATTTGACAATTTTATCCAATTCTGAACACGGAAAGTGGATTTTAAAGGATGTTTCCACCAACGCTGTAATATAAAATATTGCAACTGGACTGCATACTTATGAGACGTTTTGATGTCTTGCTTAGGATGTGTATGCAATATAACCGCACATAGGCTTCGTGTAGGTGCAAGCATCGCTTGGTGTGCTTCAATAACTCACTGCATGTTCCCGTTTTAATTTGTGTACATTTATTTAATATCCTTTGTTTCGATTTTCGATGTACCAATTTGATTTACAAAGTCGGATGACTTCAAAAATTTTTTTAGCGGGGTGATCGAGTTTAATCGCGCCTTTGAGCTAAATGAATCATCCTAAACTGAACCAATCTTGTCCGTGCAAACAACAAACTCTAGTTAACGGTCATTTTAAACCGTTTGTTATGCACTGACTATGTCAATATAATCAGGATACTAATGCATTTATCAATCAAACCGCTTGTGATAGCCTATATATCCAGAATTTAAAACATATTTACTTCTGCAGTAAGACTTCTAGTCTATACAGGTCAACGACCAGGTTAAAAAAATAGGGCTAAATATGGACCAAACTCACCGATTGACAAGTTTTCGTGTTTATTCATGCATTTTCTTCGCACTGTTATGTACGTGTTTTCTGGCTGTGTTGATCATGCTGGGTGGAGTCGCCCACTCCGTAAGTTAGAGGTTCCCTATAAAATTAAACGACCGATTTTACGGAAATATTTGTATTTGGGTCAATAATTTTTAATAGTTATTGTTTAACTTTATCTGGTTTATTAACGCGATACTCAGGAAAACTATCCTACAAACTAAACATACAGGTTGTGGTGTTAGAGTTTTTAAGCTGTATTTGTGTTAGAGTTTAACGGAGTTTTTCTTATTTTGGTCTGATTTAGTTTGAGGTTAGGTCTCAGATAAGCATGGCGTCTCGTTAGCGCACTCTGGCGGACAGTTAAAAATACAACACATGTTAATTACATCGCATCCCAGTGTTCGAACATTATTACATTAGTTAGCTAAATGCCGAAAATCGCCAACGGTCAGAAATAATGTTTATGACATCGATAGACGGGTTGTTCGAATGGGTTTAACTGACGACAGTAGTTTAGTCGTTGCACAAACATAATGTATGTATTTGCAATATCCTAATTTCAAAGAGTATAAAACTACATTGCAAAACCGAGAATGTCCGCTTGCTGTCGGTCAAACAATCGAAATACGCATCATTAGTAATTGTCTTAAAACTGCAACGTCGCACCACCACTAGCATCCACGCAACACTCTTTCGCATTTTGCTAATAAGTAACGTATTAGCATTCGGTGGAAGGGAACGACGGTCCACGCTTATCTTGTACAAACACAACGTTGTTTTACTCCGCCGAGCCATCAGCCGAGTAAACACCCGGGTTGTAACTCATTCCTCCGCTGTGCTCTGCCTCTTATATGTATCGGTGTTGCTCGTTTTCCTTGGATCAAGTGCTGAGCGATTCGACTCGACCAAGAGCTAATTTCTGCGCTCGCCTGTGATTCGGGAAAGAAATTTTGAGGTAAGTTTAACTCTTTGTTTTTACCTATTAAGAGTTTTTGGTTGCTTTAAAAATTTGAAGGTTAAAAATTTGATATGTTTCATAGTTATAAAATATATTTTGCTTCAAACGTAGCATCAGCTTTTGATTTGAATAGATTGCAAGTAAGTGATATGTTGGAGCCTTCTATGAAATTACGGATATATCAATAAACTTGTTGGATATATTTATTAGCCGAAAACTTTCAACGATTTTTTTCATATAAATCGAACGCTTCTATTTTGGAATATTTGTATATACTAGACCAAATATTTACTGTGAACATTGGCTTTTGTGGTGATAAAGTCTGAGGCGAAATTGTTTTTGTTGGTTTATAATGTTTCACGTTTTTGTTTATGGATATTACAGTTTTCACAACTAAAATAAAAATCCATATTTGTCAAATGAATAACACACATTTCAAATAGCAGCACATGTACGACCGAAATTACATGGAGATTTTGTATCGAGAGTTATGAACACTAAATCAGTTTGACACCAGCAGTACACCATGCTGTGGAAAATTACTTCAAATGCGTTTTCAGATGTAGACAAAACTATCACTTAGGTTAAGTAGCCTGGCATTAGGTAATATATGATGCCAAATTGATTTGAAGTATCCAATTTAGGCGTTGTATTATTTTTGTAGCCTTTTGCCGGTAAAGCGTATTCAAGGTTTATTGGGGGTGAACGTGATAGCTGTGTAAACCTTTTGTGCAAGAGTGCTTTATGGTTATATGGCAGGAAATTCGGCTAAAGTTCACATCGTCCCTTAAAAAACTAACAAAACATTGTATGCTCTGTCTAAATACGCTTAGGGGTGAAAAACAGTTTTTTTTTTGCAGCAACGTTCTAGTTTTATGTCGAAATAAATGAAGTGCCAAATGAAACAAATCAAAAAATGAATGAACGCCGGGGCCAGCCAAAAAGGGTTTCAACTAAAATAATTACTATTATGAAGACTGAAAGAATATAGAAAAACGAAAGTATTATGCTATAAATTTAAATTTTTAGATACGTTTGCATTCCAGAAAGTATGCAATTTAATGTTTTTCAATCGCGTATTTGCTATTTACTTTTTCAAAAGTCCCAAAACACAGACAAACTAAACATTTATCGCAAGATGCTAACGCGTTACATTTTCAAAATTAAAACGGCAAAGCTAAACTAAGCAAACATTTGTAATCGTAAGGCCTTTATTAGTCACAGACTCGAGGTTCAGATTCTTCCGGGGCATAAAAGCTTTAAAAATTTACAGATTTTGAACTCCTTTGAACTAACAAATGGTTTGTCCAAATATTTATTTCAATGTAGGCTCACTAAGTTTTACTCTACCGGCAACATACGACATCAACTTAATACAAATAAGCCTATGTCATGATTTTAAATTACATATAATGTAATTTCAGTTATGTTTTAATGGGAAGATGAACGAAATGTGGAACGAATTCTTATCAAAATTTTTATCAGTCATATTTTATACCAGGCAATAAATTGCCTTATGTTCCTAATAAAGTTTAACAGAAAAAACACCAACGGCAAGAAAAGACTTGTTCTCAAAACACAAATAAGATATTTAAACATATACTCAACCGTGCCCCGTGGGTTCATAACGTGCTGCACCAGACCAAAGTCAACAACCTGAACCAAATTTCCAAAAGTCATTTTATGAGGTTTGAAAGTCAACGCTACGACAAAAACACTTTCGTGTTTGGTGTGAAAAATATTCTCATAAACCTAAGTTTGACCAAATATTAGAATGTCGGTTGTAACGATTCGAACATACTACAGGCAACGTGTGGTATGGTTTTTGCTTACTGTTACTACATTATGTTTGTCTATGCTCTTTTAATGTTTGTTTTTCTAAATCCGTGAGTAAACAATGTGCAAACAATTCTGTAACCTTCCACATATGCGTTTTGCTCATAACTTACAAGCGTTATTGCAAGATTTTGTTTAGGTTTGAAAAAAATTGGTTTCTTGAATTTGGCCCATCGAGTTTCGTTGATGGGTAAAATGCCCCGAAGAAAATGGGATAAATGCAGGAAAAAAACACAAAATTCTACGAATATAACGCGTTAAGAAAGCACTTTTTTCGCAAAGCGTAAAAATGGGTAACAAAAAAGGAAATGCTGAATGAATTTTTCACAATTCGATATTCTACTTGATTTCTAGTTGGACAGACAGACTTGATTAAGTCGATGTCAAATTTGTTAACGCAAAGACTTCAAACCATGGAAGGATTTCAATCTCGTTTGTCTGTTTGCTTAAGCCTTCATGCCCCCATAAAAACCTAAACCTTTCCTCAGTCGTCTTAACTAGGCACGTAACCCGTCTTGGGCTAACTTTTGACGACCCAACGGGACACAGAAAGGCCGTTTGTCGGACCACCTGCACCATAACGTATTGGAAAAGCGAACGCACATGCAAACAGCCTCCACAAAACAGGTCAAACAAGCCAACTTTATACCAGGTCTATTAGGGCAACGTGATGTTTACATACTGAAGGTCTATTTGCTCGGGCCCTAAAAACGTTCTGTACACGTGAGTGTGTGCAGTACAGGTAAAGACAGGTAGGCCTTGAGTCGATAGGACTGCTGTGAAACGAGAATTCAATGTAATATATATTGAGGTCTTGATTTAGACGCCTTTGGTTTGTCAAGGGCTTAGTAAAGTCGAAAGCGTGACATATCTAGCATTTTCCGACTATATGTTGATGTTGTGACGGTGTAACTGTCTTTGAAACGCTTTAAAGAAAGGGATAGATCGATTGTTATACGTGAAAATTACAAAGTGGCAAAACGAAACAGTTGCTTCAGTCAGTCTTTATTCACGCCGAAGACAAGAAAAATGTCAAAAAGAATTAAGCAGTGAGCTCATAGTTCGCTATGAAAAACAGTATTACAGAGTGTGGAAAGAATAGAGTTCGCCTGCACGTTTTGCTTAAACTTGATCAATTAAACTTTATCGTTGCAGAATGTGACTATTACTTTATTGTATAATAGCTGTATGAGATTTGGGACTAATTTCAATTAATTCCACTTAATCCTTTAACAATTTTGTATCAATCAATGACTTCCATCACTGTGACAGGTAAGCAAAAGTCAGGACCTTGTCATTTGAGAAAGTTTCACGTACAACGTACAATACCTATACGATCTTGCTAGCATATGTTGGCAAAAAATTAACTTTGTTTCCAACCGCACGCAACATTGCGTAGCAGGTGTAAAAAGGCTGTGTGTTTCTGGGTGTTGCCTGTCCCGAAATCACTCAAGCACGTCGGGGTAATATGATTGAGTCATGAGATATCAGGGGGTCAAAATACTATCAATGGATGTGTTCTGCGAAAACAAACTTTAAAAGGAACAAACCTTTTTAATATTTTCTGTTAACTTAATGTATATCCGACCACCATTGACTGACACACGTATTTCAGTTAATCTTCGAATGCCCGAAAGTGTGTTTTAAATAAGACCCAAGGCTAAGCAGTGAATAGGATTGACACATGGTTTGGGTGACAAAAGTTGGGTGTGTATTCGCATTTGTAAAATTAGTGGGTAACGCTATGTTCAGCAAGAACATAATACAATCTACTAAACACTACAGGGCAGCACTCATCTACTTAAAACTGTTAACCCAAATAGGTGTGGGTGGCGATTTGTAGGTCCAGCGATTTAGTAGATTGTGAAACAGGTCGTACGGCAAACCGGCTATGTTTACATACTGGGCCTTCGAGTCTAACTGTCTCTGTTTGACCAGTGAGCAACGATAGCTGAAAACACACCGATGCTGTTCCGAGTAGGGCAAAGTTAATTATTAAGGACCGGCTGAGCAGCTTCGACTGACTTAAACTAATGACTGTGATGGTCACGGTTGAACGCACATGACTGACTAAAATATTCTGTTTCATAAAATAGGCTACTTTACCGAACTATCAAAAACCTGGTAATAATAAGATTGTTAGTCAAATTGGGTAATAATTTGAACAGAATGAAACTTGGAAATAGACCTAAGGTCGATAAGTTCATAAGTTTTGCAATGTTTGCTTTACGGGCGGCTACATCCATCACGCTTCGGCCGTGACGTAACCGGTATTACTATTCTAAAAATCTCAACATAGTACAAGTTTACATCAAATACGGAGAAAATGATAAGGTTGGGTCCATGTTCGTCAAAAACCACGATTTTATGCAACAAGGCTTATAAACGCGATCAAAAATATCAAAATCCTACAATAGTTTCACACAAAGAAAACAAGCGTGGTTTCAATGGCCTAATTGGTCTACAACGACTTCTGGCTCACAAATGCGAAAATATCAAAGACGTAGAAATTGTCCTGATCCACTGATGCTCAACACACGATTCCAGTTACATACATTGACGTGTCACAGCATTAACTAACGTCAAACATCAGTCTGTGCATGTTTTAAATTTTGCAATTCTCATTGTTATGGATTTTGACATATACAACATGGCATCATCAGTCCTTATTCAAATACAATCTTCGAAATTGTGACATGGTCACTTGTAATCTGTCCACATCAATTAAGCTTCAGTAAAGATTTTAGCAATATTTCTTGGTCTTGCTAGTTATGCCAGAGTTACAAATATCTATCACTTATCGTTGCCATCAATATTCCTACAGATTGCACCGTAATTCCGAAGAGATTGACCACACAGCCTCATCCGCACCCGTACGACACTGCACTGCTACTCAGCAACGATTCGCCAATCGGATACCGCCACGTTGAACCACCACCAATGATTCCAGCCAATCAAAAATCGCCGAGCGATGCCAGCAATCAGGAGCCACTGTGTAACAACCCAGCCAAGGAGGCTGTATTGCTCGAACTATGCAAAACAACTGGGTATACATTAAAACAGGCAAGTGGAGAATTTGAAAGCTTTTCAGTCCCAAAATACATTTATTATTTCATTCAGTCATAAAGTTTTTTTTTACATCATCTTTTAACAAAGCCACTAAATGCAAAGCCTTAAATATGTATGGAGCATTTGTGCGTACGTAAGTGGGAATTAGGAATGTAATTAGGTTCGTACCTTGTCTCAGTGGATTATCGATTCGAATCTCTTAATCAAAGTCAGTTTTTGTCAGACTCTCAAAATCGTTCGTAGCCTACTTTTGCAAAACAAATCAAATAACGATTATGAGTTCATCGAGGTCTTTAGATTTCGCAATGGTTAAAAAAACATGCGACTCTACAACATAACATACTTGTAAGTGGAGTTTTATTACCTAATATTTTCCACAAAAGCTAAATGAGTTTGCTGCCAATAACTTTTTTTAATTCGCAGGAAAACGGCCAGCGCAAATACGGTGGACCTCCACCAGGATGGGATGACCCCATACCTACTAAGGGATGTGAGATATTTGTGGGAAAACTGCCCAGAGATCTGTATGAAGACGAGTTGGTACCGGTGCTGGAGAAGTGTGGGCGGTAAGATATGCCATTGCATGCACGACTTAAAGCTTTAGAAAAAAGTATAGAACCAATGCAGCACAAAAATCACTAATCATGCCAGAAATAACAAGAGATGCTTTAAGTCATTTGAAGACCGTAAGCACTCAGATTTTCGTTGCCCAATTCAGTGGTAACTTGTAGTTTTCAGTGGTAACTTGTAGCTCGGGGGCAAAGCAATCTTGGGGGTTTAAATATTGTTGTATTCTTTCTACGTTTTAATTCATAGAAGACGGCGCAGCATCAAGAAAAAAATTCAACTTAGCAGGATTTCAAATACTGAGGACACCACTAAAAATTCGGCTATGAAAAGTGTTTTGGCGACCTTTGTGTTGATGCCTCAACCACGTGCTGGCTTTGTCTAACGGTTAATCCAGCCCTGGTGGTTCAAACACTACAGGCATATACCTGTACACTAAAATATATTATTTCAAATCACTTGCAGTTGACATGCCCGTAAATATCGTGCGCTTTAAGAACAAATATTTGTCGGTAAAACTATAATAGTTTAATCATGTGCGAAACACTCCAAACACCCGAGGGCAACGACACTGGGGTGAAGCACAATGATAAATATTTAAGTTGGAGCTACAAATACGCTTTTGGCCAAACTTCTTACGCGGCGGTTTTCATCGCAAAATCATTGTTTGCATAATTTTTTTAGGAGAATTTATTCTATTGTTTTCTCTAGGGTGCACAATACACCATTATATGCAAGTCATAAGGTAACTATTGCACAGCGAATGCAGTAATTACCCCAACCAAAAAGTCGGCTTATTTATGTGTCACTGAATTGTTGCTTTATCTGTTAAAGTAAATAATTTTAAAACATTAAAAAGCTAATCAGGCCACATACGCGCCAACCATTTTAGATTTTTTAACAACAGCTGCTTATCATAAAATCCTACCAGCGCTTAACGAAATGCAACGAAAGTTAAGTTTTACGAGACTACTGGTTTGTGTGTTCTTATTAAGCCTATTTAAAACCATAAATTATCTACTTGTTCGGTGGTTTTGGACCAAACATGTGGCATGTACTCACTTTTCGTTCGAGTCTAACCATAAATTTTCGAATCATTTTTCAACGCTTGATATACTGATCACATATGTGGATATAAGCGCAATTCAAAAGGATGTAAAGCCGTAAATCACTTTACCGATATAGCGCATGGAGTTTACCTAGGAGTTAGCGCAGCTTGTGCGTCTTTATCGATCACGGGGGTTGGGTAATTATTTGCCAATCACATGCACGAGCGGTATAAGCAAGTCATGACAAGGCCTGCATTAATATAAGCCGCCTAGATCTTATCGTATGGGTGATATAGGACGTCCGTTGTTACACTTTGCACCCTGCTAGGTGATAATAAAACAAGCGTATTATATGTTGTTTGTCCCGCAATGCAGGAGCTTTGCGCGAAAGGTTTGCACAGCAATCAATCAGACACTGCTTATCGTCAACGGCAATTTAATCGTCGGCGATAAACTCGTTTTTCTCACTTCGCCAGCACGGGTTACCTTGGTGCAAACACGTTAAAGGAGGTTATGATATAATGAAAATTTATTTCGGTCTTATAAACAGAACTGATTTGTAATTTTTTTGTCAAAAAACAAATCTGACAAACAAATCTTTTTGTCAAACAAATCTGAAGAGAAAACCAGATATTCACATTCTGTTTGACAAATGAGTTTCATTGATTCAAATACTTAGATCTTTCCATGATCTTGATATGTAATAATTTCCATGACCTTGCTATGAATTAACTGAACGTGGGTAAAAAACAAAGGGGAAACAGAGTAAAAATCGTATTGATCAGTTCACTAAAAATGCACATGCAAGCAGAAGAGCGCCCTGAAACATGGCCACGACACGAAATGCGGTTAACTTTTGGCATCAAACACTCGTGTTAAACCTTGCTTACACCATTTCCTATCTTACTTACAGGTTGTCTAACATTTTATTCCATGCAATAAATGATAGGATGTGTTATAGTACAACACTAGGTTACATGACTAGGCAAATTTTCGCGCCAAAGCATCTTTGCGATAAACTACGGCGAAAACTCGTGATTGACTCAAACAAACTATGTTAAGATCAGAAATGCATTGTAAATCATTTACGAATCGCCCAACTTATTGCGGTCGAACCGTACTGTCTAGTTAGTCTGTTTGCTTAAGGAGCTGTAAAGCCATTTGGTGATTGTTTCGTGGCAGTAATTGCCTCTTTTCGTGACGGTTGTTAGCTATAAGACTACCATTTTTAAATCAAGGTTACTTATTTAGAAACACAGAGCAACGAAAGTATAAATTGTCCACAGACGTGTTTCAGTTTCAAATACTGTTGATATTTTATCCAGAATTTTTGGAACGACGTTTAATTGTAGTTCACGATACGTGGGCCTTTGGTTCCAAACTTGTACAAAAAACATATATTTTTGCAGAATTTACGAACTTCGCTTAATGATGGATTTTAACGGCAACAACCGTGGATTCGCATTCGTCAAGTATTGTGCACCAGACGAGGCAAAACGCGCGCTGAAAGAGTTAAACAACTTTGAAATACGCAAAGGACGTTTGCTGGGAGTTTGTAAAAGTGTCGACAATTGCAGGTAAACGTACTTTTCAGCACCACATCCTTTTGCAGAAAGCTTTGTACTAATGCGATTAATCTATAGTGTTTTTATGAAATAACGGATATTTGCTAAAAAAACATGACTAAATGCAGAAAGCCCACACACTTTTAGAAAACCTCCGAATTAGAACGGGCGGAGAAACCCTAGAAAACTCAATAATATACATTTTCACATAAATTGTGATCAACAGAAGTTTTTAGACAAACTTTGATATTAGTTTGAAGTTGAAAATACAGATCTATCAGCAGGTTGCTCACTTTGTGCCTAAAATAAAACGAGTTTGTTGTTAAGCGCTTGGTGTCATAAAGATGCTAGTCCGTTTGGCACAGTGGAAATCACTTTCACTTTACACCTAACTGCACAACTGTCGTTAAACACACGGCTATTTGACAAATATTTGGAAGTTGTAAATTTAATGAAACATCCTACATTTGAATTTAACTACAATTTTCCACACTCTATTAATGCCTTTTCTTGCACTAACTAAAATGATTCGATTTCTTCGTTTCAGACTCTTTGTAGGGGGAATCCCCAAGACAAAACAAAAAGAAGAGATTCTTGTCGAAATGCAGAAGGTCACGGAAGGCGTGGTCGACGTCATCGTTTACCCGTCAGCAGCGGATAAAACGAAAAACCGGGGATTTGCGTTTGTTGAATACCAGGATCACCACACAGCCGCAATGGCAAGAAGGTTATTACACATAAAGTGCTTTTACAATTGCTACGGTTTGAAAAATTATCGTAAAGCGTTGGGGTATTACATCCTTGTAACGATATGAGCCAACCGTTCGGAGTAATTCGAGTAAATAGTTTATCCATTTTTAGTATCTCACTTATTTAGTAAAAAACTAATTGGAAAATAATCCAAAATTAAATTGCTGTTTTTATTCCCAACTCCACAATAGTATAAAAGTTCAACAGCTCCAAACAAGTCAAAACATACACAACCATAAGTAACACTTACGCAAGCGCATAAACCACAACTTCTCTATGATAAACAAAGCTATTTAACAACGATCATATATCCATTATTGGCTAAAAGTAGTAAACATTTATGGATTTTTTTTCACAGAAAACTTATGCATACTCGGCCACAAATATGGGGACACCCGATCGCCGTAGACTGGGCTGAACCTGAGGTAGAAGTGGATGATGACGTAATGGCTACTGTCAAGATTCTTTACGTCAGAAATCTAATGCTGAACACTACTGAGGAACAGCTGGAAAGGGTAAGACTGTAACAATGGACCACCATTTGACATCTTTCCAAACGCCTTTTTAATAGTCTGAGAGTTTCAAAATACCTTAATCTGTTTTGTCCCACACTACAAACATGTGCTGCAATTAACTATTAAGTTTTTCCAGTTTTATTATACTACAACCAAAACTAAGCAAATTAAAGTCACCAATGCCACCACATTATCTAATAAAAAATCCTGCAGCAGTCAGGCAACTCGGCTGTGTTCGTATTGTGGTCATAATACATTCACATTGCTCAACCGACCTAGGCTATAAATGAGACTAACCACAAAACATGAAGTTTATCACCAACCCAATAGCAATGCTATCAGCGCCAATTGTGTTTAGCAGAGTTGTAAAAGGGTCTGATATTCAATCCAAAAATACTAGCCCGGCTCTACCGACAAATGTTCAGTTATTCATCTTTATATAGTATAGCTGCATGAAACCACGTTTTTTTCATCACTGTTTATGTTCACTTCAGGAGTTTACTGCCATTGTTCCTGCTAGCGCCATTGAGCGGGTCAAGAAAATCCGCGACTATGGCTTCATTCATTTTAACACGCGAGAGAACGCCATCAAGTGTATGAAAGCGCTGAATGGCAAGCCGTTGGACGGAGCACCAATGGAGGTTACTCTGGCCAAACCTGTGGACCGTGAAACCTATGTCAGGTTAGCTAACGTTTTTCAAGTTTGATCTCTAGACGCCATGATGTTCCTTCATCTGCTCGGGTACAAAAATAATCAGTTAAAGACCACAGGGCGCTCAATTACAAATGAAGATGTGAAATAATATCAAAATAAATTTAACAATATACCCTAATTATTTATACACTTAAATAAAACGCTGATGAACTGGAATGTTTCAGGATGAATATATAATTTTTAAATTAGAATTTCCGACTTGTGGAATAACTCTTTGCTTTTAGATACACTCGTGCTGCAAACCGAGTAAACGTGGAACCGACCGAAAACCTTGCAGCTTACCCTGGATTAATCGCTACAACTTACGATCCACGGCTTGACCCAGCAGCCGCCGCAGCAGCCGCAGTGTATTCTTACACAGGTACATTATTACACATGTCGACTATCTCTCATTGACAGATAGGTGCTTCATACCCTTTTACAACATTGCGTTACTGCTGTGTACCATTTTATCATTTTCCCCTTGCTTCCTTTTAATTTTTTGATGCAAAGTATTGATAAATGGGGGTGACTGAAGTAGCCTCAAATCACTGTTGACTGCGTGAGCATTTACCGAAACGTTTAAAACAAAAACGCATGTAAAAAATCATTTAGTGTATATCATGTATTCATGTTTTTTAGGAGCGCCTCTGTACTACGGCGGAGTACCCTATGCTGCAACTACCATCCCAGCCCTTCCACCGGGAGCCAGATACGCGGTCCCATCCAATCTGCGTGGAGGGATACCCCAAATTCCCAATCTTGGCCTTACCCAAATCGGTTCCGCCGGCGTGCCACTTGGAATCCCTGGCGCCAGCACGGGCGTAGCAGGGTCCCAAGGTCGTGGTGCCGCTATGAGAGGTCGGAACCGGGGCACAAGCACCCGTGGCGTCGCGGGGCGCAATATTCTGAACGTCGGTCGTGGGTATGCGCCTACCGAGGTCTCCTTAGTTGGTGGAGATCTGCAGGTGTGCAATGAACAATCAATCTAATACTTTTCTAACAATTACCCAATTATCTTTACCTTCTTTAGTGATTGTAACTCATATAATGTGCACTTGTTCGTTAAACAATTCCTGTCTCTAATTCTTGTTTTTGCCGCCGGAGCTTGCTCGCAAAAGAGCGCCAGAATGCCGGAAGGTCTGCCTCAACATCAATTGTAACTTTCCGGTAAAACGTCTCAGTAGACGCAGTTTTTTCACAAACTAAATTTGGCAAAATTGGCTTTGAAGCGAAGCTCTTCATAAGCGCCCAAACGACGTAATCGTCATAATTTTGATGTCATAATTTCATCTAGACCCCGATTCTGCACTTCAAACAAAAACACATACTTATCACTAAAATTTCAAATATGCTCTTACATTATCATTGGCAAATTCACTTTAAGTTAAATTATTGTCGTCATTGGAAAACCTATTTTGCAAATAACCATCTCAAAACATAAGGGCAAAATTCTGTCCAATCGATGAAAAACTGAAAAGCTGCTGGCAGATAACCACCTTTTACCAGTCCACAATGCTTGCAGCGCATAAAAGTCTGCTAACGTTTCTTGTAGTCAAGTAAGCATTTTTCTGGCGCTTGTTACATGTTGGACAACATAAATAATTTTTCACACAAGGTCTTTCCGAACCATTTATTCCGTAATTTTTGTACTGGATCTGGGCGACTGTTTGTGATTTCACCTTTAATCCTTGACTGTATAGTGTTCAAACCAGTAGGCATTTAATTGCGTAGATAATTTGAGAACTAACTTAATTTGGCTTTGCTGATGTTGTTTTTACTGTGGGTTGCCGTTGACACATTGCTTGTTAGTTAAGATTGGTTTAATTCATATAAAGACGGGTTGGTTTTTCACTAATACTTTCTATGAACAAAATCCTAAAACATATTTCGGAATCTGACTAAATCATCTTTTGTACAATTAATCATTTCGTGTAGGTTTCAGACGACTTACTACAACCATTACAAGCGTCCAATATGGCAGGCGCCGTCTCAGGTAAGCGTTACTACAAAAACATTGTTGAAATTTATCGACTCTCATTGCACATCACTAATACAGTTAATCAAGATTTCCTGCACTGTGTTTCTACTAGTTCTTTCAAATTTCGCGAATACACTTCAAGACGAATTTACTGATCAACAAACTTCGTGTTTTAACTTGCGCCAATCAAAAACTACCAAATTCTTGATAAAAGCCTCCTTATTAACATTGTTACTGTTTTGTTTACAGGTAACATCGGTGCCACCGGGGCCGGGCGAGAGATACGACTTACTGCCAGGTATGGAGCTCATCCCTATCAGTCCCCACTCACTCAAGCCCAGCCAACAACAGAAATCCCCAACACAGGTTCGCTTTCACAACTTTAGGTCGTAACCTTACTAGAATAAGGCTTCGGTCACTAAAACAACTTTTCCCCTAAATAATCGTAATTTAATTTACAAGTTCATCTTAAGCGTTTTTTTGACCGTACGTTGAAAAAAAAACCGTATTGATCACAAACAATTGTACTTAAAATACAAAACATAGCTAACACGAGTGGTACTTCTAGCATGATAAAAAGTTAACATCTCAAATTTGCAGTTGCTGGAGGAATACTGCAAGAGAACGGGCCTGGGGATGCCGGAATACAAGCTGCACTCAACCGTTGGCCCGAATGGCCGCCAACTGTTTTTATACCGGGTAAGTTTAATGCAAAAAACGCGAAAATAGCATAAGCCTGTTTGGCGAACAACTTCAAAAGATGAAAAACCCTATGCTTTTATTAGGTGGCGCTACCGGCATCGGACAACCAGCTGCCATCCCCGGTAGCCTCGCAGGAGCAATTCAACCAAGCGTCCAGCAACCAGGCGTCGCCGCCCCTACAGCCATCGCCACCCAGTCCCAGCAGCCTGTACACCCCTACCAAATTGTCTACTTCTCTTGAAGTAGCCAAGGAAATCGCAGCCGAACATGTAATAAATGTCCTTAACATTCAGGACGACAGTAACAACAATTGCAATGACGCCAGCAACGACAACGATGCCATGTTCGTCACCGGTGACGTCACAACTGGTGTGGCTGCTATAAGCATTCGCAGCCCAGATGTCAACGGCTATACCACTGTGTACAACGGTGCAAGTGTTGATACAACTCAGGGTACATATGCTGCTGGCTATCCTGTATTTAATGGGGTTGGGTACACTGGTATCGCTTCACCTCCAAATGAGGTATACACTCAATATTAAACCACGTTAAAACCGCGTTTTCATGCTGCTGGGTGGACCCCAAAAGTAGTTGCACCATATAAGTGCGCTCTGTTTGACTCGATATGACATGCTCTAGCATAACTATGCCTGGTTAACTAAACCTGTAGAGAAATGCAATCAAACATAAAAATAGCACCTTTGCTGGCTGCCTGTAAAAACTGCAAACGCTTTGCTGCGTAATTCTGCTTCTATTCCACGAAAATTTGCTTTTCGTTACTGTGCTGTTATGTTTAGTTGAACCACCTGCGCCCTTTTCAAGTTTGTGACAATGAACACGTTCATTCCCATTAACAGTGTTGCTGACGTGTTGCATCACAATCCAGCATTCTAAATTTCAAGAATGCGCTATTGTGACGCACAAAGTTTCTACGTGCCGTAGTTTGTCTGTAAATCTGCTAATAATCGGAAAATTGAAACAATCAATTTATTTATTCTTGATATCAATTTGGTGCTAATGAAAAAATCAATGCGAACAATTATTGTTGTAGGGTAAAGTTCCACATATTGCCATTTTTTATCTAAAGTTTATTACTTATGTTTTACATTTAAAAAATTTCACATAGTGTCTCTTCGTTATTCGGAGTTTTGGAATTCAATTCATGTAATCTATGACTAAAGAAAATAAATAGGAAATGATTTGTGTCAATTTATGTCGATAATGGGTGTGTGATATTATTGTAAAAATGGCGTGTTGCGATTATTGTGTAATCAACTGTAAATTTGTTAATTAATAAACCCAAAACATCACAATTCCTGTGCGTTTAGTGCAGTGCTGGATTAAGGGTCTGCTGGCCTGTAGGCACATTTTATAAGTGGCCCGAAAATCAGGGTTGCCAATTAAAAAAATAGAATTATCAGTGTTGCCAAATCATTGTCACAAAGATCGTTGTTGTAAATTGGCCTGGATTTCTGACTGGTCTGTAGGCACGTGCCTACTTTGCCTAATGGTTAATCCGCCACTGGTTTAGTGTTGTCCAAATGCATTATTTGGGAAAAATAGGCCACGTTTAAATAAACACAAAATGGTTCACTTCCTACACAAAGCATTTGAGTGACTACATCGGTAATTCTCCGAGCTGGCCTTCGTACCAGATCTGCACTATTTTAACACTAAAAGGGAAGGCATATTGCATTTGAAGACTGTTAATAGCTTTTGTCACAAATATTTTCCAGGTAATCAGTAGACCTACAGTTTTGATGATCTTGAAAATTTTTGTTTTTCAGACACCAGCCTTTTGTACATACACTGTTACTAATTTTCAAAAGGAGATATATTCACGATATTATTCGACGTTGGGTCCAATATTTGCCACACTTGTATAACCTTGTTTTTTTCTGCAATCAGAAACTTATGGGTCCCCACATGGGAGTTAAATAGGCCATAAACCAAATATAAGTTTGTTGCTTCTGTGATTAAACGTAGATAACATTGCTTGAAAAATCCAATAAGTTTGAATTGACAAAATTTCAGTTGAAACAATTGATCAATTTAAGAAAAAATTCAATTCAGAAATTAATTACCAGAATCGCTTGGAGAAACATTTCTTTTGTGGTGACTAGCGTGCAAAAATAAAAACGTTTTACAAACGATTTTGGCTAAAAGTGCATGGTCAAAATTCAACCCCCAAAGAACAGAAAAAACAGAGAAATAAAATCAAAATGTCCCTCCTTCAGGTAAGGGGACCCGTAATAACAAATGCAAATTGACTCTGCAGAACAAGACACAAATGCATGTTTATTCAGATATTTTATTGAATGCCATAATGAACTGTATGCGACCTGTGACAAAAAGCAGCATTTGGGTTATTCTTTGCAATTTCCAACAACTACTTGTAGAATTCCATATCCTGGTTGTCTTTCTTCATTTGTGTTTTGTAAGCCTTCTCGAAATCTTTGGCAAGCACTATATACCGGTTTTCACGCACTGCCAACATACCAGCTTCTTGGCAAATAGCATTGATATCTGCACCGGAAATTTTATCAGGTCTAGCCACATCTGTAAGATATGAAATTTATAAGTTACGATGCGTTTTTACTCTAAGGCTTAAGCACAATAATACTCCAGTTTTATTTTCGACGCAAACACTTACAGTCTTCAAGGTCAACTTCATCACTGAGATTCATTTTGCCTGTAATTGTTGAGAAAACAAGACGCTTTTGTCTACGGTCGGGTAATGGAAATTCA
The DNA here is from genome assembly GCF_965637545.1 of Phallusia mammillata. Taxonomy (NCBI): domain Eukaryota; kingdom Metazoa; phylum Chordata; class Ascidiacea; order Phlebobranchia; family Ascidiidae; genus Phallusia; species Phallusia mammillata. The sequence continues at coordinate 6,324,634 of NC_137257.1, forward strand.
ATCTTTCGATCTAATCTGCCTGGACGTAAAAGAGCTGGATCCAATGTATCTGCTCTGTTAGTGGCCATAATTACCTGAAATACCAAACTTGTCAATAACTTATGTGTACAAAGATATTTTAGGTATCTTGGACATGTGTCATTCAATAAGCTTGTTGTAAACTGATTTATTTGCAAAGGTGTCTAGCAGCCCCACCTTAACATTGACAGTTTGGTCAAAACCATCCATTTGGTTGAGAAGCTCTAACAAGATACGCTGAACCTCTCTATCAGCTGAAAACCCCAAAGTACATGTTACTCTGACACAAAACAGCCTTCTCAAAAGCAAAGGATAGTTTCAAACAACATTTTTAAGGAACACAGTCAATGCAAAAACTGTAATATAAACTAGAAGGGTGGCTTAGCACATATTGCCCCTGCATATACACTATAACCTATTTTAAAACATAAATATATTTCCTATGCTTATTTTGTATTGGATCCCATATTAGTTACCGTCTTTTATAACTTTAGTCGTTTCTGCAGGCAAAAACTCATGGGTCCCCACACATGCAAAGTTGAAAATAATGCAATTCAAGAGATAACCATGAGAAAGTATGGTGTTGTAAGGTAAAACACAGTGACCGGCACTGGGCTTAAATAATAATGCTATGTAGAATACGAACTATAAAATTAGATTCACCCCAGATATTGTTTGAAGTATGTCCTATTTAACGTTTTAAAAAACTGACACATTTTAGGGGGCTAGTAGGGTAACTAATTGGGTTCGACACACAAATTAAAAAATATATAAAAACCGCAATGACTCAATCAATAGTACTGCAAAATTTCAGCCCAATCCGCCAATGTTTAAAATTTCGACCACTAGAGGAGTTTTGAGCAACAACCGTTCATGTTTCTGACGTCATAGGGCTGTTGACAAGCCCCAAACTGTCATGGCGCAAAAACGACCACCAAGCAACCCACCAACGAGCAACATACAACTGGTTGCCCTTGTAACACTATTGCGCCAAAGAAATCTTTCGTTTGTGGTGCCCAGTAACATACAAATACATTTTACACTTTAGGGGCTTGTGGGGTAAATGTTAGGACTACAGGGTTGAACACAACAATCGACACCTATAAATGGCATACTATACAAGAAATCCAAATTTCAGCCAATTCTGACACTGTTTGAAAACTCACCCATTTTAGGGGGCTAGCAGGGTAAATACTGGGGCTATCAACAAAAACAAAGTGGGATGCACATCTACATAACTACATCTACCATCTGTGTAAATTTCAGCCAAATCCATCAAACATTTGATGGAAAAACGAGTCGGACAAACTTTGGAAAGAAAAAAATAAAAATAAATAAAAACAATTTGAGTAAAATCAATACGAGTCCCCTTCAGGGAAGGGGACCCATAATGACTGTTATGATTTAGACAAAAAGATAAACCATTATCCAACATGGCAGTGATTAAAAACACATTAATTTTTATTTTGTAAAGTAACATGACATGGCCACAGCATTGAATGTTATGTACCTCCTGTTTGAGCATCAAATCGTTTTGTTGCAATTGCATCAATTTCATCAATAAATATAATAGATGGGGAATTTTCTTTAGCCAATCTGGAAACAAAGAGCTGATTGCACAGTGTCAGTAACACATAAGTTTGTGAATTACAATGTAAAAGAACTTAGCCCCGCGGAATTTAGAATTTCAAAACGATTATTACCTGAAAACATCACGGACCATCCTTGGTCCTTCGCCAAGATATTTTTGCACAAACTCAGAACCAACTACTCTGATAAAAGATGCAGTTGTGTGATGTGCTACAGCTTTAGCCAACATTGTTTTACCACAACCAGGAGGACCAAACATGAGTACACCTCTAGGTGGGTCAATTCCAATCTAAAATATTAAAATGCAATAATGAGCATTTACAAATAATATATTTATCATTTTTGTGAGAGAGAAATACTTCTATGTTCACTAAACATTTACATTATGGTTGTTAAAAATGTATTTTTCATTGTCAGGTTTTATTGTCATGTCATTAATACTATTACAACAGGATTGCAACACACACAAATCCAAAAAAATGAACACATACAAATGCAAAAATACAGATAAAATGAGGCAAATACAATTTTTCCTGGACCTTGTCACTTTTAGCAACAATACAGGTACAGACAATACTTATTACAAGATACAAAATTTTTAAACAGGGTAATTTTGTCAAGAAACACTATTTAACTTCAACTGTTTGTTGACAAAAGAACCATTCCGGCAGCTGGCAAATTGTGCACAGCCATCTACTTTACATTTTTCTACAAACCTGTTTATAGAGTTCAAAGTGTGTAAGAGGAAGTTCTACAGCTTCTTTCACCTCTTGCTTTTGGATGTCCATGCCACCAATATCAGAATAGGTTACATCCGGCTTTTCATCTACAAAGTTATCCCGATGTAAGTGGCAATAAAGCTGCATGTGATATACAATCATTACCTGCAGACAACATAGTGATGCTGCTATCTGCCTCCGGTGGAAGAACATCAACCAATGCGTTGCTGTGTTTGTGCAAAGCCACTGATGAATTGGGTTTTAACAATTCCCTGTTAAAATAAATTATTATTAAACTAAATGCACAACAAATTACAAGCGGTAGATCTTGTCTGTGAAGTTTGGTGCAAAAAGATATGCATTGTTAATTTGGGTAAGAGTTTTGCAGATTGCTCAGACTGACAAACAGTTGGCTTTCAATTTTAGTGATCAAAAAGCCGTGGATGAGAAAAATTTTAAGAAAATTTTGCAAAATTAGACATAGAATTGTAATTGATTTAATGATGTGTTGGTTGGTAACTCATACCAAATACAGTGGTAACTCATACAAAATACATGCTAATGATTTATCAAGCTTAGAATTGGCTTTAAGATATACAATTTTCTGTCACTTGAGAAGCAAGTTGCACACACACACAAAAATATATATAGTTACATGTTTACAACTTAGACACATACAGAAACGTCTTAAGCAAGATATGCACACGTCTTACTCACCTATCAATTGTGCTTAAAATTCGAACATAGTAATTGGAACCAGTAGTTGATCCAACAATTGCATTGTTTTGATCAACAGCTTCCAAAAATTGTCCAATTACAAGTGGAATGCTTTGAATTCTTTTTACTTCTTCCTGAGCATGTAGGTATTCTTTTCTTAAGTTTTTCATCTCATCTGTCAAAAATTGATTTATAAATAAATTTAGTTCAACACTTCAGATTGACATAGCTCTGCATCAAAAGTTTTTGGATAAAATGAAACAGCACATTGATCTACAAAGAGAGAAAACAACCCTTTAAATAAAAGCGAGATTGGGGCATAATTAAGTTGATGCTTAGTGAGCATTAAACTCAAATCGTCAATGCAGCCAATAGGAGATATCCGTGATGAGAAAATACATAAAAGCAATCATTATTTTCATTGTATTAAATTATTGGTACTGTTGAGGTCTTATGGGAGACAGGAGAATTTTGCACAATGTTCGAAACAAACAAAAGCTCACACTTAGCACTTGTTTGCATAATTGCAGACCTCACTGAAAGTGTTAATATGATCAATATCAATCTAAACAATATCAGACTTTCAGGTGCTGTTTTATCAAAAAACATGCAGTCACCTTTTATATATTCTTCTTGAACCTCCAAGAACTCTAGTTGCTTTTGTAACTTTTTGTATTTTGTGTAGAAATCATCAATTTTGTCTATTTCCGTTGTACTAAGCATAGATTGAACAGTACCAGGTCGAGATTGCTCCGGTGTTTGAGCTGTATTCTGCAAAATTGTTATTGTTTTACGTGCAAACAATTTAAGTAACTGAAAATGGCTTCATTCGTTAGAAACATTGCAACACGTCACTCAACAAAAAGTACGTAATAAATACCACAATTAGTTAATAGGTAAAATGTATATTACATTATGAAAACGTACCGGCTTGTTAAGTATTCCAATTTCCTCCATTTTAATCAAATTTTGCTACGAAAGAAAAACAAGAATATCTCTTTCACACATCGACTACGCTGAATCACGATTTTAAATCGCATGAGAGAAACTTTATTATTCTGAACATAGAAATTTTATGGCATGTTATTTTTATTGCTTGTGATTTGCTAGTTTCTTCCAGCTCGTTCAAAGAGTGGTTTAATAGGTTTCATGTGTCACCTAAATGGCACGACGTTGTTTAAGTGACCGAGCTAATCTTGTATTTTTTGGCATCGATAATGGGGAATAAGATAAATATGTAACGGCATTCGTTGCACCTAAAAAAGTAAACAATGATCGTCAGTTAAATTACACTTGTCGATATTATTGTTAAAGAATGGGTAAAATGATGAATGAGCAGTATTCCAAATCTGTTCTGCTCAGTTTTGTTTTATTTACGAAATGCAAGGTGAACAAAATGTTTTTACTGCTTTTCCGAAACCTTTGTTCAATATTCTCTTTTCAAAAAATTACAGACTATAGAATTTTAAACGCGATTATCCAGAACCTCAATGAAAAACCGTCGCCCCTACGACTACATGTGTTTTAAATGAGACCGCACAAAGAGTAATTGAACCGCAGTATTGTGCGTCAAACAGATTCTTTGGCGCCGCTAGCGGAAGAAACAAGAAAGTAATCGGCCACTATAAAACATTTTACCAGGTTATGAGTTTGACTGTTAGTTTGTCCTTAGTATTTTCGGCAAAGTAACAATTTTGTGTTTGCGTTGGTTTCGTTTTCTTAAGTGAAAGGCTTGTCACTATTAGAAACTTGCCCATACGTAATTGTCAGGATCAATCAATCATCCCCGTACAAAAACGAAACTGTACCACTGTGAATATTTGACTTATTGGCGTATGCTGGGCTTGAGTAAGATATTTGTAAGATACATTATATCTACCTACATGATTGAACTATAGTTTACAATTGTGTATTGACACATTTGCAGTTTAAGTGCGTTTAGTAGGCTTTGAGTCTGTGTTTAACATCTGAGTCTAAGCTAGAATCTCTTGCTCACCTATTTTGAATGATGGTAGCCTACTCGGTGCAACAAAAATACTCTTGTTACTCGGTGCAACAAAAATACTCTTGTTTTTTAGGAAAAAGGAAAGGTGTTAATAAGAGCCTGGTAAACTGTATAATCTTGCAGTGAAAGGATTACAACATCGGTAGTTACAATAACTTGAACCTTCACTCGAGAAATACATCTGCAAGTATTAAATCAGCAAGACACGACGGAACTTGTAACTCGGGCAAAACCTGTGTACAGCATTGCTGGAGTGCCTAGAAAAGCGCATAATTAAACTGCATTGCTATAGTCAGCAAATGTATTTATCGTAGATAGGAGGGGGACGTTTCACAGGAAAATAAGTTAACCAATGTAAAGATCGTTTAGCAAAGTGTCCACAACCCATGTTGTTATTAAGAGGCTGAATATTGGCTCAGTGAAGCAACATTGGCAAAGTGTGACGCAATAATCGCAAAAGCTTTTTCTTTGGCCCGACAGTAAAAACAGTCTTGCGTAAACGCGTGTTTGAAATCCTTGACCTGCCCCAGTCGAACTTTATCCAAGGGCTATCTCCGAATCATACATGATATACCAGAAATATATTGCGGTATCACAGAAGTTCTGGTCTAACGAGTACGTACGATTTTCTGACGTTATTCAAATATATAACTACGAGTTTCGGCGATGTTTCAATGAATATACACAATTGAAATGAACCGCTGTTTTCTTCTTTGATTTTTGCAAGGTTTATGTAAAAAAATTCTTGGATGCTTTTAGCGAAGTATTTTTTAGAATCATATGTTTGTTTGTTTTTAAATAAGACCATTTGTCGCATTATACGAAAGTTGGTTGATTTTTTTTAAATCAGACCACTTTTCGCATTTGTGTAAGTTGTACAATGAGATAGTATCATTTTCAAAAAGGTCAAAAAAACGTGTGACCCAAACGTTGATAACAACGTTCCAGACAATCCAAGAGATTAAGGTTACTTGCGCATCTCCGCACAAGTATACGTCCTGTTTCGACTTTCCTTTTGCAAATATTTCATTTCAAATTCTTTTGGCGACAATACCCAAGAGATCGCATACGGCAATGACCCGCTGTTATCTCCCTACCCGACCCCAAAAACAATCAGAGCGAGAGAAAGACTTCGCCCCGTTTAACAACAATGCATGACGCTGCGACGGTTTCTTAATTACAAGCGTAAAAAGCGGTTTTCTCAAGGCGGCGTTAGCTTATTTGAAATATTGCCTGCACAGACGCGCAAGCGTTTTAGAGACGGATTTGAACTTAAGAGCGTTTTTAGTGCGAAATGTGAGTTAATTTTGTCTGCTTTTTGTTGTCTGACCTGCAACCTCAGAGAGACGGATGTAACTGCTGTAACCAAGTTCAAAAAGTTCTGGAAAGCTTGCAAGCTAATCAGGCAAAGATAATCAAGATCATACAGGCTAAGTGTGATGCAGATTTCCCGCTCATCGTTCCAGCTAAAACTGATGAAGACCTAGACAAGTTACTGGAAAATGTTCCGGTAAGTTTATAACCAAATGTTATAATGTATCCATTTTAATATGAATGTAATTCCAGGATTTGCAAATGCTGGCCAAAAGAGTGGAGCAAAATGGGATGAAAGCTACCATTCGAACATTCATTAGGTTATCCAGTCCAGGGAACTATAGCTGCGTCCTACTCATGGTCAGAATTGGGGCCCAAACGCAGCATTCGAAAAAAGCTTTCAAGGATCACAAAATGTATTCAATTCTTCGCAGTAAGTAATATTTACTTTATTTTAAACGTGTACAAGCTTTTACAGATCAAAATAACAACTTAACTGACTTTGAATTTGTGCAGATGTTATTCCACTCACTGACTGCAAGAACGAAAAGAACAAAACAATCGCTGACGACATCAAGATTGTTCTGTCAGGTGCAGCTGAATGGGACAACGGCTGGATGCAACGGCAAAAAGAAACCGACAGCGGAAGTGGTTCTTTAACAGAACCTATTGCATCATCCGATGAGGACGAGACTTAGTGCAACTGAGCCTTATGGTCGTCTATAAATTACCTAATGCGACCATAATGTGATCACCCAAAACTTTTTCATTGCGACATGTGTGTAATCGCCTAAATACTCTGATGACTTTTCGTGCATTAAAAACATGTTCTTTAATTGAGTGTAAAATTTGTGAAATGATGACGTTACAGGACAGGTTTATCACAGTTTAATGAAAGAAAATCACATATGTTGGTAGGGATTATGCGAGTATATTCTCAGAAAATCATGATAGGTTTATCGTATATTAACCCTTGAAAAACGCAGGTATATGTTCGGATTATGCGAGTATATTCTCAGAAAATCATGTAAGAACTTCGTATTAAATCATGTATGATCCGATGTAAACTTTCCGTGTAAAACAACCCTATATATCTATGATTGTCACCAGAAAATCGTACGTGATACAACCATGAACTTATATATTACATGTATGATTCGGGGATAATTTTCCGCCTGGGGCTGGGTGTACAAAACTCTTTTATCAGTGTTTCAACATAAAATCATTATGTACATTAGCCACAAGGACCATTAATTCGCTGACAAGGAAATTAAAGTAAATTTACTAGTTTCAGCTTCTTGTTTGCTAAAGTTTGTTTGCTGCATTAAGGACTCCAGTTTTTGGGCCCTGCAAGCATTATGACATTTGTCAATATTGGACAAACTGTTGTAGGACATAATCCGAGTGACGGTGCAATGGTAATGATTGATAACTATATAAATCCCATGCAATACGCAACGGATGTATAGCCTTGCTGGTATCTTGTGTAACCGCACCTTTGCTTTGAAGCGTTGTTAGTCATTATGAGGATTTATTAGGTCAACAAATAAAATGAAAGTGCTTTCGTCTCTAAGACAAATTAGGCACAAACCAATGGATATCTCGAACCGGAATTGTAAAACCTTTGTATGCTGTTACATATTACGTGCAGGGAAATTTTAATGCGTAGAGTCTGTGAGCATGTTTAAGTTTTTGCATGGTAAACAGCCTGAGAAAAAAATACATGACAAACAGTCTCAGATAGCAGTTGCTTCTTTAAAAGCAACCATTGTTCTTTGATATACAACAGCTGTTTCGAATTCCACTTTTGGAATGCTCTTAAAATTGCGTCTGGTTGCATTCGGAGTCATAAACCTTTATCGCGCCCTGGTACGAAGAGTAATAACCATAACGTTTTTAGTGCATTGTTGCATCACGTTGCGCGTATTTGTTTAGGAAACATGCAATGTTTACTTGTAACTGCACAAAGGAAACCGCAGTACAGATATAGGAAGTTTTGGAGTCTCTGTCTGCAGATATAGGCTCTAAAAGTATTTTTACGGTTCAGATAAACCTATGGGCGTATATTTTTTATTATAGGGTTATAAGAATGTTAACAGGCAAAAAAATAAATGTTTATCATATATACTACCCAATAAAAAAAATTCTAGACGACTGTTTTTTCTTTGTTTTGTTTTTTTGAAGGCATTTTAGTTTTCTTCTTTAGCTATAAAAGGGGTATACTTTATTTAATATGCCGAGTTCCTTTGATTATCAAGAGGCCGGTCAGCAAAAGTCCAAAGGATGTCCGGTAGGTTGTTGCAACATTTTACATTTTTTTCTTAAATTCGTTTAATGGTAGAGTAACGTTTTTCGTAATCCTTTTGATTATGACGCCGACAGAAATGCTTTAACGCAAACAAAGTATTTGATCATGATAATTTTTAACAAATGTAAAACTATAAACATTTGGATTGGCACAATTCATTGGTTGCTGACTTGAATACTGTACAAACGATTGAAGTTTTACTACAGTACATACGTTTTCGCTAAACGTGTAAATAAAATTTGTGACCAATCTTACTTTAGTTTACTTCCTATATTTTTTTGCATTATATTAAAACAAAAACCTTCATGTAGAAATGGCAAGTGTGGGTGGCCTGCTCTTTACTTATAGCCATCGGTCTGGGAGTTGGACTCGGAGTAGGTTTATCCAATCAAAAAGTAGTGCAAGCCCCGGGTAAGTAAATTGATAATTATTCTAAAAAATCGACATAGGTAATGTAAAAGAAAATCGTGATGGTATTTTATCATGGTGAAAAAATACCCCTAAATTACACATGTTCAACAAGCATGAAAAATTATAAAGCTATTCAACTTTAATTACTAGTAGACATGCGCAATATGTAATTAGTTCTTAAATTACAAACTGATAACATTTTTTATAATATGTTGCATATGCATTTGTTCCACAAACAAATTGAAACAGACAGTAATGGAAATTGCGCTTGTTTACAGACCCAACGACGACCACTCCTGTTAAAACCACATCAGTAGTTCAGTCAACTACCTCAGGTATGTGAATCGCATTGTTCAAGCATGTTTGGCGGATTTATGTTAACCCATAGCGTGGTGCTGTTAATCCTGTACGCAAAATTTCCTCCTATCATCACAAGAATTTGAACATTAAACTTATAACCAATGTATTTGAGTGACATATTATACTCTTTTGTATTTGGAATAACTTGATAGATAAAAACCACATGCCTTTTTGACAATGTTTAGAAGCATCAATATTCTCAATAAAATGTGTTTCATTTTTTATCTGGGTGTTTTATCTGCGTGTGAAAATACACCTTTAATTGTGTATAACTTTTTTTTAGATGCCACTACCCAACCAATACCAGGTAATATTTTCTAAAATGATTTCCAAACTTTAAGTTTTTTGATTTGCGTTTCATTTTTACGCAATGCATAATAGCTGTCTTACCCATGTTAGTGGCCTAATCCTAAACGACAGGCAAAGTTTAAGGATTGGTTTCTGGCATTCTGTATTATTCCATACATCACCAAGCAGAGTGTGTGATTATTCACTCATTCAGTAAATAGTACAGTTTTGTTGAATATTATAACATCGCGGTCCGTATGAAAAGTGCGTTTGATTACATTAGGGTTTTGTTTTTAGATGAAGGTCCGTGGACAAATTACCGCCTACCGGATTACATCATTCCGTCTCATTATGCACTTACTCTACACCCCAACATGACAACCGACCTTTACACAGGCTCCAATGCTATCACACTAGAGATCACAAAAGTAAGTGATTTTACCTTCTTACGCCATGTAATATTTCCAAAAACATATTTTTAAGAAAATCTCATAGTGCACATGAGATAAAAGTAACGGATCATCGTTGCTCAAATGACTTTGATCAAAACAATACCAAAACAAACTAAATACGGTAATATCCATAATGCAAACCGTAACTACTTTTGCTGAATAACTAGTTTGTGCTGCTAAATGACAGGTTTATGATAGCATTAAATCACCTATTATGGGGCATACGTTTTTTATGTTATATATTTACTGATGTTTACAGTTGCAACGTTAATGGCTTTGTTTTGAAGTTGCTTTCACAAACAAGCGAACAACACATCAAATTTACCTACGTAAGCTTGTGCTATCAATACCGCTACAGCGAAAAACTTAACACCTTACAACTGAACCGAACCAATAGCGTATAACTCTCATGTACCATAGTACTCCAGGCCAATTAAAGGCGTCATACCGAATCAGCTAGTCTCCAAAGCATTCCCATACGACAAGGCACAGGCTAGAAAAATTTGCCATGATCGCTGTATCGACGTTTCAGGGCTAATCCCAATATGAACATATTCATCTCAACTCTCATAACTTATATGTTCCGTTTTTCAGGAAACAAAATACATACTTGTTCATGTGGACGATGAATTAAATATCACCGCTGTAAAACTGGGTGCAGTAGATGGGACTGAAATGAATGTTGTGAGAGAGTTTCGTTATCCCGCGTATGAGTTTTATGTGATAGAAGCGGAAAATATGCTGTCCACGGGTAAGTTTGATGTTAGGCTTTGACTTGGTAACAAGACCGTGGTTTAACCATGCATTGCTTTTTAGGAGGATATGTTTTGACTTTGGACTTCCAGGGCTGGTTGATTGGAAAGATTGTTGGCCTTTACAAATCAGACTATACTGATCCGAATACTGGGGAGGCAAAGTATGATGAAACATAAACGCATTTTTGACAAATACTCTGCATGTGTTTTTGTTTAGGGCTCCTGTTTATGTTTACACGCTACATACGGAATATTTTTAGCATTTGTTTTTAGTTTCCTTACCAAACACTCTTATGGGATTATGTCATTTAATGAAAAGAGAACGGGCTAAATATGTTTGCCTAAAATGCTGTTGAGGGAAACAACAAGTCAAAAAAATTGCCTCCACTGTGTTTATGTGGGTAAGCCTTTACAAGCTATCCGCGTTTAAAGGGCAATGGTGGGTTCTGACATGGAACCAACAGACGCAAGAAAAGCATACGCGTGTTTTGACGAACCAGCAATGAAAATTGAATACACAACAACTCTTATTCATCTACCAGAGCATGTTGCTTTGTCAAACATGGACGTGGATACAGTAAGTACAAGTTGGGATTATATTCGTATGTTACGTTTTACTTTTGTCATCTGTACTGTAAGCAATTGACTTTCTGTCGGTTTAAACGTCAAAACCTAATTTTCATGCTCACTGCTTCGTGATGTCATGATAAAAAAATGCAAGAAGCTGACGTTTCAACTATAATTTTGTTATCTTAAACTACAAAGAGAAAACCCCACCCTGACCAGATTACCAATTTAACCACAATTCTTCTTAGTTTGAGAATTTTGTACCAAAATTTGCAAACTCCTGAATTGATAAATTGCTTTTTGCAAACTTTCATCAAGTTTATAGCTGCTTTGTTTTCTTCTGTAGAACGTTACGCGTGATGATGGACTTGTGGCCACAACCTTTCACAAATCAGTTCCCATGCCAACCTACCTTGGATGCTTTGCTATCGGGGAATTTACCTACATCGAGGCTTTCAGCACTAAAAGAAATATTTCTGTACACAATTTTGTAGACATTGCATTTATCGAAGAAAAACATTTGTTTATTTATTATATTTTTTTAGCTTCGTGTCTATATTCCTCCGTTCCAACTATCGACTGGACGAGCAGATTACGCCCTCGAAGTTATGAAAGTGTATTTTGATTTCTATGAGGAGTATTTTGCATGGGATTACTCTCTTCCAAAATGCGGTAAGTCTGTCGGCGTCTTCTTTGTAAGGTGCAGTGCTAAAGTAGGTTCTATTCATTCAGCACATGGGATTTTTGCAAATTATTATTAAATCATAACCGTTTATCAGCAGTTTGGTATCCACACTAATTTTGTTTTACGAAAAACAAATAAAACATTTTGTGACTATATAACAGTTTAAGGCAAGCTTATATACATTGCTCAAAAAAGATCAAAACAACTAATAACAGAGTACACTGTTTCACAGATATGATTTCTATTCCGAACTTTGGCACAGGAGCTATGGAAAACTGGGGTCTTATCACATATAGAGAAACTAACCTTCTGTGGGACCCGGTAGAATCTTCAACGTCAAACAAGCAAAGAGTTGCAGCTGTAGTGGCTCATGAGATGGTTCACCAGGTGATTATGTTTCATGTGAATCATGAATAGTAGGACCATTAAGAGGGACTATAAGGAATCGCGCTCGCGACGCATTTGTTTGTTTATTGTTTTGATCTTTCAAATTGCAAAATCCATATTTTCCAAATTATATCTCTAACCAAGACTGTTATTAGGCGATTAGGTGGTTTGTATAATCCCCAACAACATAACCTCATTTTCATGGCCTTGATCAACTCCAGAACCCTTGGACAATGGTTTATGTTGTATTAGTTGTAAGTTGTAATTTACACTTGTTTTATGATCACAGTGGTTTGGTAACATCGTGACTATGAAATGGTGGGACAACATTTGGCTAAACGAAGGGTTCGCTTCATTCTTTGAATATGTTGGAATGGAAAAAGCAGAACCGGATTGGAAATTGGTAAGAATGCATTGTGTTGCCGAGTAGCCTACATCGATATTATTAAATTGTGCAATGTTTGTAGATGAGCCATTTTGTCATTGATGACCTGCAACCAGTGATGCGTATCGACTCGGTTGTGACGTCACATCCGATTGTTGTTCCGGTCCAAAGCCCAAGTGAGATCACGTCGGTGTTTGACTCCATATCTTATTCAAAAGTAAGTTGTATTTATCGTTCGAAAAAGTGGCGTTTTGCTGTTGAAATGAATGTTTCCGTAACTGTTAAAATGTGTGATATTTTGTTTTGCTGTTAAAATGTCTTTTGCAGTTAAAAATCAAACCAACGTTAGCCAATGATCGCCATTGTTGTTTGATCCCACTTAATTGGAAAATCTACCTGGCAAAACTTTTCCTCTTACATAATCAACCCGTTGAACACAGTCTATCAGTAAGGCTGATAGCATGTGACCACAGTTTGTGAAACAAACAACTTTGCTGCCAACGTACCCTAAAACGCGAAAACATACGCCCGCACTTAGGGAAAATGCAAACAATAAAGCAAGAACAAAACAAATATTTGTCTCAGTCCTAAAGGCCTAACAAACATCCGTGTAACCAGAAACATGTATTTGAGGCATGCAACCCGAGTGCTTAGCTAATATTTGACAACGGTTTCAATGAATTAACAACGTACCTTGCACAATGACGCACATTCATGCATCATAATGCAAGCAAGTGGAAAAGTTTCCCGACAAAAATTGTGCCGTTTTTGTTTGCTCTCATATCTTGTTTATCAGATAAGAGTTAGTGTGGCGCCCAATTTAATGGTTGCCAAAAGCCCTCGAACACTGTACTAACGGCTAGTCACGAAAAACCCTAGTTTAGACGCGTTCGAGCACCGCTGTCTTTATTGAAAAACACTAAATAAAACTCTGCAATATTGGCAAAGTCACTGCGCTGCACAAAAATCAACACAACTGAACAGTACGACAGCCGGGGAAGAACTCCTCGTAACAAGACGTGGCCTGCAAAAGGACTGGAAAACACTCGAAAAAAGGATAGCGACGAAACTAGTAAAGAAACAAGGAAACCAACAAGTCACGTGGTCGAAACGCCCTGGTCAATTATCATCGCCCTAGCGGCTTACTTTAGAATGTAACACCAGGGATTGTAGCCGGAATGCTGCGAAAGGCAACGACAGGGGAGGAGTAAAAAAGGTGCAGTGAACACAAGGTGTGCCGTGGGTTAAATTCCCGTATCATGAAAAACAATGCACTGAAAAGCAATCCAACAGTTAAAAGGAAACCGTTAACGTAACAAAAAGACGTGAAGCGGAATTAAGTGAAAAACATGAAAAACACATCGTGAAATCACATGCACAGAAAACAAACTTAATAAACCGAAGACAATACAAGACACAGGTGACTACGCAGAAACAACTCTTGATAAACAAACTTAGTAAATCAAAGACAATACAAGACACAGGTGACTAACGTGAAACAAGGTGATAACATAACGACGCAAAAATTACGGTAACATTAGTTCGAAAAACAACCACCTTAATCTGCGTTTTTGATTTCTGCTTGAACTTATTGTACCTCAACCTTGATAGAAATAAAGTTAGTCTCTCAAATGAATCCATTAAACTATAGATTACATTTTAATTGTAACCTTCGAAGTGATATGTTGGGCTAATATGCAATAATTTACGTTTTTCTACAACAGGGCGCCACAGTGCTGCGTATGATGCGGGATATTCTTGGTGAAGAGGATTTCATTGGTGGAATCAGAAACTACCTGAGGCGACATATTTATGGAAACGCAGATGAAAAAGATTTGTGGGCAGCCGTTCAAGAGGCGAGACAACTTACCAGTTATTAAAAACTATTTTTTTGCCTTCCTAGGGGATGAAACAGCCAAGTTTTAACTTGTCGGGCATGACTAGTCGTTTAATGTTTTTCATTTGCTTAAACCACCAGGGTCCCTTAAAATCCATTTAAAACGTGTTATCCGAACATATAAGGCACGTTCGTTGTTGCTTTGAGGGTCTTCTAAAACATTTTACATTTGATTTTGTTCAATTTTTTTACCATAAAACGTACGATTAGTGCATTGTTTCTGCATTCGGACAAGGCATAAGGTAGCATTGCCATCTCGAATAGTTTAACCAGCAGGGGTGAACAAGCTTCTCCCTAATTTGGAGGCAACAAAAGTTCTTACTTTAGTAGCAGTCGCCACTATGTTCAATAAGAACAAACAAAAAATCTGGCGCTGAAACATATATCAGTAATATAAAAACCCTCAATTTTTTGAGCAAAAACGTGCTTTTCTACGTTTGCAGGCTAATATTGAGCAAAATGTTTGTCACCGTAATTTTTTTAGCGTAGGTTTTTAACTGTTTTTTTATTCAAATCTACATTTTGTCCGCTGGTTAGGTTAACAGACATCTTTTTAAGTTTTACCTTTTTAAATTGCAGTACATGGATAACAATTCTAGCCGCACTATTAACATCACAGCAACTATGGACCCTTGGATTCGCCAAATGGGATTTCCAATTGTGGTCGTTGAAAACGATCTTACTGCAACACAGGTGATCTAATGAAATTACGTTTGGTATTTAACTGGACGCAACACAATAGTCAATGTGCTTGATCAAACATGGATCCTTAAAGATGTTTTGTATGTCTCATTTTTGTATTGGTTTTCTGAATGCGTGTTGTCACAATAGGTCCGAAATCGAGATGCTTGCCTCGTTCCAAGTCCGTTCATTTAAGGATGTGTTTTACGAAATATATTTGAGGCAAAGCCGTTTAAGATTATACATCGACAACCGTGTGAGCACCAGAAGTTGCGATTACCTTTCGTCATGTTTTAAAAAGTTTAACGCAGGGGTCGGCAACTTTTTTTGCACCGTAGCCCGTTTTCAAACTAAAATTTAAAAAGGCCCTCAAAAACAAATGGTCACCCATGAAATAGTTATATATTTGGACTTGCCAACCCGGTCGTATGCAAGGCATCCCAGGGAAAGTAGGTTTGCATTACATAAATAATTTTGTCATCCTTGGGATGCACTGTTATTAAATTGTTTCAAAGCATCTTGAAAAAGTATCCAGGTGGTTGCTGGCTTAACAAACAATGCTTAACCGCCTTGAACGAAGATTCGCGAAATATCAAACCTGAATATCCCAATGCATATGATGTTAAGAAACTGTGTTGAATTTTGCAGAACCATTTTCTTACCGACCCGAACGCTGATCTGACATCACTTCCGGCCTCTCCGTACAACTACGCCTGGACCGTTGACGTCACACACACAACCAGTGCTAATACGTCAGCAATTGAAAGGCAAACAATGGAAATAGGCGCCACAGGTACGAAAACCTCCCAAGTAGCAAGTGCACAGTGAAAAGCTGCTGGTTTAAATGTACACACGTTGCGCAGTAATTAAAGTTGATCTAAAGCCAAACGATATTTTTTCAAATGTATCATGATCAAGCAGCAAACTACTGGGTCTTAAACTTTGGTATATTTTTATTAATAATAGTTGATGTTGCTCTAAAAAACTAAAAAAAACTAATTTTAATGACCAGAAATGTGTACAACCATACATATTCCTATTGTTGAAAGTGAAAGGTCACTGTTTATTTAATAACAACTTTTAAGTAGCAGATGATTTTAACAAATATATCAGTGAATTTTTTTGTTGCTCTTAGAAAATAATCTTAAGACGGCAATTGCAATTTTGCTTTGATTTTAAACCACATGTGACTTAAAATCACCTTTTAACATGTTTAAAAAAACTGTGTTGTTTTTAGGCTTTACACTAAACGTCGCAGTTGCCGACGGTGAATGGTACAAGTTAAACCCTGGGGAACCTGGTTATTACCGGGTCAATTATGTCCCAGAAATGTGGACCAACATATCCGAACAATTTATTTTAAACCATACTGAATACCCTGAAATTGACAGATCCAATTTGCTCGACGATGCTTTTAATCTGGCTGCGTAAGTAGGCTTTAGTTTTATCTGCAAATACAAACAACGACCAAATAAGACTTAATAGCTTGTTTAATGTGATTTGTTTGGTAAAACCTAAGATGTAGCCATTCACATTTACTCTACAGAGTCTTGACAGTTACGAACATAGCAAATAAATAGGTTATAACTATTTAACGGTTCTTAACTTTTTTAGCCACAGACCTTTCTGTATTTGTTTCCTGTTTGCGTACATCTATGCAAATCTTTTCTGAAGCTCCATTGTTGAACTAGGTTACATATTTCTTTAAAAGAAATTAATTTATCTTGCGCATAAACCGAAAGGTCAAACTGCAAAATTTGCTTTTCTGTGCTGGGCGTAGAAGTTTACACTCATTGTGTAACATACTAAATTCGTTTTGGAAACTTACAATTGTTTTAGCAGAACTTCCGCAAGTCAAAACCATCCCGCAGTCTACTGTAGAGATCAACGAAACCGTAGATTAATCTAAATTTACAACAAATGTCCTAAATAAATAAGTTCTAGTAACACGCGCATTGGTTTTGCACAAACAAACACTCGACAGTAACATATTTCGAAACTTGCCATATTCAATCAATCAATCAATCGCCCAGGATTTGGCCTCCCCTCTGTTTAATGGACACAAGGTTCTTCCTTAGGATCACATCCCACTGTAGCGTCAGAAGAGGAACCCTAGTTCCAATCCGAATCAGAAGATTCTTAGGACCCTCTTTTTTTGTCCGGGACTTTTTTATTCTTGTGTTCATCATTTTTTTTTTCGAGCGTCTACCTGGACACTTGCTCAAAGACATTCCAGAGATTTTTGAACCAGGGTTGTCTCCCCTAGCCTTTCACAAGCCAATGCGTGACTGCAAGGCAGCAGTTGCCTCGAGCGGGGGGAGCCGGTTTAGCCGACGGCCACTCGACTCGCGACAGACTGTACTGGGCTACGTGTTACCAGTAGCAGGTACAAAGCCTGACCTGACAAAACCATATTATACCGGAATAAATCCAGGATTCAATATGTCGAAACCATAAAAGATACAAATAAATCATTTTTGCGCAACAGTGTAAACACTTAATCAACTCAAATTGCGAAACATTTTTTTACAGTGCTAGTTACATCTCGTACCCTCAGGCTCTCAACATGACGAGGTATTTGGATCAAGAATATAGTTATTTTGCTTGGGATACATTCTCAGCCGGAAGCTCCTACATTCGCATCATGCTCGAAAACACACCGATCTATCCTCTGTTTAAGGTGAGGTTTTTAAAGTCAATCAGTAATTCGAGTCGAAATGAAAACCCAATAAATTGTGGGCCCTGCCAAGATACTACTAAAATAGTCGTGTGGTTCTGCAGTCATCTTTGTACGCATGTTTGTTCGTTGCAACTGTGCTTTAGTCATGAATGGCCGAACAAATTTAACTAAACTAAAGGTACCAGTCTTAATTTGTTTTTAAATAAAACGTAACATAAAAAACGATAGGCCTATATTAACATAGTTTATCCGACAAACTTTATATTATCTGATTTTATTCGTATTTATACAAAATTCCAGTGCGAAAAACCCATGCCATGTGATTTAATACAGGCATGTCCTATAAAAGTAGTCTGTTTAAAACACTTTGTATTGGTTGTGTGTTAGGATTATTACCGAAGCAAAGTGAAACCAGTTGCCGACTTCCTTGGCTGGAACGCCTCTGTTGGGTCACATGAAGACAAGTAAAATCATGGTTACAACTTTTAAAAGTCAAATTTAGGTCGAATTTACGCCATAATTTTTTTTTCCGAAGAGAAATGGCGCTTCAAACTTTAATTCGTTTTTGCTTCATTTTCATATTAATTTCGGTTGAGCATGAAACAGAATATTTTTCGGAATTTGTATGATATTTGGGTTAAATCGAATTTATTAATGTGTTACGTGTATTTTTTAGTGTCCCTGTTTTGTTTTCAAACAAAAGCATTTTTTTATTGTGCTATGATGCAGGCTAAATCGTTACGTCACGCTGGCCCTTGCCCTTCGCTATGATGACGTAGATGCACTTGGCAATGCTACTGACCTATTTACTCAGTGGATTGATGACGCGACTTTTTTGTGAGTGTGTAATTTTAACCACATAATTGTATTGTTGGCTATTTTTTTTTATTTGTTTTTTACAATAAGTGGCGGAAAAGCGTAAACAGATTTCTTTTAACATCTAGCTGTAATATATAGGCTATAGTCTATGTATATTGTAGGCAACTTGCAATTTCAGTGTAGTTTCAACCCTGTTCAATCCTTTTCCTTTACTGTAACAACACAAAACATTTGTTTGTAGTGTTCACCCAGATATCAGACAACTAGTGTACAGATATGGTTTACCTGCTGTAAATGCAACCCGCGAGTGGAACATTATGCTGGAGCGATACACAATTGAGCAGGTGGCTTCAGAGAAAACAAACCTCCTCAGGGGATTGACATCAACCGAAGAAGTTGTGTTAATTGACAGGTTTGCAATTTTTTGTGTTGTTTCATTGTGTTATCATAAAACTATGTCAAAAGGTATTACTAGGTTTTCGTAACTTGCTATGATTGCGGTTTGTATATTCAGGAAATAACTTCACCCCGTATATTTCAGGAAATAAGATCACCCCGAGGTAAACTCGTAAGTTTAAGATGGTCTGATTTTTTGTATAGAATGCTGGAATATTCCAAGAACGAAAGCATCATTCGCTCGCAAGACTTTTTCAATTGCATTACGTACATCTCATATACTCCAACTGGTAACAGCATGGCATGGGCTTGGGTGCAGCTGAACTGGGAATATATGGTTGACAGGTATAAAATGATGCAACATAAACAGCTAATAACAATCGACTGATTTCAGACATTTTGATGAATGACAGCATTAAAGTTTGTTTCAAATTACCCTTTAACATCTGCAATAAGTAATTTATTTAGTTGAGTATTTCAAACCAAAGAAAGGGGAAAAACGATATTTTCAATTTGAGCACAAAACGTAAAGGACAAAAAAAAACTGTGATTTATTTTAACAAGGTTTGGAATAGAGGATCGTAACTTGGGAAGATTGGTCCCGAACATTGTGTCCGACTACAACACTGAACTTCAGTTATGGGAGGTAAGTTAGATAGCCAGTTTCAGTATCAACGAGAAAAACACTCAAGTATGTTTGTGACAAGCAGCATACTAAGCTACTACCTAAAAATGCAGGTTTCTTGACGTTTAATTTAACATTTGTTGGAACATGTATGTGCAAACAAAAATCTTATAAATTGTCTACTTTAAGTATACTTGAGTATACTTACTTTTTGTTCTGTTTGACAGTTGGCATTGTCATGTAACAGTAACAATTGGGCTATTTGAAAAGGTGGAAAGCTTTTTTGAGCGTTATCCAGAAGCTGGTGCTGGAGCAAGTGGGAGACTGAATGCAGTAAATGAGATAAAAACCAACATTAAATGGATGGAGAACAACCAGGCACCTATCTCAGACTGGCTGCAGTCTCAATAACTGCTACCACAAAACTGGAGTTGCAAATATATTGGTCAAAACCATTGCCTCGGTCTATTCATACAAGTATATTTCAAAAGCATTTCAAACTGTGATTTTATGTTTCATTTGATAACATTTTCATTTGCTACAACTAGACAATAATGATCTACTGATGATTTTTTTATGATGGAGTATGTTTTATTTTTATCCACAAAATGTTCATATTTGTTTGTGAATTAGACGTATTTTGAAAAAACCTTTTTTACAATTTTTGCTTAATTTGCATGCACAAAATCTTTAATTTGTTGCAATTTTTTGTACTATAGTTTTATTACTACAAATAAAACATTTCATTGTACTATACTAATTGCGTGTTAAAAACAACAAACCTCCATTTTGGACCTGACAAGTAAAGAGACAAACTGTCTGACCGGTCATTGCAGTTCATATAGGATTAGCGCGGGCTTATCCAACGTTACCGCTTGTGACATTGTTAAGAGCAGGGAATGACAAGACATCCAATTTTAGAATGAACATCTGCAATGTCAAGCTGTTGTGATGAGGAAAAAGAAAAAAGCATAATAAACAATATATACTGGTTCTTAGACTGTTTACAATCTTTAATCAGGCTACATGCGCTGAAAAAGTGCTTTATTTTTTGTTTTGACTGGTTTATACGTGTTAGGTATTTTGCAAACAATCGAATTAAAGGCGTAATTTAGAAGTTAGTTGTGTTGGAAACAAACAGTTCTATAAATAATGTCCAGACAATAAGGAAAGCTACTGTTTGTTATTAGGCAACATTTATTGGAAAGTTTAATTCCAATCGTTACCTGTTTACAAGCTGGTTTGTGCAAAAGTTGTACTGATTATAGGCCAATTTACAACGATTAGTTTGCCTATTGTCATAGGCTCTCTGTCGAACCGTTGTTTCAGCATTAAAATTTATTAGAATATCTGAAAAACGAAATAAATAACATTTCTTATTGCTGGAAGCAGGTAGTGTGGTTAAGTATTTCTGACATTGTTTATGGAGCAAGCGGATCAGTCAAGTAAGTTTCTACAGCTAAAGATTTATCAAACATAATTGCCTCCTTGAAATATTGTTGATTACTGTTGGTTTAGAACAGTGGCTCTAAGCCTGTGGGTAACCTTATTACCTTCAAAGGGATAATTTATGTTATTCACGAGGTAATTACATTATCTTTTAGTTCTTGGCGTAACCCTTCTGTGGTGTCATGAGGTAGCTTTAGTTTTATGAAAAAGGGGAAAGTAAAAACTCGTATTTTGTTCTCATTGGTAACGATAACAAAACGAGTAAAAAAACACTGGTTTAGAACTAATATTAGTGACTTAGACACATTATGTCGTCATAGACATGCCAAAGACGTCATGATGCGAGAGAGGCCCGACCCAAAACACTTTAGGTCGGTTTTAAGACTAGGAAACGCGACGCCTAGACGTCGATACAGCATTCCCAGTACGTATAAGTCACTGGCACTGCGTTTTATCAACACAAGACACGCGCACTTCGAAGCTGCATGATAACAAAACACACTCATTAATCTCAAAGCAATGTTTTGCTATTTTGCTGTATTGTTTCATTTGGAGGCTACTCTAAAATCCACAACTTTAAAACTAGCAATAGTCAATGCAATTTACGGAATCTATTCTAAATAAATGCGCAATATCAATGTAATGATTTTCAACGATTTTTGAGTGCGGCCAAAATTAATATTTTTGCGGAAGGAGGGCAAAAATGTTGTAAACCTTTTGACAGGAGATGTGGTTAAGATTTCGCACATCACATATTTACATGATTGTTGTCGGTGAGCTGTAATAAAAACTGCATGGCCTAACAAGACAATGACCTTTGCGAAAATGCACATATAACCATCCAACCATATTCAGAAGTTTACAGGCAACTGAAAAAATGCCGTGACAGTATATCTACCTAGGTTATAATAACCCAAATCAATCCGTTAAACCATGTATCATACTCTTGGCTTTATGTTTAGGTTACCAACATCGAGAATGGAAGGTTGAACCTTCTTCGATATTCGATTATGACCCGGTTGAGCAGGGCATAGAATCAGTCAGTCTCGGTAAGATAGTCTTAACCTGTCTTGTTTACAATCACAAAATTGCCCTTGGTTTGACTTTCTGATGCAGGATATCTTCACAACGATGGAAACAAAACTGTTTATGAAGGTTACGGCAAGAAGGATCTTTATGCAATGTGTGGCGTGAAAGTAAAAGGGGTTGATGCTAAGCCCGCGATATCATGGGTACACGGTGGCCAGACGCGTGCATCTAATGTAGCAAGACTTGCCGGAGCTACTTCCACCTTTCAACAGACAGACAGGATAACAGCTGAGTCACCACTGGCTTCGAGTCACTCAAAACGTGTCGAGTCATCGTCGCTTCGAATCAATGGCGTCCCTATCGACGTCGAGGAATTGATGACAAAATGCCATGTTGATTATTCGTTTCTTAAAAAGTCTGCGAAAGATCAAAAACGAGGTCAACAAACATTGCGTCATGAAGAAAGATATGTCATGAATGACGTACAAAAGCAGCCAGATTTTGTGGAGATGCCTCCTAGCCTACCACCTATCAATATAACACAAGTGTACGCTCCAAAACCATATGAACCGAATGAATCATTCAAAGTCGAACAGCCATTGTATAAAAATTTTAACCGCACAGCTAAACCTTTTAGCCGAACAATTCTACATCAATCGTAGATATTTTATGTATTTCTATAAGTTTATGTTTGTATAGTCGGTACACAAACTTTCTGAAAGTTTAAATGGAGTGTTTTATGTTTTTTGGAAGCAATGTTTTTTTTCGCATGCGTTGAAATTGTAAAATACAGCAAAAAGTAAATTGAGAGCGGTAGGGTGGCGGTATAAATAGCAGCTATGATAAATCAAAAACGGGAAACAATCGAAACGTATTTCAACAACGCTTATTTACTCATTTTAAAGAACTTAGCGAAAAGCGAGAAGCAAAAAACAAGTTGGAAAAGTTGCAATGACAATAAAGTTGAAAAAGCAAATTCATTTGATTTACTTGTTTAAAATGTTGATTAAGAAAAACTGTTTTGTTTTTAAATGTCTACTTTTATGCAACAGTTTGAAAGTTAAAGGCATGTTATAACTTGACAATGCAAATCAAAATTGTTTGTCGTTTTATACCGCAAACAAATTCGTTCAACACATTTTTTTCAATTTTTAACTATAACTAATTGAACTTTAGAAAAACAAAATTACTGAAATTCTTTGACAAAAAGATTGTTTTAACTCGTTTATCCGATATACTCAACAAGCCGTTTAGGCAGTTTTAACGTTTATTAAGTAACGATGGAAAAAAAACAAATAATAACAAAAAATGTTATTTACAAACAACAACAGATTGTTCCAAAAAATCGATTCATAGCGGTTCGCAGGTTTGACATATACTTGACAAGTAACAACGGACAGATCAACGTATAAATATGCACAGACACCATCGCAGGCACTTTCACAGCTGGTATAGCAAACTCAGCATCAGAAACGTCGATAAAAACCGCTGCAGCTACTGGAATAGTACACACAATAAAAACTAAGCTCAAGAGCGCCACCAAGCGAAGACGCGGCGTGGCAAAGTATTTTCGTGTGGTGGTAATGTGAGATTTGAACACTTCGTCTTCATGTGGAGGGTTGGCGTTGTTTTTGGTCGATTTTTCGTCGTAAATTACAGTCGAGTTGCTTTCGTAGTTTTGCCTCGGGTCAAGTTTGTCGAACTCGCGGGATCCTGTGACACTTGAGATCGCCTGTGACCTTGTATTTACCCGGGAACGGGAGCTGGGACGGGTCCCCGTGAATTCTTGGAAGTTTTTGACCCCACTAAGGGTAAGGGCAACTAGGCATATGACCTACAAAGAGAAAATTATTGTTAAAAAGTCTACAGTAGAGGAATACTAAATTTTGAAGTAAATCATTTAGGCAAAAAAGTGATCTGATTAGCTGATGTATAATGCGTTTACACAAAAAAATCAACATAATAGTTTACAGCAAACAAATTCACGTTTTTTATTATTTTATTTTTTACACGGAACATAACGATTTAGAAGCTAATGCCTAAAATGATTTTAGTACAGTGCTCTTCAACCGGGGTTCCGTACAACCCTTACAGGGGTTCAGTGAACTTTAAGAGTCGCACAGGGGTTCACAGCGGTTTGGTGTAGCAATTCAAACAAGAATGATTCATAATGTCGTTGTTGTGAACAGCAATGCTCGCCTGTACGATCTAGTTAACCTTGGTTACACCATTGATCAATTGTGACGTAATAAACACAGTCTTGATACACTTTGGCTAAGTTGCAAGAATGTAGAAACGACCGATCCAAGTAACATGGCAATGCGTTTCAGTGAATCGTTTAATTGTAGTCAACTTTTGCGCTTTGGGTGTGTTAAGTAAAGTGTATGTTTTTTTCTTTGATACTTGTATTACATTAAAATTATTTTATGGGGGGTTCCGCAAAGTTTGACAAAATACCTTAAGGGTTCCGTGCCACTAAAAAGGTTGAAGAGCACTGTTTTAGTACAAAAAAACTTTTTTCCTTTCACACTGACCTCCACAATCCACAGACCGATATTTACGCCCATAAACGAACTACTAAGAGGTGCCCAGACTCTTGAGCACCCCATGTGGCGGGGGCAAATCTCCCCCACCGATCCCGGATTGCAATGACACAAACTTGCACAGTTCCAATTCAGGACAGCGATAATGGTCAGAGCAATCGGCAAAATCCACGAAAAAGTTACAAGAAGAATTGCCTTTCGCCGTTTCAAATCCAAAATCCTATGAAAATGATTGTTGTCAAAATCAAGAAAACTAGTTTAAGACAAATTAAGTTGTTGTTGTTTTGTTTTTTATTGTAAGAATAACACTTAAAGGGGAATAAATCAAAGCTTCGCTTATATTTGGGAAACTATCGGTGTCACAAAGTTGTATGTCACAAATATTGGTGCCTTTAACGGGCATTATGAAACTGAAATAAAAAAGTCAATTTTAATATGGTTTAGCCACCGTGATATCAACAAGTTTTGTGTTGAAATAAATTGATGACAAATTACGACGATTTGAGCAATTGTTGTTTTTACAAATGATTTTGCAATCCTAGGCCGGAAACGCCATTCACAACATTGCGCAAAAGCGCCTGAGTATTATTATTAATTAGTTTTTTCAAAAATACGTCGAAAAATTCCGAAATGTCCTGCCAGGTCTTTATCGATCAATCAGTGGTAACGATTGAATAAATGCAACTGCGCGTTGCGAAACAAGGAAACAAACGCATTATGACGTGTAACATTTTCAAACGTTTAAATCACAACACACACTCGACGCCGATTGGCTACCACGTGTCACTACGTCACAAGTTCTAACAGCATGTTGATGCCAGCACGGTGGACGCAGGCACCACGGACCGTCGCGTCATAGGAAGTGCCAGTTTTCTGTAAACACGAGGGCTACGTCATATAATGACGTCACGATGTAAAGGCCATTTCGCTAAATGTACGCAGAAGAATTAATTATTGAATGTGTCATAGAGGCTATTCCAAAATTACAACTTAATTTCAGTGGTAAAATTGCGCAACTTTGTAATGCGTGATAAACACGATATTACAGTCTAAAACCCCGGCCCGAAAAATCCTGCCCCCACTCTGGATCAAACGGTGTTGCACGTAGTTTAACTTTTTTGTCACATCGCAACAATAGGTATAGGCAGTGGTAGGATTCAGTCGGTTAGCACCGGTTCTATAGAATCGTCTCACGAAATTTTATGAGATCAGCGAACCGGTTAGCATTACTGGTTACTGTCAATGGACTTTTTGTAACAGAACCGGCTAAAAAATATGACTTTTGTGATAGAACCGACTGAAAAAAAATTAGAATCCCGCTACTAGGTATAGGGCTTTGAACAGCGTATGTGTTAAACCGAGTTACTTATTACGCGACAAAACAAGTACCTTTGAGTTGACCTTGACACATGCACACTTGACGTAGACGTGCTTCGATGTCTGACGCTCTTTTGAAAATATGTGCTGTCCAACATGACGTAAATAAGCACGAGCAAATTTCCGCACATGACAAAGAGCATTGAAACAGCCGCTGATTGACACAAGGTCCAGAGAATCTGC
The DNA here is from genome assembly GCF_965637545.1 of Phallusia mammillata. Classification (NCBI taxonomy): domain Eukaryota; kingdom Metazoa; phylum Chordata; class Ascidiacea; order Phlebobranchia; family Ascidiidae; genus Phallusia; species Phallusia mammillata. Next base: position 6,351,274 of record NC_137257.1, read on the forward strand.
AGAAAATAACGTTGGAAATTTATACCGAGTTGAACCCACTTGGATGGGTTAAAAGCACAAAAACGAAACACGGAAGATTTTAAGGAGCGACCAATCTTTACCAATTGTACATAAGTCTGGGCAATACGAAATTTCTCTGGAAACACTTTGAGCAATATCATTGGTCTTCAGTGAGAAATGTGCAATTGCGCAACCACGCCGCTTAGACATTTGGCGATAACAGAAACACAATTGGAGATGTTTTGGATTTGAAATTATAGATAAAGACTACCTGAAAAGGTTGCTCACCCCTGCTGAATGCCTTACTAAACACATTTTAGTTAATTAACCCTACTTTACTTTGAATCATAGTTCGAATTAAGCCGCAGGTATTGCATCAAAATTTTGACGACTATCTAAAAGTGATGTTTTACAAAACACGATTTTGTACATTGCAAATTTCCAGCCGAAATGCCACAACTGGACGTCCACCAAAATAAAAAAAACATGGTTGTTTTTCTGCGAGCCAATATGGGACGCAAATCACGCCTATATGATTTCATTGAACACCTCATCTCTGGCGGGGTATTATTGGTGACATATGCAGTGTGTCATATAGGATGCGCCCGACGATATATAACAACTATTGATGAGCAAGTGCAGCGCTTCTTGCAAACAGGCGTTAACCACTGCAAAACAATCTGTCCGCAAAACAATGCACAATGCTACTGGCGCAAACAATGACAAAATTCGAATGCAGCCATTGTTTAACAACAAACAGGTATTTTTTAGGTCTAGCGTGTTTTTGCAGCAAAGGGAACGTGTTTGAGATAATGGTAAAGCTGAAAGTCGGACGTCATTTCATGACTTGGGGAAAATGTAATGGAGGGATATTGATTGGCTACGTGTTATGGGTGATAATGGGGTTGGGCTGGATGGATGAGTATTGCGTACTGCCTCGTTATCAAAAGCACGATTTTAAGAAATCGGGTTCTTTTTTTCGCGTATAACAATCGACATGGGTATCTTTGGCCAAACCAAATGTGACTGCCGTCATACGTCGATTCATATGTATTTCAACAAGACTTACGAAGATAATTTTAAAAATTTATACCGTTTTGTTTGACAAATTCTGTTCTCAAAATTGCAGTTATAGCTTCATTGGGGGACAAAACAGTGTCAAACGCAAGCTAATTTGTATTTCAGCTATACGCAAAACCGAGTTTCCCTATTCTCTAACAAACAATGTGCGAGTGGAGGTTGAATTTGGCGATAATGATATAATCATAGCTATATCACGATTTTTGACAATAAATCACGATGCACGTAGGTCAGGAATAATCAACTTTCTTATTCACAACTCATGAAGTGTCTCCTAATAATAGTGATATGGTGTAAGAAGGTAAAATAGAAGTGCAGTCTGCAATCATGACTGTTTGTGCATTTTGCCCTTCGTAAAGGCTAAAAGTTTATCTGTAGTTGTCGCTCTTTTTAGAGTGATTTATTTTATATGGTTTCTTTTACCGTTTTTCGCTCAGTAGACTTCGAAAAAAAGGAGACCCGCAAAAAACATTTTATTTTTCCTAACCATCATTTTTTCACCCGTTAATAGCCGTGGTGTATTAAAAATATTTGGTGTTTTAATTTGGTATTAAAATTAAAAACTGGTCCAACTTTCTGGTTGAACTTCAACTGAGAGATTGAAGTTGTCACAAACGATTAGTACGATACAATTGCGGTTAGCAGCATAATAGTATGTTTCGCGAAGTTTGTGGCATCTTGAAAACAATTATCCATTGTCTGTATCATATGCATGATCATCGGCTATTCTAGTGGTAATAAGCAAATGTTTGAATAATTATTCCCCAGTGTACATCAGTCTGGGTCGGTCAGCGTACTTTTGCGTTTTGTGTCTTTCGAAGTTATTTTTGGCACTTGTTACATCCCGTCGAGACGTCCCAAAAATAACGCCGGCATCAAATACAAACGGAAAATCCCGACAATGTGATTTGGAGTAGGGTTGGTGCCAGGTGGTACGTCGTTGCATGACTTGCCATTTGCATTTCCGATATCTAGCCGTTGTACCGCCACGACTTGTATATATTTAACCTAATCAATGTAAATGTTTCCCACAAACCACACCCAAAAACGCAAGCCTTGCTTGTTTTGTGATCTTATTTCTTGGTCGGCTCGTATTGAATAGCGAAGAAACGCATAAAACCGCAAAGGTAACAGGCCGCAAACACCTCCGAAGTCAACATATTGGCCAAAATAACCTAACCTATACCATGCAAATAATGACCACACCCAAAAACACGAGCCATTGCTCGTCTTTCCACGAAAACCCACAATTTTTGTCAGCATGCACAAATAGCATGGAAACGCATAAAACCACCAAGGTACCGCAAATGCTTCCGAAATCATCACATTTCACATTTTATAGTTTCCAAATACGTGTGTTTTTCATTTCTACTATAATGATTGGTTGAAATTCAATGCATTGTCATTAAAAATAATTGATGTGTTCTAGTAAGTAACTACACAAGCTAAAAATGATCAATTTTTCGGTGGTTCTCTTACCGCCCATATATGGACCATAAATAAATTATTTACCCCTACACCGAACACATAAGTACCTTACCTGCATTTTATACGACGGCGACATTTCGGACATTTTAGCGGGGCGTCTGTAGCCGTCGATTTCATCCCATAAGTGGAAGCACAAAAATACGACATTGCTCAGCAGGGTACTGGTAACACTTGTGTATACATAGTTTTGGCGCAGAAATTTCCGTCGATAAACGGTCGCTGCAAGCCACACCACCAAATTGACAAGCCCGGCCAGCAATGGCAATGGCATAAGCAACACGTATTGCCATTTCGTTTCTTCAGCTTTGCATTCGAAAGGATTTGTCTCGTTAAATTCTATTGGCGCAGTTGTTGCCATTTTTTAGCAAATGTGTTTAGTTTGACCCTGTAATACAAAAACAAAATTAATGTAGGGGAGTATAAAAGTAAAAAAATACAAAATATGAAACTTTTAGCAAGAAAATTCAAGGCAGTAGCTTTCACATCGCTTTGACTTTGCTGCTGTAGTACTACAGCAAGAAATGACAAAACGTTTTATTATTTTCACATCAAGATGCCAACTGATGTGTTTTAGCTCAGATACATTGTGGTACGGTAGAAATTTCTTCACAAATCTATTTGCACGACATTGTGCTCATCTCACCAAATCTATTCACAATTTACTGCACCGACAACAAAGCTAAAATGTGCTTGTCGACCGGCAATGTTTTGATAATACTGCAATGCTCTGCATGATTCATATCCGCTTACATGGGGTTGTCAAACTTTTCACCGCCATTCAACCCTGCTTTAGTAGTTGTTGAACAATTTCAAATAATTTCGGCCCTTTTGTACAGCTTTTCATGTCCCAATCGCAAATCCAAACTAGCTTCCAAAATCAGCTTTTGGCTTTCACGAAGTGTAGCACTATAAACGTTATTTGAGCAACTGTGTTAACTTTTTTCAAAGAAACTTAACGCTGTTGTAAGCGATTGTTTTTTAAACTTCACAGCAACCCGCAGCGATAGCTTGTTTTGATACCCCACTGTGCATGGCTTGCAATATATACGTCCTCTGTGCTAAAACATGCAACGGTGCTACATCAATCTGCCTTTGTCTTTTCTATGAAAGGTTTTATGCCACTGTGTCGCCTCGTTAAAGCCCACTTCCTTGACTTCGTCACGTTCAATCCCTTCCGCATATACACTACTGCGGACTTACTGAATCTTATAGATGCCCAGTAACGCACGGGCAGCGATACAACGTATGCAATTGAACGTAGTAGACTGTACCGCACCTCAGATTCTAAACACAATCAATTGTCTGTGATGGTTTTTTTGTTAAGATTAAAAGTATTTGTGCCATTGTTAACAATATATTCACTGGTAATCATCTTAAAAGTCCGATAATGACATATGAAACGGTCACTCAAGTTAGGGCAACTGCAATCACCTACTTAAATCACCTACACCAAGCAACGTACAAACCAACACTGAATAGATCGCGCCACAGTTACGGCAAGATATGCTCGCAGGACGGCGGTCCTTTCGAGTCGCGTTGTCTTTCTGCGAAATCGCTTGCAAAGCGAAGAAGGCAACAGCACGCAGGACCCACACTGTGGTCATTGCATGCAACGAGAAAAACACACAACAGCTATCCTGGAACTAAAGACATGAGGATTACGTAAGAGAAATGCGCGTTTCTTCTCGAACATGACTCAACATTTTTCGGTTTAAACATAAAGGGTAGGAAAAAGAGAAGCGTGTTTTGTCTATAATGTGAGCTCAATCGCCTGGCAATTACGTACATGTGTGTGATGTCACGACAGGTTCTGTCTCAAAAATAAAGATTTTTTTTTGTTTTTTTTGGCGTGAATTGGACACGACTCGTGCAGACTGTTTAAATCGCTCTACTTCATCGACTCTACTGATATGTCTACCAGCTTTCCTGTTTTGTATCGCTGTGACGTCATGTTCAATATCGGTACCATTTTGTCCAGCGTGCAAAACAAATTGCGTTTACATGTGTGTTATTTGAATTGGAAAGCAATGATACTTTTCAAGGACCGACCACTAGTCTCACATTGTTAAATATCTTTCGCAATGCTTTTGACAAATGTACGAGTAACAGAAATCTGCCATTGCAACATTATGTGAATGATTTCGAAATTGTTTTTTAAGATTTGTTGCGAAACCGATTTAAAATCTATGCAGTAAGAAGTTTCAAAACAGCATTGTTACAGCAAACCTTCGTTTTTTCAACCCCACAAAAAATTACCCCAAAACTTGTATTGTCCACCCAATAGTTGTACAGCCAACAAAATTTTACTAAAGTAAAGATACCTCCAGACCATATCAAATTTACCCCTTGGGATAAATTAACCCCATAATGAGACCCTTTTTGTTAAATAGTATCCTTTCGCAATTGTTTCAATAACTAAACCAAGTTTCATGTTTTTCAACTAAAAACGTTGTCGAGGTATTTCTATGGGAGCAACTTTTAAGCTCTGACGCATCTTTGGTCTGAAACGAAATTAAAGTCATCGGTACAAAAGTCACAAATGATTACGTAACATCGGTGGCGCTATGACGCCGGTGCAAACGTATATAAATATTCCTTGAAATTCACCACACGTCGCATGGTAAATATTCTAGCCAACATATGCCAACATTGCAAAGTGGTGTAGTGTTAAGAATGTACGCAAATTGGGCTATACTCATCGGGCCTATACAGTACAAATTTGCTGTATTTAACTGAGGCTGGTTTTAGTTTCGGCGAAAAGTTTTAGAATTTTTGAAGCTTAACAACGTAACTATATGCGTTGTGCAAACATTAAGGCTCATTTACAAGTAATTATGCTTTGCCCACAACACAATGAAGTTTTATTTTTGAAAGAAATTCATTCAAGATTAATTTAATGGTTACGCGTTACAATATTTTGTCATATAAGAATGCTTTATCAAAAATCGCAGCATCTAATCTAAAATCAATAAAGGCCCACGCAAAAACAGGTACAGTTTGAAAGTTATGTAGAAAATGATCTACATTGGGTCAAGACGTCAATAACGTTACTTTAACTATAACTGTTAGATAAAGGATATCGGTAATTTAACTTTAATGAAACGAAAAACGATCGAAAAACATTAACTTGCAGTAGTTGTTTTAATGTAACGTAAAACAATACAGGGTTTGGATAAGTGCCAGACGCTTTTCGGGCGCAAAATCGGAAAATGTTCCTCGTTTTGTAATCACGTGTATTCTTATGACGTTCCAATAATCACAGCTCCGCCCTTTTCACCCTGATCACACGTTGCCCCTGCGTAGAGTCCATATTGCGGGAAAAGACCTGACAGTTTGAAATGCGCCAATGAGCAAAATCATGCATTTGTCCAACTACCATCAATTTATCAAAGCCACGTGATTTTAACACGTGATCGATGCATCTTTGTCACGATTGTTATGCAATGAACGCATTATCAGTTTTGAGGCTTTGGAGCAAATTACTGCAAAGTTTATCAACTCCAGGGTCAGTAAAAGGTCCAATTTCCTGTTTTGATGAAATGAGAGATTTCACAATGGGTAAAATTTAGACAACAAAGACTTTCGCCAGCAGTTTCGTGGTATTGAGCTAAGTGAACTATTAGACAGCATATGCGTTGGGTCACGTTTTGAAAGAAACGAACTTCGACGAAAGCAGCGATTGCACTTAAACAAAAAAACGAAATTGTTCTATTTAAGAATTACGATCAACTGTAAAGGCCAAATGTACTGGAATTTGATTGAAAACGTTGGACAATTAATTAGTGTTGCCGGGGGAGCCCGGATAAGTAAACATTTGAAAAACGATTAACAGTTGTCTTGTAAGTTGTAGATAGGTTTATCATGCGTAAAAGCAATTGTATAACTTTGCATGGCCATATGGCCCACTAGTTGTGACTATAATATTCTAATATCTTCCGTTACACAATGACCAAAGTAGCGTCAACTAGCGTTGCTTAACGTCACGTCGCAAACAAGTAAACTAATATGGCAATGAAAGAGAAAAACAGTAAACGGAAATGCATACTTATGCAAAATAGTGCATTTAGTGAATTGCACCATTACAGCAATTAACTTGAGAGCATCGTCATATCACGGCGAGAACAGCAAAGAAACGGACGTCAAGATTGTCGGGTGGCTGTAGCAACCGCCATATATTCACAGCAAGAAACTTTAATGGTCTTGATTCAACCAACTAAATTGAAGCTACCAATACCCCAAGTAAAAATTCTAATAGACTTAACGGACTTGCAATGAAAACAGACGGCTCGACACCCGCTTATTAATTGTGAGCAAAACACATTTAGGCAACATAAGCCAACCAATAAATTAAAACAAGGACCGTTTTCGCTACAATTTTTGTTTATAGCAACGCATGTTATTCTGTGCATTTTGTGGTCGTCGGCGGTTAACTTGAAATTGACAGTTTACCAATCGGGCAAGTTTAAAATCGGTTTGTATGTAACGCTCGATGTAGAAGTGATTTCCAATATATATTTTTTTCAGTTTACGGTTGCTGTAAATTTCCCCCAAACAGTTTTACTGGCCTTCCAAACAGAATACAACGAAGCATCAAAACGACGGTTTCAGTAATGGATCAAAATTATCAACAACAAGGCTTAAACTGACGATCACTGTTTGCCGTTCTTTATTTAAAACAGTAAAACCAATAGACAGAAAAATCCCTGCATAAAACTGAATCAGTCTATTGGTTTTACTGTTTAATGTTAAAGCAGTGGTTCCCAACCTTTTTTGTTACATTCCTCCCTTTGCCCATTTTCGAACTATTCATTCCTCCCCATAAGACGAAAAACAAATATAACACAAAAAATTATAGCAATTTGAAATAGACCGTATAATTAGGGGTGTTCATTTCAGAATCCTTTACAACCGGTTCGAAATGGTGATGTGCATACAAAAATGTTCTGTAACATTTCCAATGTATTTTTTTACAGTTTTTATGAAATTCCTCCCCTGAACTCATAAAATTCCTCCCTAGGGAGGAATTCCTCCCTGGTTGGGAACCACTGTGTTAAAGCATATTAGGCATATAAGCTAAACAAAAACATTAAGAAATAAATGCAACCTTAAACGAGTCTGTGTTCTAGGTTTTACGGTGATAAAAAAATCACGTTTGTTCATGGAAGTATCCGTAAAGTTCTGAAAAAAAGTGCGCCCCGCTAAAGCGAACGTTGGCATCAAATGCTGCACGCACTTCCTTACGGCATTTTAAAACAATTGGCGCATGGCACAAAATGCGCAGTACCAAAGCACGTTTATTTCATTTTCGATGAATCAGGTCAGGGCGTCACCAAAATATCCCATGCCGGTAAAAACAATCGTTTCAGTTTTTCGTGACACCTGGCCTAAAAAAGTTAAACGTAGTTTCTAAAAGAAATTTGCCTTCAAGCTTTTTGTCAACGAATCCCTTTTCTGCAACATATTCTACGAAAATGGACAAAAAAACAACAACAAGTTATGACTCCATAGTCTAAGTTTTAAGAGTTAGTTGTATTACTGTTTTATGTAAATTCATTGTCAAATATTTCTGGTAACGACACCAACACAAATTCTACAATCTAAAAACTTTGGTTTCGTCATGGAATTGTATCTTTCTTAGCAAAATGACAGTACTCGGTTCAACAGATAATGAACTGCAGTACATCCGTCGAACAAAAAACGCCGCAGCAATTATAGCGAAACAAACGGAATTGAATATTCACTGCAAAAACTTTTTGCTTAGACTTAATACTTCTCATGTTTACCACGTTACTTAAAACACGCAAAAATCTTCAAATTATTTTAAAATTCATGTTGCATGTAAAGACCACAGCAACGTTGCCTTCATTTTAAACGCAACCGAAGAACGTCAGCCACGAAGTATTTATCCTGAACAGCATTTATTTTGAAATTCGTGAAACCAAAATAACGAAAATTGTCGTCTGAAATAAACTAGTCCTGTTAATTTGAGGTTTCATATATATTTAGGCTAACAACAATCCAGAAAAGAAAAACTACACAAAGAATTACGCGTACCGAGTGTTTACACTGTTAACTAGCTTACAGGTTACGCTCGTGATCATAGGCTAATTACCCGTACAAGCTACGACACGTCGCGAGAAAAAATGCACCAAAAATAAGAATTAATTAACCTATAATGCCACGTAATGATATCTCGTTTCCAAAAGGTGTGGTATATTTGGAATTCTAGTCCATATGTCACGCGTGGTCTTATGCATGAAGTTGTAAGTCAGCCAAGTGCTGTATTTAGATGTGATCAAGGGTCGTCAAACGGACGACCTTATCCATGAAGTTGTAAGTCAGCCAAGTGCTGTATTTAGATGTGATCAAGGGTCGTGAAACGGACGACCAGACATTTATGCCATTCTTAGTGTTATGCCACACCCTTATGCCATTCTTAGTGTCAAAACATGTGTCAATGTTGTGAAACCTAATTCTTTGAATATAAACCTGATCAATTTGTTTGATTTCTTAGCTTTGAACAACATCAAAGTTAAAAAACAACAACAACAACTGGAGATCAATAATATTTGTATTTACTTAAAGAAATGGATTTTTTACTCAGTTATATACGTCATATACATGTATATTTGTCACATATAGCACGACTGGTTTTACATACCCACAAATAATAAAGAACACCATTTCACACAGTTCATTTCAAGCTGCTTTTAGATAAAAAACATTCGAATTGTTTGTGACAATGACCTACGTTTTATTTGTCATTGCACGTTTCTCTGCATTTCTCGTTTCTCCGAAATGAAATCAGCGCCAGAAACATAATGATGCAATAAGCTAACCACCGGAAAAAACAACCGACTAGCCATGACATTTAACGTTTGCAACATTTCGTGCAAAGCATTGCTTTCGAAGTAAAACCTTTTTCGCATTGAATCGTTGCCACCCATCAGCTGTTTGTTTACCATTTGTGCTCACTCTTTGCACGCAACTCACTAAAATTTGGGACTTGACAAATGCACACAACCACCAACAAAGTTTTTTTGTCCTAAACGCCAGAAATCTGTTTTTATATTCTGTGCTAGTTTAGTAGCTTCTGTTTGCTTAAAAATAAAACATACAAAACTAACTCTACAAGACATTACTATCTCCTACAAGTTTAAGCTTTGTATTCTTACGTTTGAAAACAAAAAGCAGTTGTACGCAACCCTATCTATCCCTTCTTTTGCTCTACCTCACGTTAACGTTGATTATACTTTCTATTAGGTTTGCAGATCTTTCTTTTTGTCTAAAATCACCAAATTCGCACAAAAAAGCACACAACAATGCTGTCATTCTCGATTTAATTCACGCTTATCACGTCACACATGACCGATTTGTGCAAAAAAGGCTTGGTCTTGGAGCCGTAGGTAGCGTGTTACTCAGGCAAGAAAATGTGTGTGCGAGTAATATTTACAAACGCGATGCAATTATATTTTAATAATGTCCTCAGTGTGGTGGTATAATTGATTCATCGGATGCCACAATTGTCCTACAATGCCCAATCAGACAGGTAATTGGTAGCTTTGAATGTTTAGCGTTGGCGCCCGACAGTTTTACTGGGTCAAGCCCACAATCCATATGTGCCAATCATCTTGACGATGCCAAGTTTAGAGCTTGTTGCTTGGCCTAGAGAAATTTTGATTTCGTCTACTTGGTTGGTCACAAGTGTGTAAAAGCCCACAAACGTACGGTTGCAGTATATTGTGTTTTGTAAGTAATGTTGATTTTTGTGACTAATTTGAAAACGGTGTATCCATTGCAATGTTTACGTCTGAAGCAGTCTCGACGAAACAGTGCAAATCGAAGATTAGCAAAGTCGACTTTTACATCTCCCCCTTAACCCACAGATCAAACACAAAATAATGCTGCTGAAATTAACTGCCTTACAGCCGTTCGCAAGTTGGATAGGTACGTGACCAGTAGTATAGGACAAATCAACGTGTACAAGTGTACGATCATCATTGCACTGGTTCTGGTGTACGCTACTGGAAACGGTATGTTGCTTAGGTCAATAAAATAGGCAACAACTATCGGTAGAGTGCAAATTACAAACACTGTGCTTAGGAGAAAGGCACACCGTAGCCTGGGATTTCTGTGGTACCAGCTCCATCGTGAAGCACGGCGATAATTCATCGGTATTGTCTGAATATCAGCTTCAGGTTCAGAGTTGTTTGGTACATCACCGTCATCTGCTTGATTTATTTCAGCAGGTGGCTGTTCTTCAGTTGAAACTACTGTTTTAGGTGATTTTGGAGAACTGCTTTTTGCTCCACCAGAAAATTTCTGAAAATTCTTGATGCCCACTAACAAGAGAATGACAAGACCGGCCACCTGGCAATATATGTAAGTATTTTGGTATATTATTTTGGAAAGGTTTCCAATAAACATCATATACAGCTTGGATAAACTTTTTGTCAAAAGTTATGAACTTGATTTCACGGCTAATGCACAGCAGGAGTTGTATCGGCCTAAATTACTTCGTTATTTGAAAACAAACTTTTCTGAAAAACAACAAGTTTAAAATAAGCCCTAGTAGAGTTCTGCTACTTTGCGTCAAAGAGTGAAACGGTGTATAAGCATAAAAACCTACTAGTCCATCGCATATTCAAAAAGGTAACAAGAAATTGGGTGTCTCATTTTTCAAACCGAGTCTTGGTCATACATTATTCAAACGAAATCCACTTGGGGAATAACAAAATGTAAAACTAAGCACCAAACAAATCAAAATATTATGTTTCTCTGCTTACCTCACAAAACCACAATACAATATTTATGGACATAAATGAAATAGTAAGAGGCGCCCACACAGCTGAACAGCCGAAATTTCGAGGGCAAACGTCTCCCTTGGAACCGGGTGAGCAGCGACATCTGTCGACGCAGTTCAGCGTAAAAACAGCCAGGAGTGTTAACACTAGAGGCAGCATCCACGACAATGAAACCAAAACAATGGCTTTGATTTTCTTTGCGCGTAAAAATCTGCAAAAAATAATTGTGAGTGAAGGTCATTGCAGAAGCAGATGCATGAAACTTTTCAACGCCTTTTTCTTTTCAAAGGGGGGTTGTGGTCTAATGAAAAAATATTCGTATTTATTTGGACGAAAGAAACAGGAAATCTGTTGTCACGGTGTATTGGCGGCTATTGGCTATAATATACATTTGCTACCAGGCACGCAAAAACAAAACATTAGGTTGGCTAGGTTATGGATACCGACTGTTATCATCTGTGGGTGGCAACACCTTATCGTGGCAAAACAACTCAATTCCATTATTACATTTGCAGGCACTGAACTTTGGTAATAAATGGTTTTATTATAGTACTTGACTAAAACCGGTTGCATTACAATAACTATGTTTCATTCGTGCATGAAGACGCTTACAACATTCTTGTTTCACTGCCATCTCCACGAGCTTAAGTTTTAACACAGCAGTAGGATTTAATCTATTACCCAGTTTTCGTGTCATTGGTAGAAGTAGGTGACAGACTAGAAGCGATTTGAAAGTGAGCACTGTCAATCATCACGAATATAAGAGCACCGAGGTTGCAGCACATCCCGAAAAGCATTGCTACAGCCCCTGATTGGCACAACGTCCATAAGATCTAAAAAATATATATATTTAAACATTGAAACATGGGAAAAGTATTTAAAACCAGTGTAGTATGACAGGCAGGGCGTTTTGGAGGTATTGGTTCGGGACTAGACTTTTCATTAAGCCACGTTTGTGTCGTAAGTTCGTTTTGGTGAATCTAATTTTAGGGCTTTATTTTTACAAAACTTTTGGTTCGGGTCGGGTTTAGGGCTTAGTTTTGGACCCGTTAACAACTTTCTTTAAACGTTTTATGCATGAAAAAGTTTCGTAAGGACTTTACTTTTCGCTTCCCTTGCGTTGCATCTTGATCAAAATACTGAACAGGCGTTTCGTTCACCAGGTTGCATAATTAATAAATTATTTCGTTCAACTGGTGTAATTATAAACAAAATACTAGTTGTTGTTTTCAAGAACTTGTATTTTTGCTGACGTTTCGTCCACCAGAACGGTAGGACTTCTTCAGATCACTAGTATTTTGTTTAGAATTACACCAGTTGAACGAAATAATTTATTAAATCTTGATCAAAATCGAACATTTTGAACGTAATTAGAACTTCAATTTGGCTACTGTGTTGTATGATGACGAAAATAAGCTCAAAAGAATAAACGTGTAGGCTATGGACAAAAGCATTTTTAAAGTTTCAAAATTCCAGCAAATGTACCATATATCAAGATGGCTACGAGTTATCCAATAACCACAAAAATTAAGAAACTTAGCAATCTTACCATGTGACGTAAATGGTAACGCAAATAATTAAACTAGACGTCAAAGAGAAAGAACTCACGTTTAACGCGTAAACACTTATCTGTTCCTGTTTTTGATAGAACAATTTATAAACTAATTGATGTGTGCGATTAAGCAGAAATATTCGGGACAGTCAATGTCAATTTGAAAACGCTTCAGCAAACGAAGCGCGCTTTGCAAATTCAAAGTAGTAAATTAAATTACCATTGTTTTTGTGCTGAACCTATATGGACAATCAATTAGCTGCACTCAATTTAAATGCGAAGGTAGTTGGTAATGCAATTATACTAGCCTGACTATATACAGAAAGGCGTAAACAGCAACTACGTAAAATAATTATCATTCGGCTGCGCGCGGAATAGACTAATGGCAATCAAAAGCGACGTTAACGTAAAAAGGGCAATTCCCTAATTTTCATAATTGTCATCATGACGTTTTATCAATGTCGGATATGACCAAACAGGTTAATTGATTGTTATTTTACGCCTAAGTTCGAAGTTTCAAAGAACCAGTGGCATAAAGATTAGGACATTACGCAAAATTATACTCTAAATCAGGGGTGGGCAACATACGGCCCGCGGGCCGGATCCGGCCCGCGAAGGGATTTTGAGCGGCCCGCAGACAGTTTCAGGTTTTACATGATAATGTGGCCCGCGGCCACAGTCTGCCTCAATCCCCCACTACTTGCTTACTGCGTCAAATTATAGTTGTAACGGACAGTAACTCTCCCCAATAGCAAAACTTTCCCGCCGTTGTTACCATTGCACCATGCGTCCATTGTTACGACATAACTGCCAACCGTGTGTGTGGCCTGCTTTCACGGTTTGCTTTGTTTCCACACGTGTAGCCTAGTTAGTGTTTCAGTATAGAATCTAAGTCTGTTGTGTATGCATTACATTTGCTGTGGTTAATAATTTTATGTTATATCAGTTAGATTGTTTGGACTGTATTGTATTTTTGATGTTCTTGAATGTATTTTGTTTAGGTGTTCAAAAATCCGTTTTAAATCACTGGATAAATACGCGATTAATGTATCGATTCAGGAGTCCGGCCCGCCAAGTACTTCATTTTCCCATATCAGGCCCGCCGACTGGAGAAGTTGCCCGCCCCTGCTCTAAATCATTTACTGCCAAAACCTTACTCTTCAATTTGGGGTTATAAGTAAGACAATAAACAGACTTAAACATGTTTTGAAAAACATTGCGACCTACTAAAACGACTTAACTAGCAAAACGGAAAGTTTTATTTTTGCGCGGCGGATATTTTTTTCGTCAAAATAATTGCGCGGATTTTTGCGCGGAATTACAATTTTCTGCGCGGATTGATAGACTTTTGATTGACATGTGGATTTAACGATTAACGCAATTTGTATGTAACGACTGCAAGACTATCCAGCCGACAAAAAGAACAACTAAATAAAGCAATAAACATGACGAATCTTCAGTTTTGCTCTATTGCGCACTACGTCCTAAAAATACAGATAAATGTACGTTTAACGACTACGTTAGCGAAATAGAAATATTATTTCAAGCGTGACGATCGGTAAGTTTCGCTGTGCTTGACTCATTTACGTGGATTGTTCGCGAAATAAGGCTTCGGACGACATAGAACTTCATTGCAAAACGAAAATATAAAATTATAAAAAAAGTTTATTATAGCTACCTACGAAGCTGTGTTAAGTTGCGCGGACAACACTTTTTTTTGCGCGGATTACACGTAAAAAGTCTAAATTTGCGCGGATTACAAGGGGAAATCCAAAATATTTCCAATCTGGTCATTCTTTCCAATCTGGCCCTAACGCACTCGCAATTTTGGATTGATACATAGTCGATTATCGATAAAAGTGGTTTAATTTATTGGTATGCATATTACCTTCATTTTGCCTTGAGGGGGTGAAGCAGATACCAATGGATTCATTCTGTAGCTGGATATTTCGTCCCAAAGATGCAGTGCCAAGAAAAGCAAGTGACTGAAAAGTGTGCTGGTGACGCACAGGTACACGTAATTGTGACGTAACAATTTAGATCGATAGATTGTTGCGGCAAGAAACACAATCACGTTGACGAGTCCAGATATCAACGGCACTGGCATCAAAAAAACGTAAAGCCATTTTTCTGTCTCTGCCAGGCAAACAGGTATGCTGTTAATTGAAGAGTTGCTTGTAGTCAATGCCAAAGTTGTACTCATTGTATTTGCAGTAGTTAGAGACTCATTTACATATATTCTAAAAAAGAAACAATTTCTGAGTTGGTAACAGAAAAAAATCGTTAGCTGAAAAAGAGACATGACATTCAGACATAAAAACCATAATTCGTTTCTGTTGCTGGCTTACTACATTTTTGAATCATGCTTGTCCTGTGCCTTTCAAACAACATGTGTGGATCTTATTGGTTTAAAACTGCCTTTAAAGGTTTGACCACAACAAAAGCAAATTTCAAAAGTTGATAAATAGTCCCCACGGCTGGTTACACAGGTCAGCTAAACAGCAGCATTTCCCTTTTCTGTACAGAGTGACTCATCGCAGGTACGCATCAGTCTTGCTACGGTTAGCCTGCACTGGCCAATTAATGAGCTAAATGCAAATGGCGCGTTCAAGCGATGCAAAAATAGGCTATCTTCACACAGCTACACTTGCTTTCACAGCAACGGACTTGCCTAGTGAAGATCATTAACATCTTATATACCAAAACACAATAAAGGGGTTTACCTTTCATCAAATATTCATAGGACCTAACGCCTAATCAGTGGATATAGATTTAAACTAGTAGCCGAACGAAGAGGTTATTACAGGTTACAATACGCGTTAGTTTTGAAATTACGCTAAGTGTGTTTAGTGACTCATCGCAAACTATGTTCGCTGAACCTGTTTAACCTTGGTCGCAGATATTGTACTTAAGTGACCGTCTAAGAAAGATCAGTAATGCATTGTGCCAGCAAATTAATAATGCCCTTCACTTTAGTCACTAATTAGCCTTTTAGCTAAAGTCAGCTAGTAAATGAGATAATGCAATGCAATTATAGAGGAAACATTTAATTGTGCTACATAAGGTAGACCATATAAGCTAGGTTATGAGCTATTTTGAAACATACAAAGTTCTTGGTAATAATGTTAAAACACTGAATATGAATAGGTTTATGAATACGGGTTATAGCACCATGAGCCATATAACCACGCAGCATCCTAACGTACTTTTGCCATACTACGTCATGTATTCCAAAAAATTTGATTTCCTGTTTTCTGTTTTGAACATGCTGAACCACACAGGGTTATAAACTTGCGTACTTTAGGCAACACAACTATTCGCAAGTGGAGAAAAGAAATTAGACGTCAACCTTGCCTGTACAAAACTTTCATATACCAACGTACATAGCCATATAGGGAACAAGATTCATCTTGTCATATATTTAACTATAATACAGTTAACAGTTACTACAAACGTATGTTTATATGAGATAAGGCCTAAAGGCTACATTTACAGGCACCATTGGCGTACCACTTACTATTTCACATAAATGTGTGCACCAACGCATTTCGAACCTGATCTTGCTTCCTTGGGTCAAGGAACCCGAAACCATTACACTTTACGTCACAACCGCGTTGAAGTCAATGACTGATGGAAGAGAAAAGTCCGTCTAGTGCAGTGGTTCTCAACCTTATACTGATCGCGTACCACCTGACGACTTTTTTCTATCGTTGCGAACCACCAAAATCCTGTCTGGATTTGTAGACCATAAGTTATGGCTATTCCGTTTTACGATAGGACAGCATATTTCTAAAACCAGCATATTAGCAATACCCAAAACAATATCTAAGACACGAGTTTCGCCCAAAATTAGGGTCGATAAGTTGGGTCAGTTGATATGCATTTCATGATCTGACTTGAATTAAGGTATAGCAGTAAGTTACACGCAAACCACCTTATAAGCTCTGGCGTAGGCTACCACTGATGGTCGTGTACCACAGGTTAAGAACCACTGGTCCAATGTTTATCTTACCAATTTTATTTTATAGTACCAAAAATATGATTGCCCAGCTTGTTAAAACGAAGCAACCACTGTTAAGAGCTATCTGCTTTGATATTTCAAGAAAACAAGTTTTTTCTTAAACTAACTCGTGATTTCGATTAAACTCTAAAATTATAATCAATCAGCTTGTATAAATCGAAGGCACCATCCTTCAGTGCCAATTAACTGTTTTGACAA
Source organism: Phallusia mammillata (assembly GCF_965637545.1). Taxonomy (NCBI): domain Eukaryota; kingdom Metazoa; phylum Chordata; class Ascidiacea; order Phlebobranchia; family Ascidiidae; genus Phallusia; species Phallusia mammillata. Next base: position 6,368,417 of record NC_137257.1, read on the forward strand.
AATTAGCAATAAGACGAAATATATTCTAAACAAGTTTTGTCCCAAACCAATTCGTGACTCACATCAAAACCTGAAAATATGTTTCTTTAGCTAATATAAAACGAAGCAACCATTCTTCAGAGCTAACTGTATTGATAAATATAAGCAGGAAGACACAATAGACTCTGAACAACTTTTGCCTTAAACGATTGTGCTCCAGACAAAAACTTGACTTTTCCATTTGTTTACCGAAACCTAATGCGTTCAGGCTGTAACCTACAGGTCACTGCTTGTAGCGTAAACTAGTTTCCCATTCTTTTCAGGTCAGTGATCTCTCACCGAAAACGCATTGCACGCTTCGTTGTGCGAGTCAATTTGATTATCTATTGCTATCTTTGACTGTTATATTTTGACACAGTTTTCATAAAGTTATGTATTTCTAAATTGTCTCTCAATATATGTACGTCATGCAATCTTCTGGTCACGGGTTATGACAGTTCAAGACGTCATTTTCGTAGAATATGTTTATCACTAAATCGATTTTAACAATTTTTGGGGAATTTTTGTAATTACTAGCGTGGTCGTTTCCGTGATGCTTTATCATGCCAGAAAAACATAACCGGAAATACGAGTACCCCCATTCTTGAAGCGTATGCGAAACACGTCACATGAAGACCGTACATACGCGTGTTGTGGTTCTTGTGGTAGGCTATGGTTACCAGACATCTGGAATTTCCTAAACATGTTGTACCGGAAGATATTTTACAAAAAAACAACACTAGTGATCCGAAACTTTAACGTCCAGCAGACCACAATATGCAAACATCACGTGTGATACAATGCTTAGTCATGCAAAAAATGCTCGCGTCACTTAACATTTAACTATTATGCCAATAATAAAGGTAGATTCTTGTTTATTTGACAAAAACATCAATACACCAAAGAAAGTTAAACCTTCAGTTGCATACTTTCAAAGTCGGCAAAATTCCACCTTTGACGATCCGCTTGGATTCGTTCGTTCTTAATCAATAAGCATTGGGGTGGGGAAGCTACTTGGCCAAATGTTTAAGTCACAAATATAGCAAGTGGTTGAATGTGTGGCAATTTTAATAAGTTTGGCGTCATAATGTGAAATGGGGAGATATTGAATGTACCAATTAGCAACAATTAATGTCGAAGTCATTTCAAGAAAATATTTGTACATCAACATTTAATTTTTTTTTGATGCTATGTTGTATACTCTAACAAATTGTCACTGGGGCCTCATTAAATAGGCAAGCGGGCCGCAGGTTCCCCACCCCTGGCTTATGGTTTTACCTGTTCTGTCTTTGATGAACGAGATAGGCTATGCAGGCGAAACAAGCGTTCTGCGTAGATTAGTTTCGCCAAACTGCAAGGCCAAGCCCAATTTTTGCTATTCACAATCGGTGTTATACATCTCAAACATGTAATTCCACATAGCTACAATTTTTGGGTTATTGTTCGGTCTAAAATGACTTGGAAGAAAAAAAAACTTATAGTTTCTATCCACAACAATTTTGATACGTCGTATGGCGTTACCATAACAACCTATATGGCCGCAGATTTTATCTCGCGGGTGTTCCACATTACGTTTGCGCTTTCTGTTTTAAGAAGTCGTGCGGCAAAAAGTTTGCAATGGATTACTTGGTAATTCCCGATTTTGTTGAGAGAAAAGGTTCTTTATATCTGCGTTCTGATCATATGTTCTACAGTCGTGCGACATTAAACTCCAAATGGTAAGAACTAAGATGCAGTAATTGTCAAAGAAACAAATATGAAACTATGTTGCATGGTATATGATACAATGCAAGTTTTGCGAAAGACGCCTATAGAACCTAAAATTTAATTATTATGCTAATGATAAAGACACTTAATACAGTGGAGTTATTATAGCAAAAATAACAGCACATAATTGAAAGTTTCCCATTTTTCTATCAGATACAGAAAGAATTGTGCAGACAAAATGCAGATATTATATTAGTACATGTCTACAAATTAGCTTTGTTCTTTCAAGCCCGCTTTGTTGTTGTAAATAGTTGACCATCTGTACAGAATTAAACTGCCTTTATAAACTGCAATTTTTAAACTATGCACATTAAAAATTTATGAAAAGTTGTATTTAGGTCAGATTAGTGACAAAAAGGTTTTTGTTTTAGGCACCAGGCACGTGAAGCCGAACCAAAAGACTATGATATCAACAAATACCCTGTACCACCAGGAAGAAACCTGCACAATACTACTTACGAAAGAATAGGAAACAGCAAAGATGGGGTATTAATAAAACTTTGTTCTGCAAATTGCTACTGCTTATCTTCAAAATAAATAACCTCCCACTCCTGGAGTTCAATGTCTAGTGTTCTTATGAACAGAAAAATTACACAAAATGAAAGTATTTTTTGTTTAACTGATGCAAAAACACAAACTGCAAATTCAGGTTACTTACATGAGAATTGACAAATATTAATCAGTTTTTTCACCTTCAATTCACATTATACCAAAAATCAGTCTTTCTTGAGAAATGTAGATTGGTCTTTGCCTATCCACAATGTATTTTCTAAATACTTTTTTTTTCATTTTATAGCTCCCTTTGACAACAACCCAATCAGCTATGCAACAAATTGAATTAAAAGATGACTTCACAGAGCAGGAAACAAGAAAAAGTATGGTTGATGTGGGTTCATTTGCACATGGAGATATTGATAGGTAAGTATGTTCATGCAAAATGCTGTCCATACAATTTGTAACATACACAAACTTATTGCTTATTATGGCGACTATATTACAACTATTCAGTAATTCTATGCCTAGGTTCAGTTCAACCCATGACATTTGTTATGTCTGTATATGGGTATGTTTATGAATTTCAAAAATCATAAATGGTTAGAGACAGTTCAGTATTTGTTTTGGTTTGTAATGTTTGAACGGTTGTTGGTTTTCATTATTCATTTTTAACACTAAAACCAAAAGTTGAAAGTAGGTATTGGAAAACTATAAACTTAACAGAAACATTCTTGCTTGGTTTACAGAAATATTTCGTCAGCGCCATCCAGGGGATTTGGTTCAGTTTTGCCAAGACATCATCCAGATCATGACAAACTGTATGTGAAAGTTAATATTGCTGGATTGGCATTTGAGCATCTGTTTACAAACATTGATTTTACAGGCACTTAGAAACCACACACAAAGCTGACTTCACTGCCCCTTATCCATTTACCCCTGCACCAGTAAGTTCTGTATTATATGCACCTGAATGTGTGCACTTCAAAAACACACAGTTTTACTGAATAACTTTTCAACACATCAAGAGGTAATCTGCTACTGTTCTTTGACTGGAGGTTAATAAGAACAGATGTTAATAATTTCAAAATAACAACAATACCATAATCACTCCTTACAGTTAAGCTTTATTCAAAAAATGACTTGCCAGTTAAATATGCCGCAATCAGCTTTTTTTAGGAATGTAGACATCATTGAAATGTAACTAAACATTGTAGGATAGTACAAACTTGACTTTACTAGATGGAACATGAAGTAACAGTTTAGTACCGAGCATAAAAATATGTCACTTGATGTACAATTACTTTATTATCGCATGATACCTTTACCTGAGTTTCTGACCAACCATAGGTGCTTAGGATAATCAGCCAATTGCAGTTTTAGTTTTGCAGTTCATCTATATCAAAATGTTGTCTCAGGAAAGGCCTCCTGAATTTCCAGACAACTCTGCTGCATATCGGAAATGCCATTCCCAGTTTACTGACACAACTGATTATCGACATGATGGTATTTGTACTTGGGTTGATGAATCTGGCCAATATGCCAATACTTCAGAGAAACGAAAAGTGTTTCCAAAAACCAATCCAATTCCTGAAAGACTGACTGAGGGTCTTAAATAATTTGAAGCAATAAAACTGTTTTGCTACTTTTGTGACTGTATCTGGTTTGTTTATGTGGAGTTTGTACTCTATATGTGCACTTTTTAGTGTTAACTATATGCTGATCTGTGTTAGTTCGTTAAAGATACATCCTGGTGATTATTCTTGTTTTTATTCTTTTTGTCTAGTAAATTGTTTATGTGATAGAAAAAAAATGTATGAGCTGGAACATTTTATTTTTTCTGTTACAAATATAGATTAGATTTTAGCTAATAAGAAGCAATAGAAACAATCCAATTATGTTACCATAAACACATAGTGGTTTCGGAAAGGCTATGCCATGTTATAAAGGCAACTTACACAAATCTACAACAAAACATGGCTCTAGTTTTTTTACACAGTTAGTTGCAGTTAAAAAAGGCTTGATTAGTAATATTATACGTTTTAAAAGTTTTAGTGAGCAACTGCAGAATTATTACTTTACATATACATTTTTAGACATACAACCATGATCAGAAATGTATGAAAGAGTGTGGTGTTTAGGACACAGATGGCAACAAACATACTACTATTCTTAATCTGAACTTATATGTTGAAGCAGAAATAAAGTCATTTAGTTCTTGAAAAAATGAAATTGCTTGTGGGTTAAACTACAAATGTTCAGCCTTGAAAAAAACACTGTTTAAAGCAGTCAACCAACTTGTCCATTTAAAAAAAGTATGTTGATTAACAAACTTAATCCTGACAGTATGTTCATAATAATTGTGATGATTGTAATCAAACTGTCAACTTTTTCAATTTTATATTCTTTAAGCCCTACCAAGCATTATTTCTATTTGAAACAGTGTTTTAAAAGCATAAAATCATATTTTATACTGTGATGGCATTGGGGTATTTTCCAATCCAGCTAAAAGGTTTCTTGCAGCTAACTCACTCATTGCGGTTATGGTCTCCTCAGCACATGTTCCAAGATGTGGTGTGATGACTTAAAAAAACTTTTTGTTTAACAAACATTTGGCATTACATTCTGCTTCGATAGCTGAGGAACAAATTATAATAAAGATCTTTAGTTTCTAACCAGGGTTACTTGTGTTCAGTGTTATTGCATGTTCTGGCTAAAACATGAAAACAACTTGAAAAATTAGCAATGCAAATAACCAGACTTTGTAAATAAAGAATTTTGAAATCCTTTTCTGGTAAATTTGCTTCAGATTTTGCAATAAGTTTTAAAGATAAATTTGACCCTAAAAAAACTATAAAACTCTATCTAACTTACCACAATTGGAAAGCTGAAGCAGTGGATGGTTGATGGGCAAAGGTTCAGGTGTTGTTACATCAAGCCCAGCAGCCCGAATTTTTCCCTCAACCAATGCTTGATACAAATCATCCTGCTGTACAACTCCACCCCTGGCCATAAATAAAGCAAGGGAACCCATAATTAAAGCCAATAACAGGCAATCAAATGAAACCTTAATTTTTTTAGTAGAAACTGATCAATAAAGGTTTCAGCAGCTATTGTAAATATTTGAAAACAGTCAAATTTTAACTGTAGTAACATACCGTGAAATGTTAATATAAATTGATGTTGCTTTCATCATATCAAATGCTTCTTTGTTGAACTTGTTCTTGGTGGTGGAAGTTAAAGAAGAACATGATATCAAAAAATCACTTGTAGCAAGAAGATCATTAAATGTAGCTGTGGAATTGTCAGAACATATTTGCTTAAGTGGAGAAAATTGTAGTTTTTGTGTCGAAATGTGATGTACTACAAAATATTTTATGAAAAACATAACTCGTGTTTACTGCTTCTTACCACAGCTTACACCATGTTCAGTTTCAAATTGCTTTGTCTTTTTGTTTGGAGTGTTGTACTTAAAATACTTTACACCAAATGGTTTTAATCTCTGTAACATAGCTAGTCCAATTCTTCCAAGGCCAAAGAAACCAACTGTACTGCCCTCTAGGGATGGTCCACACAACCGCATAGGCTTCCAGGTTCCCCAGGACCCACTAATCACAGCATAACATACATGCAGTAGGCAGATTTTTTATCGATTTATTATTTTCATACACACCCTTTGGCAACTTTGGTTCCCTCAACTATGCTTCGTGATGTTGCCAACAACAGTCCAACACCTAGCTCAGCCTGAAAAGTTAACTCATCACTAAACTCATATTTGTTGCAGATTTACTACAAATGTAGAAATGTCTATCACATTTTTTTAATGCAACCCTAAAAACATGACATGAAGTCAAAAAAGCAAACTTTTACCAGAATTTTTGAGCAATCTTTTGTAAAATGTGATCAGCCAAAAACTTACAGTGGCAGAAGTGCCGATACTTGGGACAAATCCCACTTTAATGTCCCTTTTTTTGCATTCATTTACATCAATATGGTCAAGGCCAACAGAAATTGTACTCACAACCCTCAGCTGTTTACCTAAATAATTCAACATTTAAACAAAAAAGGTATAAAGTCACAAAATAACTATTACTTACCAGCTACTTCCAGAACATTTTTATCAATTTTGCAAAATGCTGAACATAGAAGACCATGTTTTTCCTTTGACATTTCCAGCAAAATGTCATGGGGAATGTCATTATCTTCATTATCCCAAATGCTTATATTGCACCTTAATAGTATGTTTTTAAGTATAAATCTTTGAAAGGTGCATTTCGAGTAATAAGATATACATAAATATTCTAACATATTTTCACACAAAAACACACACACTAAGTTGCAACTGTCTATTAATTTGCAACATTTATTACTTTTGACAAACCTTTATTCAAATAAATCTAACTTCAGTATATCTAAACTATTTTTGAACAGTCCTTGTTTGCAACATGTGTCAAACAGAATAAGAAGGTTTTGAGCTTAATGTTTGCTATATGTTTTTAACGAGTAAAACAAACTGAAAAAAATGCAGTAGGCTACAGTATAGCAGTCATAGGCAACGAAAACGAAAACCGAAGGCCCAAGAGAATCGGATTTGGAACTGCATTAGATTTGGAACAACTAAAAAAAGCACCACAGTGTTGTTCCGAAGAAGGGTACATGCACTGGCGGCCAATTACGGGTAAAGGGAAGACGCCGTTAGGTCAAGAACGTTATAAACACGTTTAGGGTTCATGGACTAAATTATGCGAATACAGTTAAATCTTTGTACTGCCTCCGCCACAAGAACTGTTTAGTTTCAACCTAAAAGAAAGAACGCTTGTTTGTTACGTCACACCCACTGCTTTAATGTAACAACGGAAAAAGTTTCTAGTAGTTAGCTCCAACCGCGTCTAAACCATACGCCGTAAACTTACCTCTTTACGCTGTAAAGAGGTAAACTGGCGGCGCACAAAATGCACAAGGTTAGGCTACTGTTTCGTTTTGCAGTGTGTATGCGCGCGTAACAATACCTGTTTGTTACTTGTTCTCCAACATACGCAATATGTGCTTATTGTTTCAAGGATAGTGAGAGTACAGTGGAGTAGCCATGGAGGGGCCAAAGGGGCCATGGCCTCTCCCAAATTTTCAAAGTTGTATATTGAGAAACTTTAATTTAGTGTAGTTTTGTCCCATATCATTGTGGATTCGTCTTTCAATTATCAAAAAGAATATAAATTAACAAAAATGACTGTTGTCACCAATTTGTAAGCTAAAATCAATGCTTTTTATATTAATGTAGACATGGAATAAATCAATAAAGCGTTTGGCTGTCCCGTCGAACCAAAGTTTGGCAAGTCACGTGTTTGGTAAAAGCACGCCTCACGCAGTCACCCGAGCATTAGCAAAAAGTTCTATTAGACCGAAAACTATTTGGCCCCTACCAAAATTTTCGTCTGCCTACGCCACTGTAGGAGTAGTGAGCTTAGCCTAATATAGCCTAGTTAACTAAACATAAGCTTAGGCCACGCATAAAGTTCATTGACAAGGATCAAAGTATCGTATCTAACGTTTTCTGGTGTCGCCGTCCATTGACTTTCGAATATTCTAAATTTATTATATAAAAGAAGTGTTTGTATCGCAAAAAAGGTTAACGCAACTGAGATTAAAATGTCAGGCTTTGTGTATCATCAAATATGGTAACCCTAGCCCATAGTTATTAACGGAGAAATAAATCATAAACATTACAGTTTTGTCTTGATCAGTTGCTAACGTATCAACACAGTAAACGCACGGCAAGTTATGTAATTTGCGACGTTAGGTAACGTACAAACTGAACCTATTATTAGCGACAATAACAATTTTTGGTATATTTTGACGTCATGTAATATGGTACCTGGAAAAATCCAAAAACCATCGAAAAATACAACTCACCTTTCCTGTAATATCTTAATAGCTGAAGATGGTAGTTTAAGAGTGATCAAAACTTCAAACTTGTCAGACATGGTTTCTCTTTAATTTACTTTTTTGGCGCTAAAAGAACGTTAGCCTACAGTGACGTTAACTTGCAACAAGTCGTTTTCTGCTTTATTAGACAAGAATACACTCTACAAAACGCTTACGCCGCAAAACGGGTGGTAATGCTTCCGTGGGTACGGTGCATGCAATGATCGGCTTGCACGAGCACTTGGCATCGTTTCTGACACGGTATAGGTTTCTACCTTTTTTCGCTCCTAACCGTTCAACGTTGGGTATTTTTTGCGGCTTGGTGATGGCAAAGCCCTTGGGTGGTTGCGTTTTTATAAAGCAAAATAAATAAACGCCAACGTGTACAGTAGCAAAGAAAACAGAAATAATTAAAATCACTGATACTGAACTCTAAAATATGTTGTAATGATGCTTTGACTACGTTACTTTTCACAAATGTTAATTGAACCTTTTTCCGAAAGAAAAAAAGTATACACTGAATCTGATTCTGTGATTGCGTCTCCGATCCGATGTTGTGTTCAGAGTTGCAAGTCGGGCCCGCTCTTCGGGTCGGGTTCGGGCTTGGTATTTGTCAGAAAACGGGCTCAAAACGGACCTGACCTGACTTTAAGTTCCGTTTCCGCCATTTTTTAATAACAATTCTCTGGCTTTGACCTAATGCCCACCCTACTCTAAAACGTATTGTTTACCTCATTGTCTACTATTGTTCATTGCGTTTGTTGTCTTTTCTCTTTTTTCCTTTCTCATACTTTGTTGCAAGGCTTTCGTGAATAGGCCTGTCAATCAAAACTCAACTGGTAAAAATCCCACAGAAAAGGTCGTTAACATTTAGCAGGTGTTCTAAACAACTTCTCAACAACAAAACATGCCAAAATGGTATGAGGTATATTTTCGTGTTCCAACCAAAATAAATATTAAAAAACCACTGCTTTTATTGGGACAACTTCTTGGTAGGTGTAATTGAAGTTTAGCAAACCAATTTAACAATGACCAAATTTTTGTTTGCCCTGCCATAACATTATCAAAACATGACCATAATTAGCTCACACAAGCTTTCTATTGGCATTAACATTTGAAATCTTTGGGCAGAAAAAAGGAAAGTGCTTTTCCAAAAAAAGGGTAGGCAAAACTTAGTTATCTCGAGAAAAAAAATGAACAAGTTCTCTGCATTATTAAACAACAGCATGAAATTACAATTTAATTGTAAACAAAATCACTCATATTGCACATAAAACACAAAAATAAGAATAAGTTACCCATTAAAAACATACATAAAAGGAATGTAGGATTGTAAAAACCAAGTATATGAACTGTAAACTTTTTGAGAATGTCTAAAAACATTAGGTTTGCCAAAAATACTGACTTAAACTAAGGGTTTGTAATTCAACCACATTTAAGCTCCTAGCCAGTGGCAGACTGGGTCCAAAAATAAAAATTGCCAGGAGACATAGAGGGCCGCCAGCACTTGCCAATACAATATTAGTGAAAACAAAAGATGTGATAAATTTACATTTTGTATGAAAAATGAAATAAATGTCTCAAAAAAAATGTAGTCAGAAAATATGTCTTACGCTAACTGGAGAAGGGTTATGTAATTATGGGTCCCCTTCCCTGAAGGGGACACATATTGTTTTTGTCTATATTTTTTTTTCTTTTTTTCTTTCTAACGCGGATTTGTTCCCACGTTTTGGTCAAGAAAGAATGGTTGAAACTTTTTCAAATTTGCACACATTACAGATATTGGTCTAAAGATGGTCCATGTGAATTTTGACCCCGTTTGATCCCTCGGTTCACACACAGCCCCCCAAAACGTGAAATTTTTAACGCGGATTTGTTCCCACGTTTTGATCAAGAAAGAAAGGTTCAAACTTTTTCATATTTACACACATTATAGATATTGGTCTAAAGATGGTCCATGTGAATTTTGACCTCATTTGATCCCTCAGTTCACCCACAGCCCCCCAAAACGTGAATTTTTTAACGCAGATTTGTTCCCACGTTTTGGTCAAGAAAGAATGGTTCAAACTTTCTCAAATTTTCTCTTATTATAGATATTGGTCAAACGATGGTCCATGTGAATTTTGACCCCGTTTGACCCCTCGGTTCACCCACAGCCCCCCAAAACGTGAAATTTTTGAAACGGCTATACTTGCTAAAGCAGATGTTTCTGGAGTTTCATACTTTTTGATTGGTACATTGCAGCGTATTTTAAACTATTTTGTAACTTGAAGTTGTATATATCCATTTTCACCCCTTTACCCCCAAATATTTGTTTGTTTGTTCACATGTTATTGAGGCCAGAAATACAAGACTTAACCTGCTGAAATTTTTAACAGCCAACAAGGAGCACCCTATCCATAGGGTGCTCCTTGTTGGCTGGTAAAAATTTCAGTGAAATCGGCTCAGTAATGGTAAAAATATGTTTTTACATGCTGTCTTCTGTCATATTTGTGCTCGCTCAGTGCACAGCTGACGCAATGGGAGTGATTGACGATAGTGGCACATGGAAAAATGCCTCTGCTTCACGCATGAACGCAGTCGTCACTTGACCATTTTCTCTCTGGTTGGAATTGAGATGATACGGTGTTAGTGATATTGCGCTGTAAACGTTAACGCTGCGGGGTCACGACAGGGACAGGCGATGCGTATGACGTCATGACCGTATTTGCCTGTCGCTCAGTGCACAGCTGACACAATGGGAGTGATTGACCATAGTGGCGCATAGAAAAAAATGCCTCTGCTTCACGCATGAACGCAGTCGTTACGTGACCATTTTCTCAGTCAGATAGAAGTATCAACTCTCAAGGGAGTAATTCACTTGTTTACGATTAAGGCGGGTGAATGCAGCGGGAGTGCTCAGCTTGACGTCCGGACCGACGTTTTATGAGGCAGTCGTGTCGGTGATTAGAAATCAGCTGTTTTTGCGCAGCTATGCTATGTCGTTTTATTAAGTTATCAAGCACATTTTAAGTTTTGGAAAATTGTGTTTAAAAACTGACCTTGAACGACAATATCAAGGTCAAAGCATGAGAATAAATTGAAAGTATTTCCTGTTATTTTTTCCTATTTACTGTTTTTTTGTAATTATATGACAATAATGATGCAAAAACAATATGGACAAAACTTTTTGGGTTAAGGCTAAAGTTGGTTAAGCTTGTCCTTAAAAATCTAAAAATAACCAGGAAGTTTGTTTACCATAAATCCGCACAAACGCGCATATGGGGACCCATTCGTTTTTGCTTGCAAAAACAATCATATATGTAGATCAAATGATGTGTATAGTAAATTGGTAAATATCTAACAGTGATTGTGCCCTATTTTTACTGTTACCAAATCGCATATGCATATGTGTGGGGACCCATTAGATTATGCTTGCAGAAACAATTAGGTTATAAAGTGCCAGGAAAAAGATAGGGACCCAATGAAATGTAGGTGCCAAATATATATCCATTATAAATATAGTAAATGGAATATGTGATACATCATTAAATATGATGTAGTATATATAACCCAGCAATATATAGGAAAACCGCTATTCTAGTTTTTTTAGATAATTTGAAACGATGTCTAATGTCTGAGGAGAGGCACCCTGGTCAGTCCGCAACTGCTCATAACTCATATTGCGATGACATTGGGGTGTTTTCCAATCCAGCTAATAGATTTCTTGCAGCTAATACAGCCATTGCAGTTCCAGTCTCATCAGTGTGAGTACCAATATGTGGCGTGATAACTTGAAACGAAACACATCATTTATGAAAAAAAACGAAAATTTGAAGGGTCTTATCTAAACTTACCACAATTTGGAAGTTGAAACAATGGATGGTCCATTGGCAAAGGCTCAGGTGTTGTAACATCAAGTCCAGCAGCCCGAATTTTTCCATTAATTAATGCCTGGCACAAATCATCCTGCATTACAACTCCACCCCTTGAAAATCATGAAACAGAAAAGGTTTTGTGTCAATGAAGAATTCAATGCATTTCTAGTTGCTCAAACTATAAATCATTTCAATAAGCTGACATGTGTAGCATACACCAAACATATTAGTGTATGTTGAATACTGAAATTCTGATCATCATTTCATACATCATTTGCTAGAGTGACAGTCCTTGATAGAGTCTGATAAGTTAACTGTCTTCGCTTTTAAACCGAGCAAGCTGTTTTTAGACGCCTACCTAATACACTATTGCACAGAGGTTGCATCTAATACAAAATAGCTATTTAGGAAAGCTACTTTCATAAATTTCTACTAGCATTTACTCTTGAAAAACAGAATGCAAAGCTCTAAAAAGTATCCCATAATTCATTAACAGTATAATGCAAATAAACTTATATTTTCAACACAATGCCTTCCAACACATCATACCTTGCTATGTTAATGAAAATTGATGTAGATTTCATCATATCAAATGCTTCTTTGTTAAATTTGTTCTTGGTGGCAGAAGTTAAAGGAGAACATGATATCAAAAAATCACTTGTAGCAAGAAGATCATTAAATGTAGCTATAGAACAGTTGAAAACATAGGCATAATCAGTTTTTTTTTAAGGTTTGGTTTGGGTGACCGCTAAGTAGTTTTAAGAGACCGCAAGTGTTTCATTTAAATACCAAAAACTGTAGTTGTAGTTGCAAGTCCAAATTTTGGGAAACCGCTGGAGAAATTTGCCTTAAAAAAAACACTGGGCATAATAGACTAAAATTGAAAATTTGTGAAAAAGTGTGATTATTACTAAACCACTTCATCCACAAACATTTTTGTTTTTGTATTTACAAAAGTTTAAACCATGGCCAAGAAACATTTTATACACGAACACAAAACTGTTTTGACTACTTCTTACCATATGTAACTCCATGTTCAGTTTCAAATGCTTTACTTTTACACTTTAAGGAGTGGTACTTGAAGCATTTTACATCAAACAGTTTCAATCTCTGTAAAATGGCTAATCCAATTCTTCCCAGGCCAAAGAAACCAACTGTACTGCCCTCTAGTGATGGTCCACACAACCACATTGGCTTCCAGGTTTTCCAGGACCCACTATTCACAGAATAGCATGTATGTAGTTGCAGTATGCAGTTATCATTATCTTACACACTTTTTAGCGGCATTGGTTCCTTCAACTATTCTTCGTGATGTTGCTAACAGCAGTCCTACACCTAATTCCGCCTAAACATAGAAATCACAGCATTATCCATTGACTTTTTGTTGGAGGCATTGGCTTCACCTAAAGTAATGAAGTATTTACCCAACAATGTAATACAAACACAAAAACATAGTTCGAATCAACAGGTGGTATAGTAATTGCAATGGTGAAACTCCAAATGGTCAATAAAAAACAAAATGCCCAAATGGCTTGTTAGTTGTTTGAAAAAATAAAGAGTTACTCTTGAAAGATGTTCTGTCACAAAACTTACAGTGGCAGAAGTAACAATATCTGGAGTGTATCCAACTTTAATGTCTCTTGCTTTACACTCATTTAGATCAATATGGTCCAGTCCAACAGACATGGTACTAACAACTCTTAGCTGTTTGCCTAAAAAATTCCAAAAAAATATCACCAAGTCAGATAGTCATTTAATGTCCTACCAGCTTCGTCCAGAACCCTTTTATCAATCTTGTTGGTTAATAAACATAGAATTCCATCTTTTCCTCTAGACATTTCCAACAAAAGGTCTCTGGGAATGTCATCTTCACTGTTCCAGATGCTTACATTAAATCTTCAAAAAACAATATTATGTGTTTTTCTCAAACATGTGACATTTGTTTATTTATGTATGTATAAACAGTATTAAACCAGATTAATATAAACATTGCATCATGGCCTAATGCTTATATTCAGTAATAATGGGATACTGATCTCAACTAAGTACTTCAATCAGGGGCGTATCCAGAAATTTTTAAAGGGGGGGGTCCAACGTTTTATTTTGGGAAATTCCCTAATGACGTCATTATACGTAAAAACGACGCGTTAAGCGGCAAAACGCTTTGTCCAAAATTGTAAGCAGGCCCAAAACCGAAACCCGGCCCAACTTTCGGCGGTTTCTCTACCTGTCCAATTGACAGAACGACAAATTATTTTAGCAAAAGCTTTGTAGTTTTCTAATCCCGCCGCTGCTATTTAGCTTACTCAGCAAAACTGCAGTCAGGCAATCAAAATCGTTGCTTAAAAAAACGGGCAGCAATTTCTAAAGAACTGAACGCCTTTCTGAAGCGGCAATCCTACTGATAAGTTGCGCAATGTAACGGACGCACTAAAGTTGGTAACTGCAGAAGGCAAAAATTGTGCCTGGCGAGTAACAAATTACGTTTACCTGTGTGGGGCAAACTAATACGTGTTTGTCAGGTCGAAACTGTTAAGTTATTTTATTATTAACAAAGTTAACAGAAACAATACAACATTAAACGTTTTTAACCATTTTTACTCAGTTTACATTCTTTTACTGCAAAAACAGTTGCATTTAGTACATTTAACACTAACAAAAACCAATTAAAACCAGCGTTCTAACCGGAACGTAACCTTCTGCTTGCTAGCGCATAAAACTCCTTGTTAAACCCTTGTTACGTCACAATTGGCGATTAGATAACAAGCGAATACAAGAGATTGGAAGCTCACGATTTTGAGATAACGACTCCCTGTTATCACGCAACCGTAACCGAACGATTTGAGCCTATTTAATTTACCCACAAAATTTTTGAAAAGGGGGGGGTCCGGACCCCCAAACCCCCCCCCCCCCCCCTTGGATACGCCACTGACTTCAATCAATAGTCACAAAAATATGCTTTATGCTATCCTTATTGTTAAAGTATAATGACAAAATGTCATAAAAAATTCGTCTAGTTTGAATCTGGATATGCAATTTTAGCCTAATGTTTTTTAACAATCAATTGGTTGATACACAAGCAATAAGTCATTATATTTTTATTCACCAAAAAAAAACCCATCTCAAGTAATGAATTAAAGATATGTATGGTCTTTGTTTGCAATGCTCAACAGGGTTAAACTAACAAAAATATGATTTCAGTGAATTGGGTGATTTCAGAAACAAATTAGCCCAGTATATTTTCAAATCATTTATCAACGAATTTAACTTACCGTTCTCTCAATATGTTAACAGCAATAGCTGGAATTTGAGCAGTGACAAGAACTTTTAACTTCCCAGACATTGTCACAAACACATGTTGATTCTCAAATATAATGTAACCAAAGTTGTAATAAAACAAAACGTGTATTAAGATTACTCATGCACAAACTTATAACAAAAAAGCTTTTTTGAGCCAAAAATTTCCAGTTTATGAAGAAAAATTATGAAGAAACCTTAAAAATTGAAACTGAACAATATATAACTGTAGCACAACATGCTTTTGGCTAGTGTACATACAAAAGTAAAGTTACACATTAAGTATTGCAAAATACTTTCATTTTACATATTCTATTTCCGATTTACCAAATTACTATACACATCATTTGATATACAAATATGATTTTTTGCAAGCAAAAACGAATGGGTCCCCACCCGCGCGTTATTATTGTCTTATAATTACAAAAAAGCAGTAAAAAAGAATGGAAAAAACTAATTTCAATTTAATCTCTTGCTTTGACCTTAAATATTGTCATCACGAAATTTCCTAGAAAGCCTTAACAGCTTTATTACAGACACTTTAAATTAATAAGACATTTGATACAAAGGTATGCACAACCAATTGTTTTCACTTAACTTTGTTTCGCCAAATAAATACCAATGACATGTACCCGACTCCCTCAAGGTGCAGACGCCAAACGACCGTTTTATGACCTTTTGACACCTTTTAATACCGTTTTGCCTAATTGATACATGACGTAAGTATTGGTTCTTAAATTGATTTTTTGAAAATAAAGAAGCTACATTATGACGAAAAATCGTTCTTAATTGTGTTTGTAATACCTGTGTGGTGTACCGTGTATTACAGAACAAATAAGCGCAAATATCATACGAGTTACTGTGATTGCATGAACGTTGTATTTCGTCATCGTCACCTTATCAGTGCTCGATTGTCGCCATTTAACACCTTTTACCATCTGTACAGTTACGTCATCGCCACCTTTCTCACTATATATATTCACATGTGTTGTAACTCTCATTTTTAGAACGTATAGCTCTTTCAACGCAATAAACTAACTTTAAGGTTAAACGCCATCTTCCTTATTGGACTAAGCCCAGACAAGCAGTAGCTCAGACAGCCAGGGACTTAGAGTATAAACATCTACAGCGAAAGATACTTCTGTAGTAATAAGTACGACGTCATCAGGACCATAAACCCTACACCTGCAAGTTGACCTTTAGTACCCCGTGGTCATGCGCCGGCCAAACTGACAACGAAAATATAAAGACCATTTATCGCGACTTTCGAAAAAGTAAAGTTTACTTTTTCATCTTTATGTTGATTAACAGAGTTTATAATCACCGAAGAGACTGTCCCGTAAAATGTCTGTCCGTTCATCAAATTGAGCCCTTCCGCTCTACTTTAAACCGTCTTAATCGCAAACCAGTGAGTTACTCCCTGGGGACTTCTATCTGAATGACAGTGTACATATATCACGGGCTGCAAAGGTAACCATTTGGCCGATTAAGGCAAAAATACTAAAACTAGGAGCCTACCGCAAATCATAGTTTAGCCTACGGTTTAACGAACCAGCGTTCGGCAGAAACGAGCATTCGGGGTTAAGGGGTGAATTCAATTAAAAGTTACGAAATTCTATACAATATCTTAAATTGCACCAATCATATTACGTTTTAGAAGCCTGTCGCTGAACCGTTGCGTCGTTCGGGGTCAAACTTCAGGAGGCTCAAATTCGGATCAATACCTATCATGAGTGTAAATTTGAATACATTTGAAGCACGCTTTCTTAACCACACGCTTTCTTAACCACACGCTTGGAACATACCAGCGTAAGACAGACTAAAAACAGATAAAAACAATATAATAACACATCTAACATTATACAAACACTGGGCTTCAACAAAGGCTTAGTAACTGTTAGTTTATGCTTCAGTCCTAATATAACGAATTCCAACCCTAAACATAAAACTTCTGCCCCGACGCAGCTGGGACGTATCTCACGCGTCGTAGGTTTCTCTTTTTTCTATATCTAAAAAATACTTACATGCAAATAAAGTTACAAAAGTTACGAGAAAGCATACATCAATCATCCATTTTTGATATCAATTGTTCTAGTTTGTTTCACACGGCAAGCCTAAACGTTTTTGTCACAATCTGAAAAAAACGAGCAGTATGCAAAAGAACAAGACATCCTCCCTTTTGTTGGCAAAACATACATCGTGCAATTTGCGACCAGATCGCATTTCAACGGAAACGGGAACTATTTTTTGGTTGTGTTGCCATCACACCATGTTGGATTTCGCAATATCGCACCATCGTGAATTTCCCCACAACAAGCACTATTTAGTTTATGGAGCTTGAGATATTACTGTGCAACACAAGATTGTCCACAACCAGTGCTAGAATTCAAATTTTTTGTCAGCCGTTTCTATCACAAAAGTCATATTTTTCTGACGGTTCTGTTACAAAAAGTCCATTGACAGTAACCAGTAATGCTAACCGGTTCGAAGCTCTCATAAAATTTCGTGACTGTTCTATAGATTTTATAGAACAGGTGCGAACCGACTGAAGTCTCCCACCACTGTTCATAAACAAGAAAATTAAGGGCACCGTTGGTTTAATGAAGGACCCCAAATGGTTCTATGTTATTGAAGGACCGAAATAGATGTTCTAACCCAGTGCTCTTCAACCATTTTAGTGGCACGGAACCCTTATGGTTTGTTGTAAATTTGCGAAACCCCTCATAAAATTATTACAATGAATCTTATACAAGTAGGCTACATCAAATAAAAAAGATCAAGCACATCATAAAGGTTGCCTTCAATTCAACGATTCACTAAAACGTATTGCCATGTTATTTGGAACGGTCATTTCTACATTTATCTTGCAATTTAGCTAAGACTTAACTATTATTATCACAGAGCAGATCTTTTTGCACTCAGTCATAATTTTTAAGTTCATGCAAGTGCCGATATTACGGCCTGGCCCACAACGCACTTTAGGCAGACCTTTTTTTCAGTGCAAACATTTCTTTATGAGTTCTTTTATAGACCAGACAATAAAAAGACAAAAAACAACAACTTTCAATGTTCTGGTACTGACAAACATTGCAAAACTGACATTTTTGGTTGTTGACACAAAACTCGGAGGGGATAAATAAAACTCTGCTTAAATTGCACTAAATGCAACCATACAAAAGACCATAGGCTTGCATAAATTGACAAAGGTGCCTTATTGTAACAGCAAAATTACATGTTTCTTCACAAACAGCTGCCCATTAATCATTTCTTGTTTCTGCAAAGGTGTATTTTAGTGTTTCAGCTTCAAAAACAGCAATAATTTTGAGTTAATCAGACTGTCATACAAAAGGCTTCATTAACATAAACACTAGGAAAGAGCCAAAACTACAAACATTTATCTCATGCTAGTTTCGGATGTAAACAGGAAACTGGGCATTAATATGCAAATTTAATGCCATTTTTTGCAACTACTGGGTCAAACACAGAGCAATAAAAAAGCGATGCTCAGTGTAATCAGGTTCTGGCTTGGGTTCATCCCTAATAAAGCTCTTTTTATTAACCTAAAATCAAAATCTCCCTGTGGTTTTGAGATAAAACTTGATAACCATTTGGTTCTGACTCTGCCTTCATTTTATTATTACCATGGGTTGCTATGCTCCTGTTTTATGTTATGAATATTTTTTTTAATTTGTGATGCAGTTTTGCTAATTGTTATTTTTTCCTGCCAAATTGCATACACTGATGATGCTTTGGTATGTACATTCTGTACTAAGATTATTGCATTTTATTACGTAGGCTGTTTAATTCCAAATAATTGTAAATTGTGAACACTAGGTTCTAATTATTACACAACTACGAAAATTGAGTGTTTAACATATTGGCAGAGTAATTAGAATTTAAGAAAAAAATGTGAAAAAAGTATACTTGAATTTAAATGCTCTTTAGCTGTGGTATTATTATAAAAAAATTAGATTATTTATGATGTACAGAATTAGTTGTTTGAGCACCAACATAAAAAACTAAAAATAGTTGTCAAGTCAGAAAAATCAGGACCGAAGTTTTTAGCAAACCAATTTTTCCGTGCCTGATTTTTTGTACCAAGCCATAGCATTAACAGAACATTAACATAATTAGCTTACCAAGCTTTCTATTGGCATTAACATTTTGAATATTAGGGCATAAATCTGAACAGTTCTTCAATATCGACAATGAAACAACATAATCAAAGCCTAGATACAAAAAACAGCAATACACATGGACCACTGCTCTACACTATTAAACAACAAAACAAAATTACACTCTAACCATAAACAAGATCACCGATACTGTTAAAAACATACATTTCAAATTGCATTGTGAGGTTGTAAAAACCAACTTTATGAACTGTGGAGTGTTTGGGAATTTCTAAAAACATTAGGTTTGCGAATAAACCTGACTTAAACTGAGTGTTTGTAATTCAACCACATCTAATCTCATAGCTCATATGGCGATGGCATTGGGGTATTTTCCAATCCAGCTAGAAGATTTCTTGCAGCCAACACAGCCATTGCAGTTCTGGTCTCGTCAGTAGCACTACCAATATGTGGTGTGATAACTTGAAACAAAACACATACTTTTATCTTCGAAACTGTATCGGACCTTGGACAATATAGACAATCCCATGTAGAAATTGGCAACATTGAAAAGGTCTCCATATAGCAACAAAAGGTTCGTACCCAAACCTACCACAATTTGGAAGTTGAAACAATGGATGGTCAGTTGGCAAAGGTTCAGGTGTTGTAACATCAAGCCCAGCAGCCCGAATTTTTCCATCAATTAATGCCTGGCACAAATCATCCTGCATTACAACCCCACCACTTGAAATAGGTCATGCAACAGAAAAGGGTTTGTGTCAATAAAGAGTTATCTCAGCATTGAATGCATTTATAGTTGCTGAATAATGGTCAAACTTATGATCCCTTTTATAAGCTGACTTGTGTAACATATACTGTGCAAATCATTGAACGCCACCATCTGCATAGATCATTTGGAGTGCTAGTTCTTGACAAGTTGCTGTAATAGGTTTATAACCCAAAGCAAGCTGTTTTTCAGCTTATGTCCTGTCTCATTAACATGCTTGAGAAAACAGGTTGATTTGGTGTAACACCTTCAACTAACACACTGTTGCACATAGGTTGATAAAATGAAACAAACTATTAGGGAAAACAGCATTTATACATTTTCCTAAACTTTTACAGAAAAAACAAGCAGAATGCAGATAAAAACTCCCAAAAGTGGCCCAATACTTCTTTAACTGCATAATGAACACTTGGTTTCTTGAAAAAAACAATGCCTTCCAACATATCATACCGCGCAATGTTAATAAAAATCAATGTCGATTTCATCATATCAAATGCTTCTTTGTTGAATATGTTCTTGGTGGCAGAAGTTAAGGAAGAACATGATATCAAAAAATCACTGGTAGCAAGAAGATCATTAAATGTAGCTGCGGAATAATTGAACTTAGACATAAGATACCAAAACAGTAATTTTTGTTACAATGTGTGATCATTACTAAAACACTTTATCCACAAATATATTTCATTTATACTGCTTTTTACTAAACTTTAAACCAGGATGAATAAACATTTTAAAAACACACAAAAGAGTCTAGTTCTTACCATATGTAACTCCATGTTCAGTTTCAAATTCCTTTGTCTTTTCATTCAAAGTGTTGTACTTGAAACATTTTACACCAAACGGTTTCAATCGCTGTAAAATGGCTAATCCAATTCTTCCCAGGCCAAAGAAACCAACTGTACTGCCCTCTAGTGATGGTCCACACAACCACATTGGCTTCCAAGTTCCCCAGGACCCACTAATCAAAGCATAGCATCAGTGGTTCAGCCTGTTCGCACTGGTTCTGCAGAACAGTCTCACAAAATTTTATGAAATCAGTGAACCAGTTAGCATTACTGGTTACTGTCCATGGACTTTTTGTAACAGAACAAGCTGAAAAATATGACTTTTGTGATAGAACCGGCTGACAAAAAGTTAGAATCTCACCACTGTATAGAAAGTATGTAGTTGCTTTATGTAGTTATTATTATCTTACACACTTTTTAGCAGCATTGGTTCCTTCAACTATTCTTCGTGATGTTGCTAACAGCAGTCCAACCCCTAGTTCTGCCTAAAAAATGAAATCACAGCATTACCCACTACCTTTTTGTTCGATTTAAGGAGAAAATGTTTTAGGCTGTGACTTTGCCAAAAACATTGACATACTAACAATATAATACAGTAAGTGGTAGGATTCAGCCAGTTTTGTAAAACCGTCTTTTTACAAAATTTTATGAGATCAGCGAACTGGTTAGCATTACTGGTTACTATCAATGGACTTTTTGCAACAGAACCGGCTGAAAAATATGACTTTTGTGATAGAACCGGCTGACAAAAAATTTGCATCCCACCACTGAATACAGTCACAAAAACGTAGTCTGAATCAATAGTTGTCATAAGAATTAAAATGGGCAAACACACAATGGTCAAAAAACCAAATTAGTTGTTAGGAATATTATAGCTGCTACTAAAAAAAAGTTCTGCTACAAAACTTACAGTGGCAGAAGTAAGAATATCTGGAGTGTATCCAACTTTAATATCTCTTGCTTTACACTCATTTAGATCAATATGATCCAATCCAACAGACATGGTACTTACAACTCTTAGCTGTTTGCCTAAAATATTCAAAAGTAAAAACATCATAAGGCCCCATAGCTATTAGATATCTTACCAGCCTCATCGAGAACCTTTTTATCAATTTTGTTGGTTAATAAACACAGAAGGCCATCTTTTCCCCTTGACTTTTCCAACAAAATGTCTTTAGGAATGTCATCTTCACTGTCCCAGATGCTTACATCAAATCTTAAAATATGTTTTATGATAATATTATAACAGATTTTGACTTCAGTAGTATAAACATTAGTAACCAAAGAAACCTAAGATTGACATCTAGACCTAATGCTTATTTAGTGCCATCAATAAGGTCACAAAAAAGTGTTTTTTATATCCCAACTGTTTACTAAACAATGACATTTTATAAAACAAAAAGATCTGCTTTCATTCTAATATTTTTTATTAATTTGTTATATAATAGCAACTCACTCAAAGTTGACCGAATTACGTCATTGGGTTTTTATTCACAAAGAAAAATAACTTATCTCTCGTAATTAATTGAATTTAAGCCAAGTTTTTGTTTGCATAGCTTAAGAGAGTAAAGCTAATAAAACTTTAATTTCAGTTTCTGTAAAAAGATTGATTTCAAAAAAATATTAGTCAAGTTTGTTTTTAAATCATTTAACAATCAGTATAAATTACCTTTCTCTCAATATGTTAACAGCAACAGCTGGAAGTCGAGCAGTGACAAAAACTTTTAACTTCCCAGACATTGTCATGAACACATGTTTATTCGCAAATATAATGTAACTAAAGTTCTAAAGAAAGGAAACATAAAATGAAATTATTTCATGCACATACTCATATAATTAACCACAACAAAAATTTGAGCCAGACTTTTGCACAGGTGTTTGTTTCCAGTTTATAAAGAAACCATAAAGATTGAAGTTAAACGATGTAACTGTAGCAAAACATGCTTTTGACTAGTGTTCATACAATCATAAAATCACACATTAAGTATTACAAAATGACACTGTTTCTAGCATAAACAGGACATATATTTTTTGTTTGACAGATTTTTGCACATAACAGAACATAAAAATGACGCATACATTATTCGAATGGCAAAAATGCAATACTAATTTTGAATCTTGTGTCCTAACAGGCATATATTTTCACTACCAAATGGAAAGCTACAGTTCAACATATTAAAACATGGTTTGGATAGTAACAACTATAGAAAAAAAAATTTGGTGGGCTATATATTTGTTCACATGGAAAAAGCTTCATGCAGGCAATCATAAGAAATAAAATTTCTTCCACAGTAAAAGTGCAACAGTACTAATATGCAGCAAGTAACAAGAGTGTGTTCTATTCACAAGCACCAGAGCTTAAATATCACTGTGCAACACAGGGTGGTCCAAGACCTAAGGGCACCATTAAAGTTTGATAAATAATTATGCCCCTAAAGAGAATTTTTGTTTCATATTGACCTTCTTTTGCGAGCCACACAAAAATTACCGTCAGGCTGGATGCCATGCTTTAGACCACCCTGGTGTCACATATTGGGTTCCTCAACATATTTATGTTTTAAACTGAATTGGTTATGAGAATTTCCACAGAAAAATGTAACATTAAATATTATCAATTTAAAATTTATGAAGTCTCTAATTGCAGTTTTTGATCATCTATTGTTGAGCAGCTTTTTCTTGCACAAAGTGCATTTTCATTTTTTTCTCAAGCCTAAACCTTATTTGAAAGTGTCACGAAAATGTGAATTATGAAAGAACAGTGTTAAACGCCACAAATACAGTATGTGTTCTTTTATAGACCAGACAATACAAAAAGAAACAATAACTTTCATTGTTTTTGTACCGACAAACATTGCAAAACATACATTTTTGGTTGTTGACACAAAACTCGGAGGGGATAAATAAAACTCTCTTTAAATTGCACTAAATGCAAACACACACAAAACTGAGGCTTGCATAAATTGACAAAAGCGACTCATTGCAACAGCAATAGTATAATTTTCTTTCCAAATAGCTGCCCATTGAAAGAGTATGAATTATTTCTTGTTTCTACAAAGGTGCATTTAAGTGTTTTTCAGCTTCAAAAACAGCAATAATTTTGAATTAAACTGACTGTCATACAAATGGCTTCATTAACATAAAGACTAGGCAAGTGCCAAAACTGCAAACATTTATCTCATGCTAGTTTTTGTTGTTAACAGGGCATGAATATGCAAATTTAATGCTCTAGTCAGCTTGTGCCACTGCTCGGCCGAGCACCAAGCATCAAAAGTGGTTTCGGCCTGGCTCAGCCCATCCCTTATAAAGACTAACACCACCTAAAATGGCAAAACATGAAATGA
Organism: Phallusia mammillata; assembly: GCF_965637545.1. NCBI lineage: Eukaryota > Metazoa > Chordata > Ascidiacea > Phlebobranchia > Ascidiidae > Phallusia > Phallusia mammillata. Next base: position 6,392,795 of record NC_137257.1, read on the forward strand.
AGGTATAAAATAAAGTTACAATTTTTTCTTCTTCTTGCAAGTTGCCTGCAGACTTCATGAACACAGTTTTCATGACTCTTACATTCACCACAACAAAAACTCATTAAAAACTAAAAATTGATTGAAGAATAAAAGATGACTTGGGTCCCAGGGACAATGAGCTGTTAGCGAGTTGATGTTGTCTAGCAACACTCCAGTTGTCCAATCACGTCAGTTCAATAGTTTCAAGGTCAGGACATGCTGCTGGGGTGTCAAATTTTACACCGTAAACACAAGTTTCCTTTTCTGACACATACTTTACTTTATCTTCCACTCCACAG